>NC_041389.1:345578404-345585739 GCF_002162155.2 Triticum dicoccoides
AGGAGAGGCGGCGGGCGGCGGCCTCGGGCGAGCGGTGGGCGGCGACAGCGGCGGAGGACGGCGGCGACGATGCGGGCGCTGCGGCGCGGCCCGGTTCGGGCCTGGCGGGGGCCGGATCTGGGCCTCCCGGGCCCGTGGCGGCGGGAGGTGGCGGAGGGCCATGTGCCAAGCGCGGGTTGGCTGCGGGGCGGTGCGGAGGCGACGGGTCACCCCGGGATTGGCCGGGCGACGTGGCGGCGGAAGTGAACATGTCCGGCTGCCGGGCGGACATGTCCGGCGGCGCGAGGAGGGAGAGGGCTAGGGATGGACTGCGGGATTTTCGGGGGAGGGCATATTTATAGTTTCTGGGAGCTAGGAGAGTCCAAATGAGGAGCGGTTTTCGCCCACACGATCGTGATCGAACGACCGAGAACATGGAGGGGGTTTGGATGGGTTTTGGGCCACTTTGGAGGGGTGTTGGGCTGCAAGACAAATGAGGCTTTTACGGTTACCCGGTTAACCGTTGGAGTACCGAACGACCTCCAAATGGCACGAAACTTGACAGGCGGTCTACCGGTGCTATACCAAGGCCGCTTGGCAAACCTCGGGCCATTCCGAGAATGTTTAACACCCACTCACAACATTAGACAAAAGGGGAACGTCGGAGGGCATAGGAGTGCCGGATTGCAAAACGAACAACGGGGAAAATGCTCGGATGCATGAGACGAACACGTATGCAATGCAATGCACATGATGACATGATAAAATGCAACACGCAAGCAAATGACATGGCAACAACAACGAATAACTGGCAGACACTTGGCGCATCGAATCTGAGGCGTCACAACACTCCTCCACTAACAAGAGATCTCGTCCCGAGATCTTAGGACCAAGATGGAAGGGAAAAGGATGAGGTGAAGCAAGAACTGAAGAGAAGAAGCAAAGAATTGAGAGCACTCGAGAATAAGAGAGGAACGACGAGAATGACGAGAATCGAAAGCTCACGGAATCAGATAGACTATGAAACCACTCCGGTTAGAACGAAATAAGAAACGAGTAAAATTGAAAGGATTTAGGCAGCACTCCGGCTAAGACATGAAGGAATAGAACACGAGCTTCACAATACGGGATGGCACTTGACGAGATGAACAATGCAATACCTCCGGAAGAATTGAATGAAAATAACTTAGAAGGATTGAATGGAGTTGTTGAGAAAATCAACAACGAAAAGAATAATCTTGTTGTGGTCTTATAGATAACATCTCAAGAACATAAGGTGGTAACCGGCCACAAACGGAAATTATTGGATAGGTTAGAAGAACGAAGAAATGCAAAATTCCACTTCAAAAGAATACAGAGAATTAATTGCACTTCAAGATGCGAGAAGAAAAGATACTTGAACTCCGCCAACAAGAATCTTGATGAACTCTTGAAAGAATGAATTAAATCATAAAGAACCACCATGAAGAACTCCGGTGACAAAAGGATGATGAGATAAAATTGAAGGATGAAAGAATAAGATGAGCATTGCGATGATTTAGATGGAGGTTCCGACGAGATGGCTGAGAAAATTGAACTCCGAAAAAGAAAATATGAAAACACTTGGAACTAAATTTATTCATCAAGAACAAACTCCGAAGGACGGGATTAATCACCTGGGTGAAATAAGAATAAGATTTATTGTATGCTTATCCTTCATCAAAATAAATTCATGACAAGCAATGGATTTTGCATACTACTTATTCTTCTTGAAAAGGATTGAGAAGTGACATGCCGCAAACTTGAGAAGGTCTTCATGAACCACCGGTAGGATTGAAAAGAACGAATGAATTAAAATGATGATCAAGGAAAAAGAATCTTGAACGAACCACCGTTAGAAATGAAAATGACTGATGAAAGGGACTGAATCACCGGGAAGAATATTAAGAACCAATATACTAGAGGGGATTTCGATGCAAAAGAACAAGAGATCATGAGCTTATTAAAGGGTATTTGAACGATGCATCGGAAGAATTCGAGAACGAGAGTTGAAAGCTGAGAATGAATAATTCTGAGATGATGGGCTACGGAGAATCAATCTGAAAAGACTCTTGAATTGCTTCGGATGGGTGAAAAGAATTTAAGAGAGCCATGAATCTTCGAGAGAAGGGACAAGATTTAGAGGAAAAACTCCTCTTCGATCTTCAAATGACGACGGGAAACACCACCAAAAATTACTGAGATACCCCGGGAGAATGACAAACGAAGGGATTGCGCCAACAATGAAAAGAATTTGAAAATGAACTTAGAGATGGCATCTGACTGATGAAATTCATTCTTACGTCACACTTGAAAAGAATTTAGAATAACTCCGGGAAAATTAGAAGAGTCAGGGAAGATCCTGGAAAAAGACCTGTGGGTTAGGGCCCACTGAAAGAAACACCGTTGAAAAGTATGTTGAAGAGATAGAGGATGAACCAAAACACCGTTGAAAAATATTTGAATGAGGTGACAACCTCGAATTAATTAGAACACAGACGAATCTCGTGAGATGTCTTGAACTCCGGAATGATTGAATGGCGAGAGGCAAACGAGCAAGGAGAACACTTCGAGGAAAAGAATATTATCACTACCGAAAATTAGAATTGAATCCGTCGGAGAAGAGATGAAGAATGTCAAATGAAAGAGAATTCACCGGTTGAAACAATTGACGAAAGACTGAAGAGGCTCCACATGAATGAAAATTAACGTTCGAAAGAGATTCAGGCTCCGAGAAGAAGAGGGTGGGAGGGCGGGAAAACAAAGTCAACTTTGAAGGGGGAACCGACGAATATCATGAAGAGAAAACACCGGTTGAAATCATTAAGGAAAGAAAGCAAAGACTTCGTACGAGTAGGATGGATACTCGATTATAGACTCTGGTTTCGATAAGAAAAGGGGTGGGCGGGTGGGAAAAAGAAAACAACTGAGGATTGAACTTGGCAAAGGCGAAGAGGCTCGAGTCAACTTGACGAGAAATGCACCGGATGAAAAGAGAAGAGAACCAATGATCGAAAAACTAACTGCGTGATCCTAAAGAAAAATTTTGAAGGAGAAGAGGAGTAATTCAAAACACCTACGTCAAGATTCCTTACCAGAGCGACGAAGGGGCTAAGGAGTAAAAAGAATTCCTACTCTCCGATATAACTAGACTCCAAAAACAGTTTTGTTCTAGACTCAACAACGGCCAAACTACACGATCAATCAAGGGGGGCTCCTAAGGTCGGTCGAGGCTCTGATACCAACTTGTCACGCCCAATATGCGACCCTATATAAAAGGAACTGGAAGGTCCCACCAAGGGTAGACCCACATATTGAAACGCTTTTGCAAGGTGGATATCATTACAAAAACATTACATAATAGATGGGGATATATACAAAAGGCATACAATGCCACACGAGTACATCATCACAATACATAAGAGCATCATCCGACTACGGATGAAACACAAACAGAAACTCAAACGACATCCACCCTGCTAGCCCAGGCTGCCGACCTGGAACCTATCCCCTAATCAACGAAGAAACAGAAGAAGAACTCCAAAACAAGCAAACATCGCTCTCGCGTCATGATCATCGCAAAACTTGTACCTGCAACTATTGTTGTAGTAATCTGTGAGCCACGAGGACTCAGCAATCCCATTACCATGGGTATCAAGACTAGCAAAGCTTAAAGGGAAAGGAAGGGGTAAAGTGATGAGTTTGCAGTAGCGACTAAGCATGATATGGTGGCTAACATACGCAAATAAGAGCGAGAAGAGAGCAAAAGGAACGGTCGTGAAGCTAGCAATGATCAAGAAGTGATCCTGAACTCCTACTTACGTCAAACATAACCCAAAACCGTGTTCACTTCCCGGACTCCGCCGAAAAGAGACCATCACGGCTACACACACGGTTGATGTGTTTTAATTCGGATCTGGTGTCAAGTTATCTACAACCGGACATTAACAAATTCCCATCTGCCTATAACCGTAGGCACGGCTTTCGAAAGATTATACCCTGCAGGGGTGTCCCAACTTAGCCCATGATAAGCTCTCGCGATCGCAGAAGGATATACCTTCTCCCAGGAAGACCCGATCAGACTCGGAATCCCGGTTTACAAGACATTTCGACAATGGTAAAACAAGATCAGCAAAGCCGCCCCAATGTGCTAACAGATCCTGATAGGAGCTGCACATATCTGGTTCTCAGGGCACACCGGATTGTCCAAACTTCTGGTAGGCCAACCCAGAGTTGCCCCTGGTGGCCACCGATGGCTGACAGGTTGGACCAACACTCACGACGAGGACTAGCCCGGGGGGGGTAAAATAAAGATGACCCTCGAGAGCGCGACTCCCAAGGGAAAAAAGGCTAGGTGAGGCAAATGTAAAACCAAGGTTGGGCCTTGCTGGAGGAGTTTTATTCAAAGCAAACTGTCAAGGGGATCCCATAAATCACCCAACCGCGTAAGGAACGCAAAATCCGGTAACATAACACCGGTATGACGGAAACTAGGTGGCAAGAGTGGAACAAAACACCAGGCATAAGGCCGAGTCTTCCACCCTTTACCAAGTATACAGATGCATTAATAATAATATAAGAGATATTGTGATATCCCAACATAATCATGTCTACCAAGGAGCAATCTTCAACTTCACCTACAACTAGCAACGCTATAAGAGGGCAAAGCAAAGCGGTAACATAGCCAAGCAACAGTTTGCTAGGAAGGGTGTCAAAGGTTAGAGGTTCATTGCAATTTGGGGAGGCTAGAAGAACAGGTGATAGGTAGCGCAGCATAGCGATAGAACGAAACAACTAGCATAGCAATGATAGTAGTGAGATCCAGGGTAGCGGTCATCTTTCTTGAAGTCCCGCAAGGAAGAAGAACGAGTCCATGAAGGAGATGAAGCCATGAAGACGAACCAAGCGTAGACGAACGAATCCTCACAATCGCAACGATACGGCAACTAACGAGAAGAAGCACACAACATAGTAAACACACCACACATGAACAAGGCATGATGCACAACAAGCATGATGCATGACAAAGCTACATGAAGCTACTCATGGCAAGAGATGATGCAAACAAGAGCAACACATCAAGACAAGTTTAAATGAGGCCGGAAACAACATATAACAATTCCGGTAAGTCCTCATATGCAAATTTCGAAGTTGGTCCAGATCTGAATAAACCTTATGTTCAAGTTGTTAAACAGCAAGTTAAGATGCACCAAGATGATCTACACGAGATTCTAGTCAAGTTACATATAAAGTTCATTTAGTTCGGAGCTACGGCCTAGAAGATATGAGCAAAACAAGTTAAACATGGCATTGATGCAAAATGCACACAAACATCAAGCAAACACCTCAAAACAAGGATCCAACATGATAATATGAAACTACATGCAATTCTAAGCAAGTTTCATATAGAGCACACTCAAAACGGAGCAACGGTGCAACCCACACACATGAAACAAGTTTAAAGGACAAGCTGTCCGAAACAGCAACTAGGCAGCTTGCAAGCATCAAAACAATATGCTACAGCAGCTCAACATGATAACAAAAGGCATGGGCATGATGTACAGGTAAAGCATAACAAAACATGAACACTGAGCTATCTCCAGAAATCACTAGAACATACTCAAACACACATCGCAAGATTGCAAATAATAACAGTTCAGATTTTGCAGAAAATAACATCAGGTTGCAATGTTTAGAGCTATCAAACAACATGTTACAGGAACTTATCATGGCAAACAAAGGCATGGCGTGAACGTACTAATGCATATATCAAATGTCCTTTACTGACCATGAGCCAAAAAGGATAAGAAGATATGATGGCACCCATGTAAACATACCAAGTTATAATACAGATTCATACATGGCAGGAACAACAATAAGTAGGCATGTTGATGAGCTTGTACCACTCACCACAGATCAATACAAGGCATGGCAAGGCAAACAATAGTAAGAAGACATGTTTATGAAGCTAATCATCGCTAGAGCAAGTCCATAGGGTACATGGAACACTAACAACAATCATGGCAACAACTGAACTTAATGTTAACAGGTTGACAACAACATTATTTAGCAACTTTGGAGCAAGATATGAACAAGCTACAACAAGCCATAAATGCAAACAGGGGCATGGATGGATAGAGCATGACATGTATGACAAAACACCCTTAGTGAACATCTCTAGAATATGCATAAGCAGGTTTACATAGCATCACGAAATAACAGATTCAGCCTAGTAAAACAGTAACAGCAAGTACACTACTTAACAAGCTCGATTCACTCACCACAAGTCATTGCATGACAAGATAAGCATATCATCAGCAAGAAGACATGTTTATGAAGCTAACCAAGGCAAGAACAAGTTCATAGCATGCAAGGATCAACTACAACAACCTTGGCAAAATTGAATAACATGTAAACAATCTTCCTGGAAACATTTTGTAGCAAAAGTAGAGCACGAAAATGACATGCTGGACTACTCCATAATTGCAAACAGTGGCATGACTGGATAGATAATAACCATATGTTCAAAACATCCTTACTGAAGTATCTCAAAATATGCATGGACCTCTCTGTAGCATCAAGTTTACATGGCATCAAAATAACAGCAGAACAGGGACTAAAATCAGCAACATCACGAAGCCTAGTTTGCATGCTTGTGCTAGTCACCACATTGATCACAAAAATACATGGTAAGCACCTACATAAATAAGACATGGCATAGTTCAAAATACATGTAGACATCAACCTCATAGGTTGCACACATCAATCATGGCAAAAATGACAAATGAGCATGTTCTGTTAAGAAACAGGAACTAACATTATGAAGCACTCTTGCAACAATGATACAAGCATCAAGATGGACTCAAATGAACATGATGCAATAGAATGAAATGTAGAGCATCTCACAACGAACAATTTGACATATTACACGCATGAAACGGAGCTACGGATGCAGATATATGATGCGATGAACATGGCATGAAAAACTCAAAAATCTCAGGGACTTGGTGAAAATTATACCTCCACGAAAGTTAACGCGGGACTGAGGCGTGCGGGATGAGGGGATCCGCGGCGGGCACGGCGCGTTTGGTTGGAATCCCGGCGGATCTCGTCTAGACCTGGCCGGTTCCCAACTCCGGCTAGGCGACGGGAAGAGCGACCAGAGGCGCGGGACGGCGGAGGAGCTCCGGCCGGACGGGACGCGGGTCCGGCGCAGCGCGGGGGCGAGCGGCGGCGCCAGTGAGGAGACGGGGCGGCCGGGCGCATGGCGGCAGGGGCGCGTGCTCCGGCGAGGCGAGGCCGACAGGCGTCGGCGGAGGCCGCGGCCGGCGCGGGAGA
>NC_041389.1:345585749-345592270 GCF_002162155.2 Triticum dicoccoides
AGAGCTCCGCGGCGGCGGCGGGCGCGATTACCGGCGCGGGGCGGCGGCCGGCGAAGGAGAGGCGGCGGGCGGTGGCCTCGGGCGAGCGGAGGGCGGCGACGGCGGTGGAGCACGGCGGCGATGACGCGGGCGGGGCACGGCCCGGTTCGGGCCCGGCGGGGGCCGGATTTGGGCCTCCCAGGCCTGCGGCGGCGGGAGGTGGCGGAGGGCCACGTTGCAGGCACGGTTGGCTGCGGGGCGGTGTGGAGGCGACGTGTCGCCCCGGGATTGGCTGGGCGACGTGGCGGCAGAAGTGGACATGTCCCGCTGCTGGGCGGACATGTTCGGCGGCGCGAGGAGGGAGAGGGCTAGGGATGGACTGCGGGATTTTCGGGGGAGGGCATATTTATAGTTTCTGGGAGCTAGGAGAGCATGGAGGGGGTTTGGATGGGTTTTGGGCCACTTTGGAGGGGTGTTGGGCTGCGAGATAAAAGAGGCTTTTACGGTTACCCGGTTAACCGTTGGAGTACCAAACGACCTCCAAATGGCACGAAACTTGACAGGTGGTCTACCGGTGCTATACCAAGGCCGCTTGGCAAACCTGGGGACATTCCGAGAATGTTTAACACCCACTCACAACAGGAGACAAAAGGGGAACGCCGGAGGGCATAGGAGTGCCGGATTGCAAAACGGACAACGGGGAAAATGCTCGGATGCATGAGACGAACACGTATGCAATGCAATGCACATGATGACATGATAAAATGCAACACGCAAGCAAATGACATGGTAACAACGACGAATAACTGGCAGACACCTGGCGCATCGAATCTGAGGCGTTACCGTTTCGGTCTAACCGAGATGAGCGATCGGTCCCACCGAGTCTGCAATGCAAACTCTCTGTTTCCTTTTCGTAACTCTTTGGTCCCACCGAGATGAGCGAATCGGTCCAACCGAGTTTGCCTGACCAACTCTCTGGTTAGGTTATTACAAAAGTCGGTCTAACCGAGTTTTGTAATCGGTCAAACCGAGATTACGTTATGCCCTAACCCTAATGATATATGTCCCACCGAGATGACATATCGGTCCCACCGAAATTGCCTAACGATCACATATGTACTGAATCGGTCCGACTAAGTTTTCTGATTCGGTCCCACCGAATTTGGTATAATGTGTGTAATGGTTAGATTTTGTGTGGAGGCTATATATACCCCTCCACCCTCTTCTCTTTCATGAGGGAAGCCATCAGAATGTGCCTACACTTCCATTACCCATTTTGTGAGAGAGAGCCACCTACTCATGTGTTGAGACCAAGATATTCCAATCCAACCATATGAATCTTGATCTCTAGCCTTCCCCAAGTTGCTTTCCACTCAAATCATCTTTCCACCAAATCCAATCCTATGAAAGTGAGTTGAGTGTTGTTTCATCATCAACACACCATCTATTACCTTTTGGAGAGTGGTGTCTCCTAGATTGGTTAGGTGTCACTTGGGAGCCTCCGACAAGATTGTGGAGTTGAACTAAGGAGTTTGTAAGGTCAAGGAGATCGCCTACTTCGTGAAGATCTACCCTAGTGAGGCAAGTCCTTCGTGGGCGATGGCCATGGTGGGATAGACAAGGTTGCTTCGTCGTGGACCCTTCATGGGTGGAGCCCTCCGTGGACTCGCGCAGCCATTACCCTTTGTGGGTTGAAGTCTCCATCAACATGGATGTACGATAGCACCACCTATCGGAACCACGACAAAAACATATGTGTCTCCTATTGCGTTTGCACTCTCCAAACCCTTCCCTTTACATTCTTGCAAGTTGCATGCTTTACTATTCTGCTGCTCATATACTCTTTGCATGCTTGCTTGAATTGTGTTAATATTGCTTGACTTGTGCTAAGTTGTTAAAATCTTCCAAGAACTAAAATTTGGAAAAGGTTAAGTTTTTATTTGGTCAAGTAGTCTAATCACCCACCCTCCAAACATACTTTCGATCCTACAATTGGTATTGGAGCCTTGGTCTCCATTTGCCTTGATTTCCATAGCTTTTGGTGATCATACCCTTGGTTTCACAACCTAGGAGAGTATGGCGTCTGATACGTCTCCAATGTATCTATAATTTACGAAGTATTCATGCTATTATTTCATCCATCTATGATGTTTTATAAGCATTTATATGTCATTTCATATGATTTTTGGGACTAACCTATTAACCTAGAGCCCAGTGCCAGTTTCTGTTTTCTCCTTGTTTTAGTGTTTTATAGAAAAGGGATACCAAACGGAGTCCAAATGACGTGCCAATTTTTGAGAATTTTTTTTGGACCAAAAGAAGACCACGGAGCATCGGAGTTGGGCCAGAGGAGTCCCGGGCTGCCCACGAGACAGGGGGCGCCCCCTGGTGGGGGGCACCCTCCTATCTCATGGACAGCCCGGAGGCCCCCTTGACGTGAAACCAACGCCAAAAAATCCTATAAATACTGAAACTTTCGGGAATTAACCTAGATCAGAAGTTCCGCCGCCGCAGGCCTCTGTAGCCACGAGAAATCAATCTAGGCCCTCTCCGGCACCCTACCGAAGGGGGCCATCATCACCGGAGGCCATGGAGGAGGATCTCGGAGGGGCCATCATCTCCATGAAGGCCAAGGACCAGAGGGGGAAAGCCATGGAGGAGGAAGCACAAGGGGGAGAACCTCTCCTCCTCTCTTTTGGTGGCACCGGAGTGCCATCGGGAGGGGAATCATCGCTGCGGTGATCGTATTCATCAACATCACCATCATCATCACCATCCTCATCTCTTTTACGCGGTCCACACTCCCACACCCCGCTGTAATCCCTACTTGAACATGGTGCTTTATGCCACATATTATGATCCAATGATGTGTTGCCATCCTATGATGTTTTGAGTAGATATCTTTTGTCTTTGGGTTGATTGATGATCTAGATTGGTACGAGTTGTATGTTTTACTTTGGTGATGTCCTATGGCACCCTCCATGTCGCGCAAGCGTGAGGGATTCCCGCTGTAGGGTGTTGCAATACGTTCATGATTCGCTTATAGTGGGTTGCTAGAGTGACAGAAGCTTAAACCCAAGTAAGGGGGTTGTTGCGTATGGGACAAAAGGGGACTTGATGCTTTAATGCTATGGTTGGGTTTTACCTTAATGAATCTTTTAGTATTTGCGGATGCTTGCTAGAGTTTCCAATCATAAGAGCATATGATCCATGTAGGAAAAGTATGTTAGTTTATGCCTCTCCCTCTTATGAAATTGCAATGACGTCTATCGATCTTGTTAACAATTGCTTAGGACAATTCCGCACACCGATCCACCATTATTCCACACCCACTATTTATATTATTTAGTAATATAGTCTAACTTTATGATAACAGAACCCACTTTTATATTTTAGCTCTCCGATATCATACAAAGTTATCCTCTTTATACCCACAACACAGTTTTATTTCTTGTTTCTAGTTGGAAGCAAACGTTTGGTGCACGTAGAGTCGTATCAGTGGCAGATAGGGTTTGAGAGAATATTGATCTTACCTTTAGCTCCTTGTGGGTTCAACACTCCATACTTATCACTTCCACCTTTGGGAATTGCTATGATCACTGTTCAAGTTATCTTCCGATATTCCGATAAATCGGCCGATTTATCGCTTACCTGTGTCTGACCTAAGATAAATAGGCCGATAAATCAGCCAATATGGAGATAAATCGGCCGATATGCCGATAAACTGGCCGATTTACCCCTGATCGAAGAAGAAGCAGAAGAAGAACTCCGAAACAAGCAAACATCGCTCTCGCGTCATGATCATCACAAAACCTGTACCTGCAACTGTTGTTGTAGTAATCTGTGAGCCACGAGGACTCAGCAATCCCATTACCATGGGTATCAAGACTAGCAAAGCTTAAAGGGAAAGGAAGGGGTAAAGTGGTGAGGTTGTAGCAGCGACTAAGGATGATATGGTGGCTAACATACGCAAATAAGAGCGAGAAGAGAGCAAAAGGAACGGTCATGAAGCTAGCAATGATCAAGAAGTGATCCTGAACTCCTACTTACGTCAAACATAACCCAAAACCGTGTTCACTTCCCGGACTCCGGTGAAAAGAGACCATCACGGCTACACACACGGTTGATGTGTTTTAATTCGGATCTGGTGTCAAGTTATCTACAGCCGGACATTAACAAATTCCCATCTGCCTATAACCGCAGGCACGGCTTTCAAAAGATTATACCCTGCAGGGGTGTCCCAACTTAGCCCATGATAAGCTCTCGCGATCAACGAAGGATATACCTTCTCCCAGGAAGACCCGATCAGACTCGGAATCCCGGTTTACAAGACATTTCGACAATGGTAAAACAAGACCAGCAAAGCCGCCAGAATGTGCCAACTAATCCTGATAGGAGCTGCACATATCTTGTTCTCAGGGCACACCGGATTGTCCAAACTTCTGGTAGGCCAGCCTAGAGTAGCCCCTGGTGGCCACCGGCGGCTGACAGGTTGGACCAACACTCACGACGAGCACTGGCCTGGGGGGGGGTGTAAAATAAAGATGACCCTCGAGAGCGTGACTCCCAAGGGAAAAAAGGCTAGGTGAGGCAAATGTAAAACCAAGGTTGGGCCTTGCTGGAGGAGTTTTATTCAAAGCGAACCGTCAAGGGGGTCCCATAAATCACCCAACCGCGTAAGGAATGCAAAATCCGGGAACATAACACCGGTATGACGGAAACTAGGGCGGCAAGAGTGGAACAAAACACCAGGCATAAGGCCGAGTCTTCCACCCTTTACCAAGTATATAGATGCATTAATAATAATATAAGAGATATTGTGATATCCCAACATAATCCTGTCCACCAAGGAGCAATCTTCAACTTCACCTACAACTAGCAACGCTATAAGAGGGCTGAGAAAGCGGTAACATAGCCAAGCAACGGTTTGCTAGGAAGGGTGTCAAAGGTTAGAGGTTCATTGCAATTTGGGGAGGCTAGAAGAACAGGTGATAGGTAGCGCAGCATAGCGATAGAACGAAACAACTAGCATAGCAATGATAGTAGTGAGATCCAGGGTAGCGGTCATCTTGCTTGAAGTCCCGCAAGGAAGAAGAACGAGTCCATGAAGGAGATGAAGCCATGAAGACGAACCAAGCGTAGATGAACGAATCCTCACGATCGCAACGATACGGGAACTAACGAGAAGAAGCACACAACATAGTAAACACACCACACATGAACAAGGCATGATGCACAACAAGCATGATGCATGACAAAGCTACATGAAGCTACTCATGGCAAGAGATGATGCAAACAAGAGCAACACATCAAGACAAGTTTAAATGAGGCCGGAAACAACATATAACAATTCCGGTAAGTTCTCATATGCAAATTTCGAAGTTGGTCCAGATCTGAATAAACCTTATGTTCAAGTTGTTAAACAGCAAGTTAAGATGCACCAAGATGATCTACACGAGATTCTAGTCAAGTTACATATAAAGTTCATTTAGTTCGGAGCTACGGCCTAGAAGATATGAGCAAAACAAGTTAAACATGGCATTGATGCAAAATGCACACAAACATCAAGAAAACACCTCAAAACAAGGATCCAACATGATAATATGAAACTACATGCAATTCTAAGCAAGTTTCATATAGAGCACACTCAAAACGGAGCAACGGTGCAACCCACACACATGAAACAAGTTTAAAGGACAAGCTGTCCGAAACAGCAACTAGGCAGCTTGCAAGCATCAAAACAATATGCTACAGCAGCTCAACATGATAACAAAAGGCATGGGCATGATGTACAGGTAAAGCATAAAAAAACATGAACACTGAGTTATCTCCAGAAATCACTAGAACATACTCAAACACACATCGCAAGATTGCAAATAATAACAGTTCAGATTTTGCAGAAAATAACATCAGGTTGCAATGTTTAGAGCTATCAAACAACATGTTACAGGAACTTATCATGGCAAACAAAGGCATGGCGTGAACCTACTAATGCATATATCAAATGTCCTTTACTGACCATGAGCCAAAAAGGGTAAGAAGATATGATGGCACCCATGTAAACATACCAAGTTATAATACAGATTCATACATGGCAGGAACAACAATAAGTAGGCATGTTGATGAGCTTGTACCACTCACCACAGATCAATACAAGGCATGGCAAGGCAAACAATAGTAAGAAGACATGTTTATGAAGCTAATCATCGCTAGAGCAAGTCCATAGGGTACATGGAACACTAACAACAATCATGGCAACAACTGAACTTAATGTTAACAGGTTGACAACAACATTATTTAGCAACTTTGGAGCAAGATATGAACAAGCTACAACAAGCCATAAATGCAAACAGGGGCATGGATGGATAGAGCATGACATGTATGACAAAACACCCTTAGTGAACATCTCTAGAATATGCATAAGCAGGTTTACATAGCATCACGAAATAACAGATTCAGCCTAGTAAAACAGTAACAGCAAGTACACTACTTAACAAGCTCGATTCACTCACCACAAGTCATTGCATGACAAGATAAGCATA
>NC_041389.1:345593234-345595970 GCF_002162155.2 Triticum dicoccoides
AGGAGAGGCGGCGGGCGGCGGCCTCGGGCGAGCGGTGGGCGGCGACAGCGGCGGAGGACGGCGGCGACGATGCGGGCGCTGCGGCGCGGCCCGGTTCGGGCCTGGCGGGGGCCGGATCTGGGCCTCCCGGGCCCGTGGCGGCGGGAGGTGGCGGAGGGCCATGTGCCAAGCGCGGGTTGGCTGCGGGGCGGTGCGGAGGCGACGGGTCACCCCGGGATTGGCCGGGCGACGTGGCGGCGGAAGTGAACATGTCCGGCTGCCGGGCGGACATGTCCGGCGGCGCGAGGAGGGAGAGGGCTAGGGATGGACTGCGGGATTTTCGGGGGAGGGCATATTTATAGTTTCTGGGAGCTAGGAGAGTCCAAATGAGGAGCGGTTTTCGCCCACACGATCGTGATCGAACGACCGAGAACATGGAGGGGGTTTGTATGGGTTTTGGGCCACTTTGGAGGGGTGTTGGGCTGCAAGACAAATGAGGCTTTTACGGTTACCCGGTTAACTGTTGGAGTACCGAACGACCTCCAAATGGCACGAAACTTGACAGGCGGTCTACCGGTGCTATACCAAGGCCGCTTGGCAAACCTCGGGCCATTCCGAGAATGTTTAACACCCACTCACAACAGGAGACAAAAGGGGAACGTCGGAGGGCATAGGAGTGCCGGATTGCAAAACGAACAACGGGGAAAATGCTCGGATGCATGAGACGAACACGTATGCAATGCAATGCACATGATGACATGATAAAATGCAACACGCAAGCAAATGACATGGCAACAACAACGAATAACTGGCAGACACTTGGCGCATCGAATCTGAGGCGTCACAACACTCCTCCACTAACAAGAGATCTCGTCCCGAGATCTTAGGACCAAGATGGAAGGGAAAAGGATGAGGTGAAGCAAGAACTGAAGAGAAGAAGCAAAGAATTGAGAGAACTCGAGAATAAGAGAGGAACGACGAGAATGACGAGAATCGAAAGCTCACGGAATCAGATAGACTATGAAACCACTCCGGTTAGAACGAAATAAGAAACGAGTAAAATTGAAAGGATTTAGGCAGCACTCCGGCTAAGACATGAAGGAATAGAACACGAGCTTCACAATACGGGATGGCACTTGACGAGATGAACAATGCAAAACCTCCGGAAGAATTGAATGAAAATAACTTAGAAGGATTGAATGTAGTTGTTGAGAAAATCAACAACGAAAAGAATAAGCTTGTTGTGGTCTTATAGATAACATCTCAAGAACATAAGGTGGTAACCGGCCACAAACGGAAATTATTGGATAGGTTAGAAGAACGAAGAAATGCAAAATTCCACTTCAAAAGAATACAGAGAATTAATTGCACTTCAAGATGCGAGAAGAAAAGATACTTGAACTCCGCCAACAAGAATCTTGATGAACTCTTGAAAGAATGAATTAAATCATAAAGAACCACCATGAAGAACTCCGGTGACAAAAGGATGATGAGATAAAATTGAAGGATGAAAGAATAAGATGAGCATTGCGATGATTTAGATGGAGGTTCCGACGAAATGGCTGAGAAAATTGAACTCCGAAAAAGAAAAGATGAAAACACTTGGAACTAAATTTATTCATCAAGAACAAACTCCGAAGGACGGGATTAATCACCTGGGTGAAATAAGAATAAGATTTATTGTATGCTTATCCTTCATCAAAATAAATTCATGACGAGCAATGGATTTTGCATACTACTTATTCTTCTTGAAAAGGATTGAGAAGTGACATGCCGCAAACTTGAGAAGGTCTTCATGAATCACCGGTAGGATTGAAAAGAACGAATGAATTAAAATGATGATCAAGGAAAAAGAATCTTGAACGAACCACCGTTAGAAATGAAAATGACTGATGAAAGGGACTGAATCACCGGGAAGAATATTAAGAACCAATATACTAGAGGGGATTTCGATGCAAAAGAACAAGAGATCATGAGCTTATTAAAGGGTATTTGAACGATGCATCGGAAGAATTCGAGAACGAGAGTTGAAAGCTGAGAATGAATAATTCTGAGATGATGGGCTACGGAGAATCAATCTGAAAAGACTCTTGAATTGCTCCGGATGGGTGAAAAGAATTTAAGAGAGCCATGAATCTTCGAGAGAAGGGACAAGATTTAGAGGAAAAACTCCTCTTCGATCTTCAAATGACGACGGGAAACACCACCAAAAATTACTGAGATACCCCGGGAGAATGACAAACGAAGGGATTGCGCCAACAATGAAAAGAATTTGAAAATGAACTTAGAGATGGCATCTGACTGATGAAATTCATTCTTACGTCACACTTGAAAAGAATTTAGAATAACTCCGGGAAAATTAGAAGAGTCAGGGAAGATCCTGGAAAAAGACCTGTGGGTTAGGGCCCACTGAAAGAAACACCGTTGAAAAGTATGTTGAAGAGATAGAGGATGAACCAAAACACCGTTGAAAAATATTTGAATGAGGTGACAACCTCGAATTAATTAGAACACAGACGAATCTCGTGAGATGTCTTGAACTCCGGAATGATTGAATGGCGAGAGGCAAACGAGCAAGGAGAACACTTCGAGGAAAAGAATATTATCACTACCGAAAATTAGAATTGAATCCGTCGGAGAAGAGATGAAGAATGTCAAATGAAAGAGAATTCACCGGTTGAAACAATTGACGAAAGACTGAAGAGGCTCCACATGAATGAAAATTAACGTTCGAAAGAGATTCAGGCTCCGAGAAGA
>NC_041389.1:345596368-345628170 GCF_002162155.2 Triticum dicoccoides
GAAAGAGATTCAGGCTCCAAGAAGAAGAGGGTGGGAGGGCGGGAAAACAAAGTCAACTTTGAAGGGGGAACCGACGAATATCATGAAGAGAAAACACCGGTTGAAATCATTAAGGAAAGAAAGCAAAGACTTCGTACGAGTAGGATGGATACTCGATTACAGACTCTGGTTTCGATAAGAAAAGGGGTGGGCGGGTGGGAAAAAGAAAACAACTGAGGATTGAACTTGGCAAAGGCGAAGAGGCTCGAGTCAACTTGACGAGAAATGCACCGGATGAAAAGAGAAGAGAACCAATGATCGAAAAACTAACTGCGTGATCCTAAAGAAAAATTTTGAAGGAGAAGAGGAGTAATTCAAAACACCTACGTCAAGATTCCTTACCAGAGCGACGAAGGGGCTAAGGAGTAAAAAGAATTCCTACTCTCCGATATAACTAGACTCCAAAAACAGTTTTGTTCTAGACTCAACAACGGCCAAACTACACGATCAATCAAGGGGGGCTCCTAAGGTCGGTCGAGGCTCTGATACCAACTTGTCACGCCCAATATGCGACCCTATATAAAAGGAACTGGAAGGTCCCACCAAGGGTAGACCCGCATATTGAAACGCTTTTGCAAGGTGGATATCATTACAAAAACATTACATAATAGATGGGGATATATACAAAAGGCATACAATGCCACACGAGTACATCATCACAATACATAAGAGCATCATCCGACTACGGATGAAACACAAACATAAACTCAAACGACATCCACCCTGCTAGCCCAGGCTGCCGACCTGGAACCTATCCCCTAATCAAAGAAGAAACAAAAGAAGAACTCCAAAACAAGCAAACATCGCTCTCGCGTCATGATCATCGCAAAACTTGTACCTGCAACTGTTGTTGTAGTAATCTGTGAGCCACGAGGACTCAGCAATCCCATTACCATGGGTATCAAGACTAGCAAAGCTTAAAGGGAAAGGAAGGGGTAAAGTGATGAGTTTGCAGTAGCGACTAAGCATGATATGGTGGCTAACATACGCAAATAAGAGCGAGAAGAGAGCAAAAGGAACGGTCGTGAAGCTAGCAATGATCAAGAAGTGATCCTGAACTCCTACTTACGTCAAACATAACCCAAAACCGTGTTCACTTCCCGGACTCCGCCGAAAAGAGACCATCACGGCTACACACACGGTTGATGTGTTTTAATTCTGATCTGGTGTCAAGTTATCTACAACCGGACATTAACAAATTCCCATCTGCCTATAACCGTAGGCACGGCTTTCGAAAGATTATACCCTGCAGGGGTGTCCCAACTTAGCCCATGATAAGCTCTCGCGATCACAGAAGGATATACCTTCTCCCAGGAAGACCCGATCAGACTCGGAATCCCGGTTTACAAGACATTTCGACAATGGTAAAACAAGATCAGCAAAGCCGCCCGAATGTGCTGACAGATCCTGATAGGAGCTGCACATATCTGGTTCTCAGGGCACACCGGATTGTCCAAACTTCTGGTAGGCCAACCCAGAGTTGCCCCTGGTGGCCACCGATGGCTGACAGGTTGGACCAACACTCACGACGAGCACTGGCCCGGGGGGGGTAAAATAAAGATGACCCTTGAGAGCGCGACTCCCAAGGGAAAAAAGGCTAGGTGAGGCAAATGTAAAACCAAGGTTGGGCCTTGCTGGAGGAGTTTTATTCAAAGCAAACTGTCAAGGGGATCCCATAAATCACCCAACCGCGTAAGGAACACAAAATCCGGTAACATAACACCGGTATGACGGAAACTAGGGCGGCAAGAGTGGAACAAAACACCAGGCATAAGGCCGAGTCTTCCACCCTTTACCAAGTATACAGATGCATTAATAATAATATAAGAGATATTGTGATATCCCAACATAATCATGTCTACCAAGGAGTAATCTTCAACTTCACCTGCAACTAGCAACGCTATAAGAGGGCTAAGCAAAGCGGTAACATAGCCAAGCAACAGTTTGCTAGGAAGGGTGTCAAAGGTTAGAGGTTCATTGCAATTTGGGGAGGCTAGAAGAACAGGTGATAGGTAGCGCAGCATAGCGATAGAACGAAACAACTAGCATAGCAATGATAGTAGTGAGATCCAGGGTAGCGGTCATCTTGCTTGAAGTCCCGCAAGGAAGAAGAACGAGTCCATGAAGGAGATGAAGACATGAAGACGAACCAAGCGTAGACGAACGAATCCTCACAATCGCAACGATACGGCAACTAACGAGAAGAAGCACACAACATAGTAAACACACCACACATGAACAAGGCATGATGCACAACAAGCATGATGCATGACAAAGCTACATGAAGCTACTCGTGGCAAGAGATGATGCAAACAAGAGCAACACATCAAGACAAGTTTAAATGAGGCCGGAAACAACATATAACAATTCCGGTAAGTCCTCATATGCAAATTTCGAAGTTGGTCCAGATCTGAATAAACCTTATGTTCAAGTTGTTAAACAGCAAGTTAAGATGCACCAAGATGATCTACACGAGATTCTAGTCAAGTTACATATAAAGTTCATTTAGTTCGGAGCTACGGCCTAGAAGATATGAGCAAAACAAGTTAAACATGGCATTGATGCAAAATGCACACAAACATCAAGCAAACACCTCAAAACAAGGATCCAACATGATAATATGAAACTACATGCAATTCTAAGCAAGTTTCATATAGAGCACACTCAAAACGGAGCAACGGTGCAACCCACACACATGAAACAAGTTTAAAGGACAAGCTGTCCGAAACAGCAACTAGGCAGCTTGCAAGCATCAAAACAATATGCTACAGCAGCTCAACATGATAACAAAAGGCATGGGCATGATGTACAGGTAAAGCATAACAAAACATGAACACTGAGCTATCTCCAGAAATCACTAGAACATACTCAAACACACATCGCAAGATTGCAAATAATAACAGTTCAGATTTTGCAGAAAATAACATCAGGTTGCAATGTTTAGAGCTATCAAACAACATGTTACAGGAACTTATCATGGCAAACAAAGGCATGGCGTGAACCTACTAATGCATATATCAAATGTCCTTTACTGACCATGAGCCAAAAAGGGTAAGAAGATATGATGGCACCCATGTAAACATACCAAGTTATAATACAGATTCATACATGGCAGGAACAACAATAAGTAGGCATGTTGATGAGCTTGTACCGCTCACCACAGATCAATACAAGGCATGGCAAGGCAAACAATAGTAAGAAGACATGTTTATGAAGCTAATCATCGCTAGAGCAAGTCCATAGGGTACATGGAACACTAACAACAATCATGGCAACAACTGAACTTAATGTTAACAGGTTGACAACAACATTATTTAGCAACTTTGGAGCAAGATATGAACAAGCTACAACAAGCCATAAATGCAAACAGGGGCATGGATGGATAGAGCATGACATGTATGACAAAACACCCTTAGTGAACATCTCTAGAATATGCATAAGCAGGTTTACATAGCATCACGAAATAACAGATTCAGCCTAGTAAAACAGTAACAGCAAGTACACTACTTAACAAGCTCGATTCACTCACCACAAGTCATTGCATGACAAGATAAGCATAGCATCAGCAAGAAGACATGTTTATGAAGCTAACCAAGGCAAGAACAAGTTCATAGCATGCAAGGATCAACTACAACAACCTTGGCAAAATTGAATAACATGTAAACAATCTTCCTGGAAACATTTTGTAGCAAAAGTAGAGCACGAAAATGACATGCTGGACTACTCCATAATTGTAAACAGTGGCATGACTGGATAGATAACAACCATATGTTCAAAACATCCTTACTGAAGTATCTCAAAATATGCATGGACCTCTCTGTAGCATCAAGTTTACATGGCATCAAAATAACAGCAGAACAGGGACTAAAATCAGCAACATCACGAAGCCTAGTTTGCATGCTTGTGCTAGTCACCACATTGATCACAAAAATACATGGTAAGCACCTACATAAATAAGACATGGCATAGTTCAAAATACATGTAGACATCAACCTCATAGGATGCACACATCAATCATGGCAAAAATGACAAATGAGCATGTTCTGTTAAGAAACAGGAACTAACATTATGAAGCACTCTTGCAACGATGATAAAAGCATCAAGATGGACTCAAATGAACATGATGCAATAGAATGAAATGTAGAGCATCTCACAACGAACAATTTGACATATTACACGCATGAAACGGAGCTACGGATGCAGATATATGATGCGATGAACATGGCATGAAAAAGTCAAAAATCTCAGGGACTTGGTGAAAATTATACCTCCACGAAAGTTAACGCGGGACTGAGGCGTGCGGGATGAGGGGATCCGCGGCGGGCACGGCGCGTTTGGTTGGAATCCCAGCGGATCTCGTCTAGACCTGGCCGGATCCCAACTCCGGCTAGGCGACGGGAAGAGCGACCAGAGGCGCGGGACGGCGGAGGAGCTCCGGCCGGACGGGACGCGGGTCCGGCGCAGCGCGGGGGCGAGCGGCGGCGCCAGTGAGGAGACGGGGCGGCCGGGCGCATGGCGGCAGGGGCGCGTGCTCCGGCGAGGCGAGGCCGTCAGGCGTCGGCGGAGGCCGCGGCCGGCGCGGGAGACGCGCGGCGCGGGGTGAGAGGCGGAGGAGACCGCGGCCGGCGGCGGAGAGCTCCGCGGCGGCGGCGGGCGCGATTACCGGCGCGGGGCGGCGGCCGGCGAAGGAGAGGCGGCGGGCGGCGGCCTCGGGCGAGCGGAGGGCGGCGACGGCGGTGGAGCACGGCGGCGATGACGCGGGCGGGGCACGGCCCGGTTCGGGCCCGGCGGGGGCCGGATTTGGGCCTCCCAGGCCTGCGGCGGCGGGAGGTGGCGGAGGGCCACATTGCAGGCACGGTTGGCTGCGGGGCGGTGTGGAGGCGACGTGTCGCCCCGGGATTGGCTGGGCGACGTGGCGGCGGAAGTGGACATGTCCCGCTGCTGGGCGGACATGTTCGGCGGCGCGAGGAGGGAGAGGGCTAGGGATGGACTGCGGGATTTTCGGGGGAGGGCATATTTATAGTTTCTGGGAGCTAGGAGAGCATGGAGGGGGTTTGGATGGGTTTTGGGCCACTTTGGAGGGGTGTTGGGCTGCGAGATAAAAGAGGCTTTTACGGTTACCCGGTTAACCGTTGGAGTACCAAACGACCTCCAAATGGCACGAAACTTGACAGGTGGTCTACCGGTGCTATACCAAGGCCGCTTGGCAAACCTGGGGACATTCCGAGAATGTTTAACACCCACTCACAACAGGAGACAAAAGGGGAACGCCGGAGGGCATAGGAGTGCCGGATTGCAAAACGGACAATGGGGAAAATGCTCGGATGCATGAGACGAACACGTATGCAATGCAATGCACATGATGACATGATAAAATGCAACACGCAAGCAAATGACATGGTAACAACGACGAATAACTGGCAGACACCTGGCGCATCGAATCTGAGGCGTTACCGTTTCGGTCTAACCGAGATGAGCGATCGGTCCCACCGAGTCTGCAATGCAAACTCTCTGTTTCCTTTTCGTAACTCTTTGGTCCCACCGAGATGAGCGAATCGGTCCAACCGAGTTTGCCTGACCAACTCTCTGGTTAGGTTATTACAAAAGTCGGTCTAACCGAGTTTTGTAATCGGTCAAACCGAGATTACGTTATGCCCTAACCCTAATGATATATGTCCCACCGAGATGACATATCGGTCCCACCGAAATTGCCTAACGATCACATATGTACTGAATCGGTCCGACTAAGTTTTCTGATTCGGTCCCACCGAATTTGGTATAATGTGTGTAACGGTTAGATTTTGTGTGGAGGCTATATATACCCCTCCACCCTCTTCTCTTTCATGAGGGAAGCCATCAGAATGTGCCTACACTTCCATTACCCATTTTGTGAGAGAGAGCCACCTACTCATGTGTTGAGACCAAGATATTCCAATCCAACCATATGAATCTTGATCTCTAGCCTTCCCCAAGTTGCTTTCCACTCAAATCATCTTTCCACCAAATCCAATCCTATGAAAGTGAGTTGAGTGTTGTTTCATCATCAACACACCATCTATTACCTTTTGGAGAGTGGTGTCTCCTAGATTGGTTAGGTGTCACTTGGGAGCCTCCGACAAGATTGTGGAGTTGAACTAAGGAGTTTGTAAGGTCAAGGAGATCGCCTACTTCGTGAAGATCTACCCTAGTGAGGCAAGTCCTTCGTGGGCGATGGCCATGGTGGGATAGACAAGGTTGCTTCGTCGTGGACCCTTCATGGGTGGAGCCCTCCGTGGACTCGCGCAGCCATTACCCTTTGTGGGTTGAAGTCTCCATCAACATGGATGTACGATAGCACCACCTATCGGAACCACGACAAAAACATATGTGTCTCCTATTGCGTTTGCACTCTCCAAACCCTTCCCTTTACATTCTTGCAAGTTGCATGCTTTACTATTCCGCTGCTCATATACTCTTTGCATGCTTGCTTGAATTGTGTTAAGTTGTTAAAATCTTCCAAGAACTAAAATTTGGAAAAGGTTAAGTTTTTATTTGGTCAAGTAGTCTAATCACCCACCCTCCAAACATACTTTCGATCCTACAATTGGTATTGGAGCCTTGGTCTCCATTTGCCTTGATTTCCATAGCTTTTGGTGATCATACCCTTGGTTTCACAACCTAGGAGAGTATGGCGTCTGATACGTCTCCAATGTATCTATAATTTACGAAGTATTCATGCTATTATTTCATCCATCTATGATGTTTTATAAGCATTTATATGTCATTTCATATGATTTTTGGGACTAACCTATTAACCTAGAGCCCAGTGCCAGTTTCTGTTTTCTCCTTGTTTTAGTGTTTTATAGAAAAGGGATACCAAACGGAGTCCAAATGACGTGCCAATTTTTGAGAATTTTTTTTGGACCAAAAGAAGAACACGGAGCATCGGAGTTGGGCCAGAGGAGTCCCGGGCTGCCCACGAGACAGGGGGCGCCCCCCTGGTGGGGGGCACCCTCCTATCTCATGGACAGCCCGGAGGCCCCCTTGACGTGAAACCAACGCCAAAAAATCCTATAAATACTGAAACTTTCGGGAATTAACCTAGATCAGAAGTTCCGCCACCGCAGGCCTCTGTAGCCACGAGAAATCAATCTAGGCCCTCTCCGGCACCCTGCCGAAGGGGGCCATCATCACCGGAGGCCATGGAGGAGGATCTCGGAGGGGCCATCATCTCCATGAAGGCCAAGGACCAGAGGGGGAAAGCCATGGAGGAGGAAGCACAAGGGGGAGAACCTCTCCTCCTCTCTTTTGGTGGCACCGGAGTGCCATCGGGAGGGGAATCATCGCTGCGGTGATCGTATTCATCAACATCACCATCATCATCACCATCCTCATCTCTTTTATGCGGTCCACACTCCCACACCCCGCTGTAATCCCTACTTGAACATGGTGCTTTATGCCACATATTATGATCCAATGATGTGTTGCCATCCTATGATGTTTTGAGTAGATATCTTTTGTCTTTGGGTTGATTGATGATCTAGATTGGTACGAGTTGTATGTTTTACTTTGGTGATGTCCTATGGCACCCTCCATGTCGCGCAAGCGTGAGGGATTCCCGCTGTAGGGTGTTGCAATACGTTCATGATTCGCTTATAGTGGGTTGCTAGAGTGACAGAAGCTTAAACCCAAGTAAGGGGGTTGTTGCGTATGGGACAAAAGGGGACTTTATGCTTTAATGCTATGGTTGGGTTTTACCTTAATGAATCTTTTAGTATTTGCGGATGCTTGCTAGAGTTTCCAATCATAAGAGCATATGATCCATGTAGGAAAAGTATGTTAGTTTATGCCTCTCCCTCTTATGAAATTGCAATGACGACTATCGATCTTGTTAACAATTGCTTAGGACAATTCCGCACACCGATCCACCATTATTCCACACCCACTATTTATATTATTTAGTAATATAGTCTAACTTTATGATAACAGAACCCACTTTTATATTTTAGCTCTCCGATATCATACAAAGTTATCCTCTTTATACCCACAACACAGTTTTATTTCTTGTTTCTAGTTGGAAGCAAACGTTTGGTGCACGTAGAGTCGTATCAGTGGCAGATAGGGTTTGAGAGAATATTGATCTTACCTTTAGCTCCTTGTGGGTTCGACACTCCACACTTATCACTTCCACCTTTGGGAATTGCTATGATCACTGTTCAAGTTATCTTCCGATATTCCGATAAATCGGCCGATTTATCGCTTACCTGTGTCTGACCTAAGATAAATCGGCCGATAAATCAGCCAATATGGAGATAAATCGGCCGATATGCCGATAAACTGGCCGATTTACCCCTTATCATGGGTCGACCGATAAGTTCCCGATAAGCGATATCCCCAACATTGGCTACGATGATTCCCTGCACTTGGGGATTATCAAGCTCTTTTCTGGCGCCGTTGCCTTGGAGCAATAGTGTGAGGTTGATATTCTCGTGTGTGCTTGTTTGCTTTCTTTACTTAGTAGATTTTGTTTTCCCTTTTTTGTTTATGTTTACTTGTGGCTGAAACATACAAAAAAATTTCAAAAGAATGAAAATACCAAAAAAATAAATATTACTTGCCTCTCATGCGTAAAAGAGTTTTTCGAAAGAGAAGTGATTGGGAAGTTATGCATTGAAGAAGCGAGGGTCGACCTTGAGCACTTGTGTTCATGCTCACGGAAACAATGTAGAATTTTTCATGGAAGTTTCTCTGTAAATAATTATCCCCTTGTATATATTCATTGTATTATAAAAATAATGTGCCAAGCTTTGGTTGTAGGATGATAAGATTGCTCGCTTACTATGTGCAGAACAAAAACAGAAACTTTGGCTGTAGTGCATGAATTTACATTTTTACTAGAAAGTCAAATGGGTCTGAAACTTTTTGCACATTATTGCTGTAAAAATTGTTCAAATTTTCAAATTTATTTCATAATTTTTGGAGTTACAGAAGTTTACTAAACATCCAGATTACTACAGACTGTTCTGTTCTTAACAGATTCTCATTTTCATGTGTTGTTTGCTTATTTTGATGCACCTATGGCTAGTATGTAGGGGTATGAACCATAGAGAAGTTGGAATACATTAGGTTTAACACCAATATAAACAAATAATGAGTTAATTACAGTACCTTAAAGTGGTAGTTTGCTTTATTACACTAACGGATCTCACAAAGTTTTTGTTTAAGTTTTTGTGAATGAAGTGTTTGAAGAACGAGGAGTTACTGATGTGAGAAGAATAAAGAGAGACAAGACTTCAAGCTTGGGGATGCCCAAGGCACCCCAAGTAAATATTCAAAGGATACTCAAGCATCTAAGCTTGGGGATGCCCCGGTTGGCATCCCATCTTTCTTCTTCAACAAATATCGGTATAACTCGGTTTTTGTTTTGTTCACATTGTTTGTGCCCTTTGTGTTTTTGTTTTTCTTTAAGAATCATGCTAGTATGAGATAGCACTTCATTGATTTATAGAATACTTCATGTGCTTCGCTTATATATTTTAAGTATGATTGTATAGAATTGATCTTTGTGCTTCACTTAAATCGTTTGATTGTGGCTTTATAGAATGCTTTGTGCGCTTGACTTATATATTTTGAGCTTGGATATTGGTTAGCCTATATTGATTGTAGAATGCTCCAGGAAATTCACTTACATCTTTTGGAGTATGAATAATACTATAATTTAAAGTGGGTTTGGAAGAGTGTCAACTTTTGGAATTAGTGATCCCACTATCTTGGAGGGTGTTGAATCTTCGTACGATATTTATGAAAGTGGATTTGGAAGAGTGTCAACTTTAGTTAGTATTCCACTATTTCGGAAGAGGTTCCAATTGAGTATGAGAACAAAGTTGCTATCCATGATGCTACTGAAAATTATTATGAGGGAGGAATATGTGCTTGTAGGAGTTGTAATAATATCAAGTTTCCTCTCTATGTGCTTAAAGTTTTGAAGTTATACTTGTTTTGCCTTCCTATGCTAGTTGACTTTTGTTACTATAAATTGTGTGTTCACAAAATCCCTAGGCATAGGAAGTGATTTATATTTAAATGTTCTAGTCATATTCTTCATGATGCTCTCTTTATGTTTCAACTCTTACCTTTTATGTGAGCATCATTGAAATCATCATGCCTAGCTAAAAGGCATTAAAAAAAGCGCTTGTTGGGAGACAACCCAATATTTATCCTTAATGTTTTTGTGTGTCTACATGATTAAGGTACTGTATTAATCATGTTTTATAGCCTTTGTTTCAATAAAGTTCCAAGTAAGACCTTTGGGAAGACTTGGGTGAGAGTTAATGTGATCTTGCTGTAAAAAACAGAAACTTTGCACTCACGAGATTAGCTGTAGTTTTTTACAGAAGAGAGATTTTGAGTTGATTCTTTTTTAAGAGGATTAATAGACAAATTCCTCACGTCCACCAATTTATTTCATAATTTTTGGAGTAGCATAAGTATGGTTATTGTTCAGATCATTACAGACTGTTCTGTTTCTGACAGATTCTATTTTCACTGCATAGTTTGCTTGTTTTCTAGTTTCTATGGCTTATATTTTTCAATATAAATTGTAGAAATGATATGGTACAGTAGGAATTATGTGAAAACAATTTTGAACCTTGTCTTTTACAGTACCAAAGTGCATGGTTTACTCTTTATCATAGTAACCTATCTCACGAAGTTCCATTAAGTTTTGTGTGATTGAAGTTTTCAAGTTTTGGGTGAGATATCGATATGTGGAGAATAAGGAGTGGAAAGACCCTAATCTTGGGATGCCTAAGGCACCCCAAGTTAATATTCAAGGAAGACTCAAGCTCCTAAGCTTGGGGATGCCCCGGAAGGCATCCCCTCTTTCGTCTTCAAAACTATCGGTACATCTTACTCGGAGCTATATTTTTATTCGTCACATGATATGTGTTTTACTTGGAACGTCATTTTATTTTGTTAGTATTAGCTTGCTGTTATTTATAATAGTGTTTTGCATCTTTAGTTTCAATAAAAATGTGAAGGATAGCCTTTACCATGCTTATTTTGCTAGTATACATGTTGCTGTTTGAAAACAGAAAGTTTACCGCTGTTGCAAAAACTCCCTAGAAAAGTCAGAGCATGAGATAATGTTGAAACTTTTTGCATAATGAGATCTTATAAATATACTACAGTGTAAATTTTCTCTCATAATTTTTGGAGTTAGGGAAGTATTGGTACTCTTGCATTCTTTACAGGCTGTACTGTTTTGATAGATTGCTGTTATGTTTGCATTGTTTGCATATGTTTGCTTGTTTAATGATTCTATTTGAGGATAGGAGTATTAAATATGCAGAGAAATTTAGTATGCAATGTTGAATAATAATTTTAGTGTTTTGTTACAGTAGAAAATGATAAGGTTTTGCATTGGTTTATACTAACCTATCTCACGAGTTCTTGTTGAGTTCGGTGCGGCTGAAGCTTTTGATAAAAAGAGAAACCATGATATGAGAGGAATTAAGGAGATATAAAAGTTCAAGCTTGGGGATTCCCAAGGCACCCCAAGATAATATTCCAAGAAGTCTCAAGCATCTAAGCTTGGGGATTCCCCGTTAGGCATCCCACCTTTCTTCTTCAACAACTATCGGTTAGTATCGGTTGAGCCTAAGTTTTTGCTTCTTCACATGAGTTGTGCTATCCTTGCAATGTCATTTTATTTTGTTTTACTTGCTGTTTGGATAAAATCATTGGATCTGAAATTTTGAATAGAAAAAGGAACCCTCCCATGGCTAGTTGTCATTTGCCTACTCAGTGTCTTTCACTCATATCTTTTGGAGTAGTTTGTCATTTACTCATGTGCTTCATGTATATCCTATGAGTAAATGGGGGAATGAATTGAATGTCATAAATGATTTTTTATATGTTTCATATGCTTATAACATGGTTAGTGATGACTTCACACATAGAAAGCATGAGGCATGAAAGTTGTTGAGAGTTGGCAAACATAGTTTTTGTCACAACCTAGCTAGTCATGCATTAGAGTGTTGCATCATGTTTACTCTTTCATCAGAAACTTGAAATGGGGATGACAGAACCCCCAGTCCCCTCTGAAACCAACTAGGGTTACTAAAATAATTTTTCAATGAACCTGAAATGCCCTTCTAAAATGCCCATCATTTTTTGTCTTGGTTCAGAACCTCTGCCAAAAATGGTGCACATTTTCCTAGGCCATCCTAGGGTTTTTGAATTAAATCATAAATATTTGAATTTGGGCATTTAAAATAATATAAAATATTTAAATGCTCAAATATCTCCAAACTAAAATGTTTCATGTTGGAAATAATCCAACTATGGGCCAGGAATAGTTTGGTGATTTTTGAACTAGCCTAGGTATTTTATTTAATTCAACAAGTTGCAGAAGTATTAGAAAAACAGAAAACAGAAGAAATGAAAAAAACTTACCTGGCGCCTGCCCCGGCCCACCTGCCGGCCCAGCCCAGCACCGCTCCAGCGAGCTGCTTGCCGGCCAGGCAGGCAGGCAGGTGCCCGACGGCGACCGCGGCGTGCGCCACGCACCTGCTCGCCGCCTCGCCGCTCCCCTCGCCAGGTGACGTCGAGGATCGGTCTCTCTCTCTCCCCCGAACCCCCCAGACACCCCCTCTCCTCTCCAGCTCCTCCCCCTCGCACGCCCCAGCCATGGCCGACGCCATCGCCGCCACCCCCTCGCCGTAGCCACGCCCTCCGACCACCCCACGCCGTCTCACCGTGTCCAGGAGCTCCGCCGCTGTCCACTTCATCGAGCAGCCGAGCCCCGAGCGCTCGCAACGCCCGAGACCACCGCACCGACCTCGCCCGAGCTCACCGTCGCCGGAGATCCCCTTCAACGCCGTCGTCGCTCCGGTCCATCTCCGGCCGCACCAAGAACTCCGTCGCACTCACTGTGAGCTTAGCCATCTTCCCCTCCCTTCCGTTCTTGCTCCCGAGCCGTGTAGCAACCTCCCGGAGCTCAACCGCACCCACCGCCGTGGAGCTCGTCGCCGACGTGCTCCCGGTCATCCTCCGGCCACAAGATGGTGTCCATCTTACTCACCAAGTTCCGCAGCACCTAGCTAGCTACTCCACGAGCCTCACCGAACCCTCTAGCGCCAAGTTCACCTCCTACCGAACCCCGGTGGCCGCCAAAGTCGTCGCCGGCGCCAACTCCGGCCACCCCGACCCCAACGGACTCCGCCAAGAGCTGCGGTTTGTCCTCAGCTTCACTCCGGTGGTCTCCGCGGCCCATTTGGTGGCCGAAATGGCCAAAACCACTTCCGCCGCCGCGTCGGGCTCGCCGGCGGCTAAACGCCGGTGCAGCCGACCCGGGTTTGACCACGGGTGGGCCCTGGTTGACTCCCCTGAGTCAATGACAGGTGGGGCCCAGCCCTGTTAATTAAACAGGATTAGTTTTAATTAAGTTTTAATTAAAATAATCACCCTGACATGCGGGACCCACTGTCAGGTTTGACCTGGACCAGTTCCGTTGACCTGCTGACGTCACACTGACGTCAGGCTGACGCAGTAATTGATTTTCTGGATTTAAATTAAATCAGGAAATTCCAGAATATTATTTAAACTTCAAAAATTCATAACTTTTATTCTGTAACTCCAAATTGGACAAATTATATATGAAAAATGATCAGAAAAATCTAATCTATCCATCTGTACTATTTTCATGCATGATCAAACAAGTTAAATTGATGTTTTAAGCAGAACAAGGAAAAGCACTTTAAAAGGCCATATTTGAATTTGAAATTTGAATCTTTGATTCAAATTTGTTCAAACCCTTCTAGCTTTAGTTGCATTAGCCCAATACACTCATATTGCCATGTTTCATGCATGCATCATATTGTTGCACATTGCTTGGTGATGCTTGTGTACCGATGGCCTTTGCGACAGGTTCTGTCCCCGAGGAGTACCGTGATTACCCTAACGAAGAACCGTATCCGTGCATCGAACCATCAGGCAAGCAACCAACCATTTGATCATATCGATACAATCCCATGTTCTCGCTCCTGCTCTCTTTTACTGCATTAAGACAACGCGATTCAAACTGCTGTGTGCTACGGTAGTTGAAGCCATTTCCTCTGCATGACCTGTCATTGCCACAGTAACTAGATGAAACCCACTAGCATGTGTAGGAGTTGCTTGAGCCATATGTATGTGTTGTTCCTACCTTGCTATGCCTGCTATGCTTAGAGTCGTGTCAGGTCTGGTTCATCTGGGTGATGGGCTAGAGTGAACTGTTTATGTCGGTAATGAGAGTGGTGTGGTGAACACGATTTGGTAAAGGTATCGATGAGAGGCCATGTAGGAGTACATGGTGGGTTGTTTCATTGAAGCCGACCTTAAGCACTGAGATCTGTATGTGTGATTTAAGAATCAGCTACTACCATGCATTGGGCCCGAAACCAATGGACCCTCTCGGCTTCTTATTCACCCTAGTTCTCCGTCCAGGAGTTGCAAGTAGTTTCTGGTGTTTGTAGCCTACTGGAGGCCGTGGACAGCGCTGACCGTAGAGGTGGGCTGTGATGCGGTAGGTACGTGGCCGGGTGTACCGAATACCCGTTAGGTATCTCGGGAACCCTGTTCACATCGTTCGGGGCCGTATGGGAAACCTCGGCCGGACTCCCTGCGGATGGAACCTGGATAGGCGATAAACCTGGACTGGAGGCTTAGGTGATTAGGTAGGTCGTGGCCGACACCCACGTTGGGCTTCCGCTTGAAGGTTGCCGAGTACATGTCGTGTAAACGACGGTAAGTGGTGAGAGCGTGTATGAAGAAGTACCCCCTGCAGGGTTAACATGATCTATTCGAATAGCCGCGTCCGCGGTAAAGGACTACTTGGTTGCCTATACAGTTCATAGACAAATAAATGGAAACTACTAAAAGCCTCAAGATAAGTGTGAGTGCCGAGGATGGCTCTTCCGTAGGAAGACGGAGGCGGATCCTCGGTAGTGTATTGAATTGGTGAGTAGTGGACTCGTGTGCGCAAAACCATTTCAAATTGGAGTATCGTAGGATAGCCTAGCCAAGAGTCAAAGCTGGCTTGCTGCAATAACTCCACCAACCCTTCTTGATACTATGCATGTATGTAGGATCTGATGTAAGTCTTGCTGAGTACCTTTGTACTCATGTTGCTATAATCTACACTTTTACAGAAGACGCTGCAACCCCTTCTGATGGGTTCTATGTAGACGTTGACATCAACGAATAGGCTAAAGACCCAGGTGGTGACCCTGAGCTTGTGAAGGACCACGTAGTATAGCTAGGCTTTCCAAGCCTCTTTTATTTTACTAGTTGTCTGTACCCAGACAAGTTATTCCGCTGCTGGTTTGTATGACTGTATGACTTGTATGTGGGGTCGTGAGATCCGTACCTTTGTGTATGTTATGTATGGCTCACTGAGCCTTAAATAAAGTACTTGTGTCATAGAGTCATGTTGTGATGCTTCGTTGTATTTGCACATATCGAGCATATTGTGTGTATGATTGAAATGCTTGGTATGTGTGGGATCTGACTATCTAGTTGTTTATCTTTAGTAGCCTCTCTTACCGGGAAATGTCACCTAGTGTTACCGCTGAGCCATGGTAGCTTGCTACTGCTCTGGAACACTTAGGCTGGCCGGCATGTGTCCTTCTTCGTTCCTGTGTCTGTCCCTTCGGGGAAATGTCACGCTTTGAGTACCGGAGTCCTGTTAGCCCGCTACAGCCCGGTTTACCGGAGTCCTGTTAGCCCAGTGCTACAGCCCGGACCCACTTGCTGATGACCGACACGTTCGAAGCTGGGTCATGGATGCCTGTCCTTGTAAGTCTGTGCCACTTTGGGTTTACGACTAGTCATGTCAGCCCGGGCTCTTTATCATATGGATGCTAGCGACACTATCATATACGTGAGCCAAAAGGCGCAAACGGTCCCGGGAAAAGGTAAGACGACACCCGTGGGGATACCGTGCGTGAGGCCGCAAAGTGATATGAGGTGTTACCAGCTAGATCGATGTGACATCGAGTCGGGGTCCTGACAGCGTTGGCATCAGAGCCGGACTGCCTGTAGGTTCTCCAAGCCAAACTGGTCGATGTTGAGTCTAGAAATTCTTTAGTTATATGTAGGGGAATTGTTTGTGGGATGGAACGTAAGGCTCTTTTTACTCCTTTATCTTATGACATTCTGATCTGAGTCAGTCCATTCTTCCACCGGGGGTTAAGGAATTAGGATCTGTTCTCTCTATCAGGATCACGAGTTACTAATCAGTAGTACCTTATAAGTTTGATGGTTACCAGCCTAGTTCAGTTCTACTACCACATTATGTTGCCAGAATGGTTTCAGAACTTTTATATGATGATGATGAGTGTGTACGAAATCCTTTGTCAAATGTCTCAAATCCTTTTTGAGCATTTACAGCTGTCATGCTGCCGAAATTTTGCTAGAAATTCTAATGCCTTTGCATTATGATTGTGCTTTCAGATGGCCACTCGCGACCTCAATCAAGTGGTTCGCCTGACTCGATGCCTAGATGTACCCGGCCATACTGCTAAGTTGGTCAGGGTAATGACTGAGGCTGGATACCGCTGGTATCCCGAGTACACGGTCGAAGAGCAATTCCGAGATTTTAATCAAAGCCAGTATCTCTACACTGTCAGGATATTTCCATCTTATCCTGGATCCACCGAGCCTCTTCACTGCTCCTATGGACTCGGGGTTACTATTGAGATGGCTGTGCAGGACGCCGCCTACTCTATGATGACCATTATGCGAGTCAGATCTGGGTTATTTCGGGACTCTGATTTCCGGTATATGCCAGGATCACTTCCGGGAGCACAAGGGTATCTCCAGGCTATCTATGCTGACCCCACTCAGGAGGATTCACGGACTCGCACCACTGCTGAGATGCTCGAGGATAAGGACCGTGAAAATCGGGCCTTAAGGCTAGAGCTCTTCAACACCCGTGCTGACCACTGGGCCACTTTGACTCGGTTCACACCGGCGGTGCAAGCTGGATATTCAGATATGCGCGATCTCTATCCTGTGAGATCTGCTCTGCCAGACGTGATGGTTTGGCGTGATGTAGGAGGCATCACCCCACCTCGCGGTCCCCGCAGGCCACCGTTTGTTGGTCCAAGGCCTCATCCTAGCCCCTATGGTCCACAAGCTCCGCGAGACCGTCTGTTTCCAGATGATCATGTTGAGCTTCCAGGCTATGGAGGTGACTTCTACGAGGACTACTACGGATCGGTCTGAGTTAGTGGTAGTATCACTAGTTCGCACTAGCTGTGTCGTCTATCGTCCCGCGTGACTCGTGGGATATGACCTAGTTTGTACTCCTTCCGGAGGTGTAGAAAAATAATGTATAGGAGCTTGGAATGCCTCCGATGAGATGTAATCCTCTTTTAACCGTAATAGTACTTTGTTTGGTCTTGTACTAAACCCTGTATGGTGTGTATGACACTGGAATAAAAGAAGCAGTTTCTGTATCTACCATGTCATACGGATGATCATCTTGCATTCCGAGTTATTTCTTACATTATGAATCCTATGTCGGAATTTTACCATCCTGACTAAATCATTGTCTTGTTTACCTAGGATGGTCAACACGCGCGCTAACCCTGCTTCTCAAGAGCAGGCCGAAGGCAGTGAAGCCAGGAATGAAAATCTGCCTCATCCTCCTTCACTAGCCGAGGTGATGATGGAAGCTGAGAGAAACAAGCGGGAGACAAACCGTTTGTTGGAGCGTATTGAACAGAATACAGCACACCATCAGAGGGCTAACGTGGTGTCACTCAGTGATTTTATCAAATTGCATCCACCCACGTTCCACCACTCCGTCGAGCCCCTCGACGCTGATGACTGGCTTCGCAGTATCTCTCACAAACTGCGTTCCACGCTGGTAGCGGAGGCTGACAAGGTCACCTTTGCTGCATATCATCTTGAAGGCCCCGCCAGTCTATGGTGGGAGAATTATGGAGCTATGCGCCCAGCGGGCCATGTCACAACTTGGGCTGAGTTCAGCGAGGCTTTCCGTGAACATCACATTCCGGAGGGTCTCATGGACCGTAAACGTGAAGAATTTTGCAGTTTCACCCAAGGCCGACTTTCTGTGGATGCCTATAGCAGGGAGTTTGGTAATCTCGCCCGATATGCAACTGAGGAAGTGTCTACTGACGCCAAGAAGCAAGCAAGGTTTCGTAAGGGCCTTAGTCCTGAGCTTCGTCGCGACCTCCGTCTGCATGAGTGTACATCTTTCTCGAAACTTGTCAACAAAGCCATCAGTGCTGAAACTGGTCAGACTGACTATGACGCAACACGCAAGCATGGACGTGACATGGGTTCCTCATCCGGTGCTGGTCCTCAGAAGCGCCGCGTGTGGGTACCCAACACCGCCCTGCCACCCAGGTTTACACCGAGGCCATCCTTCCAGGCGCCTCGCCCCGTTCAACAGTCTGCTCCAGCCAAGCCCTATGGGGGTTCAACTAACAATGCTCCTCCACGTACCAGTTCCGTGACTTGTTTCAAGTGTGGGGAATCTGGCTACTATATGCGTGAATGCCCCCAGACCCACCCAAATCAATCTGCTAAAGCTGTTGGCCGTGGCAAGCCGACAGGGAAAGTGTTTCATGCTAAACCGGTCACCGCTTCACGTGGCCATGTCAACTGTGTCTCTGCCGAAGAAGCTCAAGAGGATCCCAACGTCGTTCTCGGTACGCTTCTTGTTAATTGCCACCCGGCATCTGTTCTTTTCGATACAGGAGCCTCTCATTCCTTTATATCTGAAAATTATGCTCGTTTGCATAACGTTGCATTCTGTGATTTGCCATCCACTATGGAAATCTCTACCCCTGGGTCTAGATGGCAGACCTCTAGGGTAAGTTATGGAAATGAGATCCAAGTCGACAGACTTGTTTTCCTCGCGTCTTTGATAGCCCTTAAATCTTCAGATATTAATATCATTCTGGGTATGGACTGGATGTCGGCTCATCATGCCCAAATTGATTGCTTCTCTAGGACTGTTCAACTCACCCATCCTTCGGGAAAGATAGTTAATGTCTTGACCCGAATAGCCAAGCGACAATTATATTCTCTTAACGCCAGCCCTTTGCCAGACCTTGAGGACGTTCCGGTAGTCCGTGACTTCCCGGATGTCTTTCCAGAGGAATTGCCAGGTGTTCCACCTGACAGGGATGTTGAGTTTGTAATAGACCTCATTCCAGGAACCGTTCCGATTGCTAGAAGACCTTATAAGATGGCACCCCTAGAACTAGCCGAGCTTAAGAAACAACTCGATGAGTCCTTGAAAAAGGGTTTCATCCGCCCTAGTTCATCTCCGTGGGCTTGCCCCGTCCTATTCGTCAAGAAGAAGGATGGTACGGACCGGATGGTTGTAGATTACCGACCTGTCAATTTGGTCACAATCAAGAACAAATATCCGCTTCCCAGGATCAATGACCTGTACGATCAGCTCGCTGGATCCTCAGTCTTCTCCAAAATGGATTTGAGGTTGGGCTACCATCAAATCAAAATCAGAAACGGGGACATTCCTAAAACGGCCTTTGTTACTCGTTACGGCCAATACGAGTACACCGTCATGTCCTTCGGATTAACCAACGCTCCAGCCACCTTTTCTCGGTTAATGAACTCAATCTTCATGGAGTATTTGGATAAATTCGTCGTGGTTTACCTCGATGATATACTCATCTACTCCAAGAACGAGGAAGAACATGCCGAACATCTAAGGCTAGTGTTGCAGAAACTTCGAGAGCATCGCCTTTATGCCAAATTCTCTAAATGTGAATTCTGGTTGTCAGAAGTGACCTACCTGGGTCATGTAATATCTGGTAAAGGTATTGCTGTTAACCCTGAGCGAGTTCAAGCCGTCCTTAACTGGACTCCACCTGAATCGGTCAAGCAAGTTCGGAGTTTTCTGGGCTTAGCGAGCTATTGCCGTCGCTTTGTCGAGAACTTCTCCAAAGTTGCCAAACCTCTAACCGAACTCCTCAAGAAAGATAAGAAGTTCGAATGGACTCCACAATGTGAGCACAGCTTTCAGGAACTGAAAAGACGCCTGACTTCTGCTCCCGTACTGGTACCGCCAGACTTCTCCAAGGACTTTGTTATCTACTGCGACGCTTCGCGACAAGGACTAGGATGCATTCTCATGCAAGATCGACACGTAATTGCCTACGCTTCACGGCAATTGCACCCACATGAGGAGAATTATCCCACTCATGATCTAGAGCTTGCAGCCGTAGTCTATGCACTTAAGACCTGGCGACATTACCTCCTCGGTAATCGTTGCGAAATATTCACTGATCACCAAAGTCTGAAGTATATTTTCACCCAACCGGATTTGAATCTCAGGCAGAGACGTTGGGTTGAATTGATCACCGACTTCGACTTAGGAATAACCTACACCCCAGGGAAAGCCAACGTCATGGCTGATGCGCTAAGTCATAAATCTTATTGTAACAACCTGATGTTACAACAAAGTCAACCGCTTCTCCATGAGGAATTTCGGAAGATTAACCTTCATATTGTTCCTCAAGGTTTTCTCTCCACCATGGTGGCAAAACCTACCCTTACAGATCAAATTATCAAAGCACAGAAGGTAGATCCGGGAATCTCCCGCATCAAGAGGAACATTCAGAAAGGAATTGCGAATTGTTTCTCCATTAATGATCAAGGAGTCGTATACTTTGGGAATCGATTAGTAGTTCCCAAAGTGCGCAACCTAAGGCGATTAATCCTTAAGGAAGCTCATGATTCTCCTCTCACTATTCATCCCGGTAGTACTAAAATGTATCAGGACCTACGCCAGAGGTTCTGGTGGACTAGGATGAAGAGAGAAATTGCTCAGTATATTGCAAATTGCGACGTCTGTCGTCGTGTAAAAGCAGAGCATCAACGGCCTGCTGGCACCCTTCAACCCTTAGCTATTACTGAATGGAAATGGGATAAAATTGGTATGGATTTCATTACCGGGTTTCCCAGGACCAAGAGAGGGAATAATGCTATTTTCGTCGTGGTCGATCGTCTTTCCAAAGTAGCCCACTTCTTACCTGTTCGTGAGAGTATAACCGCTAGTCAGCTGGCAGACTTATACATCTCCCGTATAGTGTCTCTCCATGGTGTTCCTTTGGAAATTAACTCGGATCGAGGAAGTCTTTTCACCTCTCGATTTTGGGAAAGTTTCCAAAATGCTATGGGAACCCGTCTTTCCTTTAGCACCGCTTTCCACCCTCAGTCGAGTGGTCAAGTGGAACGCGTCAACCAAATTCTAGAAGACATGCTTCGAGCCTCTGTTATCTCATTCGGAATGGACTGGGAGAAGTGCCTTCCATTTGCCGAATTCGCTTACAACAACAGCTATCAATCTAGCTTGGGTAAAGCCCCTTTTGAAGTTCTCTATGGACGACGATGTCGAACACCCCTTAACTGGTCAGATACCGGGGAAAGACAATTCTTTGGCCCGGATATGATTCAGGAAGCAGAAGAACAACTTCGTATCGTTCGTGAAAAGTTGAAAACAGCCCAATCTCGTCAAAAGAGTCAATATGACCGAAAACATAAGGCTATGACCTTCGAGGTTGACGAGAAGGCTTATCTTCGGGTCACCCCTCTGAAGGGAACCCATCGTTTCGGTATCAAAGGCAAATTGGCTCCTCGTTATATTGGACCTTTTCGCATTCTTGCCAAACGAGGAGAAGTTGCCTACCAGTTGGAACTACCTCCGCACCTCTCCAGAGTTCACGACGTCTTCCACGTTTCTCAACTCAGGCGTTGCTTCTCGGATCCTATCCGTGAAGTGGACCACGAAACGCTTGATCTCCAGGATAATCTTACATATCGAGAGTACCCCATTCGTATCCTCGATCAGGCCGAGCGTACCACTCGACGCCAGAACATCAAGTTCCTCAAAGTTCAATGGTCGCACCATTCTGAGGATGAAGCAACTTGGGAAAGGGAGGATCGTCTTCGACTCGAGTACTCCGCTTTCTTCCCGGAGGAACCCAAATCTCGGGACGAGATTCTTTTGAGTGGGGGTGAGTTGTCACAACCTAGCTAGTCATGCATTAGAGTGTTGCATCATGTTTACTCTTTCATCAGAAACTTGAAATGGGGATGACAGAACCCCCAGTCCCCTCTGAAACCAACTAGGGTTACTAAAATAATTTTTCAATGAACCTGAAATGCCCTTCTAAAATGCCCATCATTTTTGTCTTGGTTCAGAACCTCTGCCAAAAATGGTGCACATTTTCCTAGGCCATCCTAGGGTTTTTGAATTAAATCATAAATATTTGAATTTGGGCATTTAAAATAATATAAAATATTTAAATGCTCAAATATCTCCAAACTAAAATGTTTCATGTTGGAAATAATCCAACTATGGGCCAGGAATAGTTTGGTGATTTTTGAACTTGCCTAGGTATTTTATTAAATTCAACAAAGTTGCAGATATATTAAATAAAACAGAAACAGAAGAAAAGGGGAAAACTTACCTGGGCTCCTCCACTGTGCGGCCCAGCCAGCTGGCCGGCCCAGCCAGCAGCCGGCCCAGCCCACCACTGCAGCCCTCCGTCGTCTTCCTCCCCTCGCCCCGAAGCTGCTGCGTGCTCGCGCGCGCACGGCCGCGCGGCCACCTCCTGCTTGCCGACGAGCTCCTGGCCGCGTGGACGACTCCCGCAGGCCGTCCCGATCCCCCCCTGCTCTCTCTCACTCTCTCCCGACTCTTCCCTCCTCTCCCTCGCTCTCTCTCTCACGCGGTCGAGCACCATCGTCGCCGCCGTTCGCCATAGCAGCCGTCTCCGACCACCCCTCGCTCCCCCGACTAGCTCAGGAGCTCCGCCTCGACTCCCTCTTCCTCCCCACCGCTCCACAGCTCCTCGGAAGCCCTGCATCGCCGCCACGTCGCCGTTCCCCTCTTCGGGCTCCGATCATCGTCGCCGTCGAATTCGTCGTCTCCAGCGCGTCCCCGAGCCCGCTAACCACCTCTGCAGCCCCGCGGTGAGCCCCGGATCGTTTCCCCCTTCTCCCCTGGTCTCTTTCGACCTCTAGGCCCTAGCCCCACCTTGGCCGAGAGCTCCACGCCGCCGGCGATGTCGCCGTCGTGGCCACGGTCACCGTAGCACCCAACCGAGCGCACTATCGTGCTCCCCACCTCACCAGGAGCACGCAGCGCGCACTAACGCCTCCCCAAGCCCCCTGCAACGTCGATTCCGACCGCACCCGAACTCCGGCAGCCGCAGCCGAGCTCGCCGCCGTCAACTCCGGCCACCCCGAGCCCAACCACCACCACCAATAGTCGCGGCTCAACCTCAGCAACACGTAGATGCCTTCCGCCGTCCATTTGGTTGCCGGAATGGCAAAAAGCACTTTCGCCGCCGTCTCGGACCTCGCCGGCGTCAAGTCGCCGGTGGGGTTTGACTTGTCCGACCTGGGGTTTGACCTCCCAGGGTCACTGACGCGTGGGCCCTGTCGGCCAGGTGGTTAGATTAGCGCTAAACTACTGTTAGTCAACCCCCCCTGACACTGACAGTGGGCCCCAGCGCCACTAATCCCTAATTAGGATTAATTTAATCCTGTTTAACCCCCCTGTCACTGACGTGTGGGCCCCACACGTCAGGTTTGACCTCAGCCAGCCGCAGTTGACCACTGACGTCATGCTGACGTCATGCTGGCGCAATAATTATATTTCTGGATTTAATTTAAATCAGGAAATTCCAGAATATTATTTAAACTTCAAAAATTCATAACTTTTATTCTGTAACTCCAAATTGGACAAGTTATATATGAAAAATGATCAGAAAAATCCAATCTACCCATCTGTACTATTTTCATGCATGATCAAACAAGTTAAATTGATGTTTTAAGCAGAACAAGGAAAAGCACTTTTAAAAGGCCATGTTTGAATTTAAAAAAATTTGAATCTTTGATTCAAATTTGTTCAAACCCTTCTGGTTCTAGTTGCATTAGCCCAACACACTCATATTGCCATGTTTCATGCATGCATCATATTGTTGCACATTGTTTGGTGATGCTTGTGTATCGATGTCCTTTGCGACAGGTTCTGTCCCCGAGGAGTACCGTGATTACCCTAATGAAGAACCATATCAGTGCATCGAAGCATCAGGCAAGCAACCAACCATTTGATCATATCGATACAATCCCATGTTCTCGCTCCTGCTCTCCTTTACTGCATTAAGACAACGCGTTTCAAACTGCTGTGTGCTACGGTAGTTGAACCCATTTCCTCTGCATGACCTGTCATTGCCACAGTAACTAGATGAAACCCACTAGCATGTGTAGGAGTTGATTGAGCCATATGTATGTGTTGTTCCTACCTTGCTATGCCTGCTATGCTTAGAGTCGTGTCAGGTCTAGTTCATCTGGGTGATGGGCTAGAGTGAAATGTTTATGTCGGTAATGAGAGTGGTGTGGTGAACACGATTTGGTAAAGGTATCGATGAGAGGCCATGTAGGAGTACATGGTGGGTTGTTTCATTGAAGCCGACCTTAAGCACTGAGATCTGTATGTGTGATTTAAGAATCAGCTACTACCATGCATTGGGCCCGAAACCAATGGACCCTCTCGGCTTCTTATTCACCCTAGTTCTCCGTCCAGGAGTTGCAAGTAGTTTCTGGTGTTTGTAGCCTACTGGAGGCCGTGGACAGCGCTGACCGTAGAGGTGGGCTGTGATGCGGTAGGTACGTGGCCGGGTGTACCGAATACCCGTTAGGTATCTCGGGAACCCTGTTCACATCGTTCGGGGCCGTATGGGAAACCTCGGCCGGACTCCCTGCGGATGGAACCTGGATAGGCGATAAACCTGGACTGGAGGCTTAGGTGATTAGGTAGGTCGTGGCCGACACCCACGTTGGGCTTCCGCTTGAAGGTTGCCGAGTACATGTCGTGTAAACGACGGTAAGTGGTGAGAGCGTGTATGAAGAAGTACCCCCTGCAGGGTTAACATGATCTATTCGAATAGCCGCATCCGCGGTAAAGGACTACTTGGTTGCCTATACAGTTCATAGACAAATAAATGGAAACTACTAAAAGCCTCAAGATAAGTGTGAGTGCCGAGGATGGCTCTTCCGTAGGAAGACGGAGGCGGATCCTCGGTAGTGTATTGAATTGGTGAGTAGTGGACTCGTGTGCGCAAAACCATTTCAAATTGGAGTATCGTAGGATAGCCTAGCCAAGAGTCAAAGCTGGCTTGCTGCAATAACTCCACCAACCCTTCTTGATACTATGCATGTATGTAGGATCTGATGTAAGTCTTGCTGAGTACCTTTGTACTCATGTTGCTATAATCTACACTTTTACAGAAGACGCTGCAACCCCTTCTGATGGGTTCTATGTAGACGTTGACATCAACGAATAGGCTAAAGACCCAGGTGGTGACCCTGAGCTTGTGAAGGACCACGTAGTATAGCTAGGCTTTCCAAGCCTCTTTTATTTTACTAGTTGTCTGTACCCAGACAAGTTATTCCGCTGCTGGTTTGTATGACTGTATGACTTGTATGTGGGGTCGTGAGATCCGTACCTTTGTGTATGTTATGTATGGCTCACTGAGCCTTAAATAAAGTACTTGTGTCATAGAGTCATGTTGTGATGCTTCGTTGTATTTGCACATATCGAGCATATTGTGTGTATGATTGAAATGCTTGGTATGTGTGGGATCTGACTATCTAGTTGTTTATCTTTAGTAGCCTCTCTTACCGGGAAATGTCACCTAGTGTTACCGCTGAGCCATGGTAGCTTGCTACTGCTCTGGAACACTTAGGCTGGCCGGCATGTGTCCTTCTTCATTCCTGTGTCTGTCCCTTCGGGGAAATGTCACGCTTTGAGTACCGGAGTCCTGTTAGCCCGCTACAGCCCGGTTTACCGGAGTCCTGTTAGCCCAGTGCTACAGCCCGGACCCACTTGCTGATGACCGACACGTTCGAAGCTGGGTCATGGATGCCTGTCCTTGTAAGTCTGTGCCACTTTGGGTTTACGACTAGTCATGTCAGCCCGGGCTCTTTATCATATGGATGCTAGCGACACTATCATATACGTGAGCCAAAAGGCGCAAACGGTCCCGGGAAAAGGTAAGACGACACCCGTGGGGATACCGTGCGTGAGGCCGCAAAGTGATATGAGGTGTTACCAGCTAGATCGATGTGACATCGAGTCGGGGTCCTGACAGTTTTGGTCATCGTGGCAATTACTAGGAAGTAATAAGGAAAGAGACGTTCACATACAAATATATTATCTTGGACATCTTTTATGATTGTGAAGAACTCATTAAGTATGACATGCTAAAAGAGTTAACGTTGGACAAGGAAGACAACGTAATGGTTTAGGTTTTCCGACATCTCAGTTAAAGTATATTGTCATTGACCCTCCAAACACGTTGAGCTTGCCTTTCTCCCTCACGCTAGCCAAATACCTTGCACCAAGTAGAGATACTACTTGTGTTTCCAAATACCCTTTAAACCTAGTTTTTCCATGAGAGTCCACCATACCTACCTATGGATTGAGTAAGATCCCTCAAGTAAGTTGCCATTGGTGCAAGCAATAAAAATTGCTCTCTAAATATGTATGACTTATTAGTGCAGAGAAAATAAGCTTTGGACGATCTTGTTGTGGAAGTAATAAAAGCGACGGACTGCATAATAAAGGTCCACATACAAGGGGCAATATAAAGTGACGTTCTTTTGCATTAAGATTTTGTGCATCAACCCTAAACGCGCATGACAACCTCTGCTTCCCTCTGCGAAGGGCCTGTCTTCTACTTTATGTTTTTACTTTACGCTTGAGTCAAGGTTATCCTCACCTTTCCCTTTTTCATTTTATCCTGTGGCAAGCTCCTCGTGTTTGAAAGATCATGATATATATATCCAATTGGATGTAAGTTAGCATGGGCTATTATTGTTGACATCACCTAAAGGTGAATACGTTGGCAGGCAACACAATAGGCCCCTATCTTTCTCAGTGTCCGGCGGAAACTCCCTAACCACAAGTATTGCGTCAGTGTTAGCAATTGTAGAAGACTATATGATAGTTGAGTATGTGAACTTGCTGAAAAGCTCTTCTTGATTCTTTCTGATGTTATGATAAATTGCAATTGCTTCAATGATTGAGATTACAGTTTGTTAGTTCTCAATGAAGTTTCTGAACCATGCTTGACATTGTGACTAGATTGTTACTTGATCATGAAAAGTTTTATGAGATAAGCTACTATTATGACACATTTTGATGCTAGAAAAGGTGATTGAAATTATCATTGATCAAACTTGTGCACCTGCTAGCATTCACACTTCATAAAATATTTCTTTTATCATTTACCTACTCGAGGACGAGTAGGAATTAAGCTTGGGGATGCTGATACGTCTCCAACGTATCTATAATTTATGAAGTATTCATGCTATTATTTCATCCATCTATGATGTTTTATAAGCATTTATATGTCATTTTATATGATTTTTGGGACTAACCTATTAACCTAGAGCCCAGTGCCAGTTTCTGTTTTCTCCTTGTTTTAGTGTTCCACAGAAAAGGGATACCAAACGGAGTCCAAATGACGTGCCAATTTTTGAGGATTTTTTCTGGACCAAAAGAAGACCACGGAGCATCGGAGTTGGGCCAGAGGAGTCCCGGGCTGCCCACGAGACAGGGGGGCGTGCCTCCCCCCCTGGGGGGGCGCCCTCCTATCTTGTGGACAGCCCGGAGGCCCCCTTGACGTGAAACCAATGCCAAAAAATCCTATAAATACTAAAACTTTCGGGAATTAACCTAGATCAGAAGTTCCGCCGACGCAAGCCTCTGTAGCCACGAGAAATCAATCTAGGCCCTCTCCGGCACCCTTCCGGAGGGGGCCATCATCACCGGAGGCCATGGAGGAGGATCTCGGAGGGGCCATCATCTCCATGAAGGCCAAGGACTAGAGGGGGAAAGCCATGGAGGAGGAAGCACAAGGGGGAGAACCTCTCCTCCTCTCTTTTGGTGGCACCGGAGTGCCATCGGGAGGGGAATCATCGCCGTGGTGATCGTCTTCATCAACATCACCATCATCATCACCATCCTCATCTCTTATACGCGGTCCATGCTCCCACACCCCGCTATAATCCCTACTTGAACATGGTGCTTTATGCCACATATTATGATCCAATGATGTGTTGCCATCCTATGATGTTTTGAGTAGATATCTTTTGTCTTTGAGTTGATTGATGATCTAGATTGGTACAAGTTGTATGTTTTACTTTTGTGCTGTCCTATGGTGCCCTCCGTGTCGCGCAAGCGTGAGGGATTCCCGCTGTAGGGTGTTGCAATACGTTCATGATTCGCTTAAAGTGGGTTGCTAGAGTGACAGAAGCTTAAACCCGAGTAAGGGGGTTGTTGCGTATGGGAAAAAATGGGACTTGATGCTTTAATGCTATGGTTGGGTTATACCTTAATGAATCTTTTAGTATTTGCGGATGCTTTCTAGAGTTTCCAATCATAAGAGCATACGATCCGTGTAGGAAAAGTATGTTAGTTTATGCCTCTCCCTCTTATGAAATTGCAATGACGACTATCGATCTTGTTAACAATTGCTTAGGACAATTCCGCACATCGATCCACCATTATTCCACACTCACTATTTATATTATTTAGTAATATATTCTAACTTTATGATAACAGCACCTACTTTTATATTTTAGCTCTCCGGTATCATACAAAGTTATCCTCTTTATACCCACAACACAGTTTTATTTCTTGTTTCTAGTTGGAAGCAAACGTTTGGTGCACGTAGAGTCGTATCAGTGGCAGATATGGTTTGAGAGAATATTGATCTTACCTTTAGCTCCTTGTGGGTTCTACACTCTATACTTATCACTTCCACCTTTGGGAATTGCTACGAGGATTCCTTGCACTTGGGGATTATCAGCGTCTAGCGAGGGAAATTACCACCGTAGAGGTCCTTACTTTGATTGCACTAATGTTGCTAGTTGGAAGCATAAGATGAAAATGCATATTCTTGGACATAACCCTGACGTTTGGGCTATTGTGTGTATTGGCTTGCAAGGTGAATTCTTCCATGGGAGAGAACTGAACAGTGAAGAAACCGCGGAAGAGTTGAAGATGCTGCAATACAATGCTCAAGCTTGTGATATCCTCTTCAATGGATTGTGCTCCGAAGAATTCAACAAAATCAGCTGCCTTGAGAATTCAAAGGAAATTTGGGATACTTTGATTGACATGCACGAAGGTACCGACTCCATCAAGGAATCCAAATTGGATGTGCTCCAAAGTCAACTTGACAAGTTCAAAATGAAGGATGGTGAAGGTGTTTTTGAAATGTACTCTAGGCTTGCTCTCATCACAAATGAGATTGCTGGCTTAGGAAGTGAATAGATGACTGACAAATTCATCATCAAGAAGATCCAAAGAGCCTTGGATGGAAAATATGATACAGTGTGCACATTGATCCAAATGATGCCCATTTACAAATATCTCAAGCCAACGGAAGTCATTGGAAGAATTGTTGCTCATGAGATGTCACTCAAGGATAAGGAGGAGCTTCACAACAAGTCAAGTGGTGCTTACAAAGCCTCATGTGAAGCTCCTACGTCATCAAGTGGGAAACAAACATTCAATGAGGAATTGAGCTTCATGGTGAAGAACTTCAACAAGTTCTATAGGAGTAGAAGCAATGAAAGGAGTTCCAAGTAAAGGTCCTACAATGACAAAAGAACTTCGAGTCGTGAACGTAATTGCTACAATTGTGGAAGACCCGGACACTATTCTAATGAGTGTATGGCTCCTTACAAAAGGAGAGAAGATTCACCCAAAAGAAGAAGTAGAAGAGAAGAATCACCACCAAGAGAAACAAGGAGTAGAGATGATCGTTATGAACGAAGAACCTCCCGGAGAAGCAAGCATTCGGAAAGGAAGGACAAATCATCGAAGAGCTACACAAAGCGAAGACATCAAGCTCATGTTGGTGAACGGGTATCTGGCTCCGACTCCGACAATCACTCCGAGAGAAGCTATCACTCCGACTCCGAATATACTCAAGATGAAGGTGTTGCCGGTCTATCACTTGTGTCAACCAACTCCTACAACATATTTGACTCACCAAATGAAGGAATTGGAATATGCACTACAAAAAATACACTTCGGTGATGATACATGTTTATCACAGTAGGTCGCGGTTTTTGTCATGCATGTACACCCATGACAAATTTATGACAGAATCAAGATAGTCATACCTGTGCTGTCGTAGAAGTGTTCCATGACATTACCAAAATTATCATCACGGAAGTGTCCACTTCCATGACGATAAATCGCGCGTCACAGAAGTGCTTTCATCAAGGGTGACCGACACGTGGCATCCACCGTAACGGAATGCCTTTAAGCTATCGGGTCGGGTTTTGGCTCCGATAACCCGTCAACAGCCCCGACCAATGGGGATTTTTCACGTGTAAAATCATCATTGGCTGGAGGAAACACGTGTTGGCTCATCGTTGGGACAGATGTCATCCGTTCATTGGACCTAAGTCGCCTATGATACGGCGACACGTGGCACGGCCCAACAGAGGCCCATTCTTGTGAAAAGGCCGACCCATTTGACTTGGTCCAAAGGAGGCGGCCCGGCCCACAGAAAGCCTATTAACAGCCTGTTCGCATATAGCCCATTTACAGCCCGCTAACCCAGGGCTTGTTACGCCCTATCCGAATTAGGCCCAGTAGCGTAATCTGGGCCATCCAATATGATTCAGCCCGTTTTAACTTCCGGCCCATGTGTGGCCCATGACTTCTTTCGGCCCATATGAGGACCTTTGTAACTCTTGGCCCATTAATGGCTCGTGGTGAAACTGGCCCGTAACGAACAGTGTATCACTTTATACCCATTAACGGACCATTATTCCATTGGGCCGTTTCCAGCCCAAGTTATCTTTCGGCTTTCTCAGGGCCAATTCATTCTTGGGCTCATTTGCAGCATTCGGTTACATACGACCTGTTGCTGTCATTTTCTGCTTGTGGGCCAAATTCAGCCTGTCGTTACAGTCGGCCCGTTTGCGGACCGTTAATACGTTGGGTCATTGTCACACCCTAGCTAGTCATGCATTAGAGCATGTGCATCATGTTTAAAATTCCATTTAATTTGAAATGGGGATTTGTGAAACCCTCAGAATCATTTTGAAAATGACCCAAATAAAAATTTCTCCAAAAGGGTCCAAGAAAATGCTCATGTTGATCTCTGAAAATATTGGACAGAGATAAAAATCAAACCAATATTTTTAGTGGCTCATGGACATTTATTTTGGGCATTTGGAATAAATGCATAAATATTTGCATTGGAAATATATTAATTATATATATTAATATATGCCCAAATATTATGCCAATTATAAAAGAGCTCTGGAATAATATAAATAGCTCCTGCAAAAATTGGCATAAGTTAAATAAATGATTTAATATATTATTTAAATCAAACAAATGTCAGAAATTAAAAAAAAAGGAAATATATAACAGGAGGAGCTTACCTGGGCTCCTCCACTGTGCGGCCCAGCCAGCTGGCTGGCCCAGCCGGCAGCCGGCCCAGCCCACCTCCCTCCTCTGTCGTCTTCGCCCCGACAGAGGGAGGGGAGTGTGGCCGGCGCGCGCGCACGGCCACCGCGCCACGCCACCTGCTCGCCTGCTTGCCTGGCCTCCCCTCCTCGCTCGACGCCCTGGACGACGCCACGCCCTCCCCCCTGCTCTCTCTCACTCTCCCCCGGCTCTCCTCTCCTCT
>NC_041389.1:345628897-345638500 GCF_002162155.2 Triticum dicoccoides
ACTCGCCGCCGTTCGCCACAGCAGCCGTCTCCGGCCACCCCTCGCTCCCCCGACTAGCTCAGAAGCTCCGCCACGACCCCCTCTTCCTCCCCACCGCTCCACAGCTCCCCGGAAGCCCTGCATCGCCGCCACGTCGCCGTTCCCCTCTTCGGGCTCCGACCACCGTCGCCGTCGAATTCGCCGTCTCCAGCACGTCCCCGAGCCCGCTTCGACGCCCACTACAACCGCGGTGAGCTACGCCACCGTTTCCCCCTCTCCTTCCCCTTGTTCCCTCACCGTAGCCACCTCCCCACCACGGCCGAACCTCCGCCGTCGCCGAGCTCGCCGTCGACGCAGCTCCGGTGACCATTTGGTCACCCCGGCGAGTCCAACGAGTTCGCAAGACCCCGTAGAGCATCCCTAGCGCCTCGCTTTGCTCGACTTCGAGCTCCAGCACCGTTCCCGTGCACGACCGAACCCCGGCGGCCGCAGCCGAGCTCGCCGCCGTCGACTCCGGCCACCCCGACCCCAACGGGCTCCGCCAAGAGCTGCGGGTTGGCCTCAGCTTCACTCCGGTGGTCTCCGCGGTCCGTTTGGTGGCCGAAATGACCAAAACCACTTCCGCCGCCGCGTCGGGCTCGCCGGCGACTAAACGCCGGCAGCCGACACTAACCTTGACCACGGGTGGGCCCTGGTTGACTCCCCTGAGTCAATGACAGGTGGGGCCCAGCCCTGTTAATTAAACAGGATTAGTTTTAATTAAGTTTTAATTAAAATAATCACCCTGACATGCGGGACCCACTGTCAGGTTTGACCCGGACCAGTTCCGTTGACCTGCTGACGTCACATTGACGTCAGGCTGACGCAGTAATTGATTTTCTGGATTAAATTAAATCAGGAAATTCCAGAATATTATTTAAACTTCAAAAATTCATAACTTTTATTCTGTAACTCCAAATTGGACAAATTATATATGAAAAATGATCAGAAAAATCCAATCTATCCATCTGTACTATTTTCATGCATGATCAAACAAGTTAAATTGATGTTTTAAGCAGAACAAGGAAAAACACTTTAAAAGGCCATATTTGAATTTGAAATTTGAATCTTTGATTCAAATTTGTTCAAACCCTTCTGGCTTTAGTTGCATTAGCCCAATACACTCATATTGCCATGTTTCATGCATGCATCATATTGTTGCACATTGTTTGGTGATGCTTGTGTACCGATGCCCTTTGCGACAGGTTCTGTCCCCGAGGAGTACCGTGATTACCCTAACGAAGAACCGTATCCGTGCATCGAACCATCAGGCAAGCAACCAACCATTTGATCATATCGATACAATCCCATGTTCTCGCTCCTGCTCTCTTTTACTGCATTAAGATAACGCGTTTCAAACTGCTGTGTGCTACGGTAGTTGAACCCATTCCCTCTGCATGACCTGTCATTGCCACAGTAACTAGATGAAACCCACTAGCATGTGTAGGAGTTGTTTGAGCCATATGTATGTGTTGTTCCTACCTTGCTATGCCTGCTATGCTTAGAGTCGTGTCAGGTCTGGTTCATCTGGGTGATGGGCTAGAGTGAAATGATTATGTCGGTAATGAGAGTGGTGTGGTGAACACGATTTGGTAAAGGTATCGATGAGAGGCCATGTAGGAGTACATGGTGGGTTGTTTCATTGAAGCCGACCTTAAGCACTGAGATCTGTATGCGTGATTTAAGATACAGCTACTACCATGCATTGGGCCCTGAAATATGACCCCGCTCGACTTCTTATTCACCCTAGCTCTCTGTCCAGGAGTTGCAAGTAGTTTCTGGTGTTTGTAGCCTACTGGAGGCCGTGCACAGCGCTGACCATAGGGGTGGGCTGTGATGCGGTAGGTACGTGGCCGGGTGTACCGAATACCCGTTAGGTATCTCGGGAACCCTGTTCACATCGTTCGGGGCCGTATGGGAAACCTCGGCCGGACTCCCTGCGGATGGAACCTGAATAGGCGATAAACCTGGACTAGAGGCTTAAGTGTTTAGGTAGGTCGTGGTCTACACCCACGCCGGCTTTCGCTTGAAGTCTGCCGAGCACATGTCGTGTGCAGACGCTAAGTGGTGGAAACATGTATGAAGAAGTACACCCCTGCAGGGTTATCATAATCTATTCGAATAGCCGCGTCCGCGGTAAAGGACTACTTGGTTGCCTATACAGTTCATAGACAAGTAAATGGAAACTGTTAAAAGCCTCAAGATAAGTGTGAGTGCCGAGGATGGCTCTTCCGTAGGAAGACGGAGGTGGATCCTCGGTAGTGTATTGAAGTGGTGAGTAGTGGACTCGTGTGCGCAAAACCATTTCAAGTTGGAGTATCGTAGGATAGTTTAGCCAAGAGTCAAAGCTGGCTTGCTGCAATAACTCCACCAACCCTTCTTGATACTATGCATGTATGTAGGATCTGATGTAAGTCTTGCTGAGTACCTTTGTACTCATGTTGCTATAATCTACATTTTTACAGAAGACGCTGCAACCCCTTCTGATGGGTTCTATGTAGACGTTGACATCAACGAATAGGCTAAAGACCCAGGTGGTGACCCTGAGCTTGTGGAGGACCACGTAGTATAGCTAGGCTTCCCAAGCCTCTTTTATTTTACTAGTTGTCTGTACTCAGACAAGTTACTTCCGCTGCTGGTTTGTATGACTGTATGACTTGTATGTTGGGTCATGAGACCCGTACCTTTGTGTATGTTATGTATGGCTCCCTGAGCCTTAAATAAAGTACTTGTGTCGTAGAGTCATGTTGTGATGCTTCGTTGTATTTGCACATATCGAGCATATTGTGTGTATGATTGAAATGCTTGGTATGTGTGGGATCTGACTATCTAGTTGTTTATCTTTAGTAGCCTCTCTTACCGGGAAATGTCTCCTAGTGTTACCGCTGAGCCATGGTAGCTTGCTACTGCTCTGGAACACTTAGGCTGGCCGGCATGTGTCCTTCTTCGTTCCTGTGTCTGTCCCTTCGGGGAAATGTCACGCTTTGAGTACCGGAGTCCTGTTAGCCTGCTACAGCCCGGTTTACCGGAGTCCTGTTAGCCCACTGCTACAGCCCGGACCCACTTGCTGATGACCGACACGTTCGAAGCTGGGTCATGGATGCCTGTCCTTGTAAGTCTGTGCCACTTTGGGTTTACGACTAGTCATGTCAGCCCGGGCTCTTTATCATATGGATGCTAGCGACACTATCATATACGTGAGCCAAAAGGCGCAAACGGTCCCGGGAAAAGGTAAGACGACACCCGTGGGGATACCGTGCGTGAGGCCGCAAAGTGATATGAGGTGTTACCAGCTAGATCGATGTGACATCGAGTCGGGGTCCTGACAGCGTTGGCATCAGAGCCGGACTGCCTGTAGGTTCTCCAAGCCAAACTGGTCGATGTTGAGTCTAGAAATTCTTTAGTTATATGTAGGGGAATTGTTTGTGGGTTGGAACGTAAGGCTCTTTTTACTCCTTATACCTTATGACTCTCTGATCTGAGTCAGTCCATTCTTCCACCGGGGGTTAAGGAATTAGGATCTGTTCTCTCTACCAGGATCACGAGTTACTAATCAGTAGTACCTTATAAGTTTGATGGTTACCAGCCTAGTTCAGTTCTACTACCACATTATGTTGCCAGAATGGTTTCAGAACTTTGATATGATGATGATGAGTGTGTACGAAATCCTTTGTCAAATGTCTCAAATCCTTTTTGAGCATTTACAGCTGTCATGCTGCCGAAATTTTGCTAGAAATTCTAATGCCTTTGCATTATGATTGTGCTTTCAGATGGCCACTCGCGACCTCAATCAAGTGGTTCGCCTGACTCGATGCCTAGATGTACCCGGCCATACTGCTAAGTTGGTCAGGGTAATGACTGAGGCTGGATACCGCTGGTATCCCGAGTACACGGTCGAAGAGCAATTCCGAGATTTTAATCAAAGCCAGTATCTCTGCACTGTCAGGATATTTCCATCTTATCCTGGATCCACCGAGCCTCTTCACTGCTCCTATGGACTCGGGGTTACTATTGAGATGGCTGTGCAGGACGCCGCCTACTCTATGATGACCATTATGCGAGTCAGATCTGGGTTATTTCGGGACTCTGATTTCCGGTATATGCCAGGATCACTTCCGGGACCGCAAGGGTATCTCCAGGCTATCTATGCTGACCCCACTCAAGAGGATTCACGGACTCGCACCACTGCTGAGATGCTCGAGGATAAGGACCGTGAAAATCGGGCCTTAAGGCTAGAGCTCTTCAACACCCGTGCTGACCACTGGGCCACTTTGACTCGGTTCGCACCGGCGGTGCAAGCTGGATATTCAGATATGCGCGATCTCTATCCTGTGAGATCTGCTCTGCCAGACGTGATGGTTTGGCGTGATGTAGGAGGCATCACCCCACCTCGCGGTCCCCGCAGGCCACCGTTTGTTGGTCCAAGGCCTCATCCTAGCCCCTATGGTCCACAAGCTCCGCGAGACCGTCTGTTTCCAGATGATCATGTTGAGCTCCCAGGCTATGGAGGTGACTTCTACGAGGACTACTACGGATCGGTCTGAGTTAGTGGTAGTATCACTAGTTCGCACTAGCTGTGTCGTCTATCGTCCCGCGTGACTCGTGGGATATGACCTAGTTTGTACTCCTTCCGGAGGTGTAGAAAAATAATGTATAGGAGCTGGGAATGCCTCCGATGAGATGTAATCCTCTTTTCACCGTAATAGTACTTTGTTTGGTCTTGTACTAAACCCTGTATGGTGTGTATGACGATGGAATAAAAGAAGCAGTTTCTGTATCTACCATGTCATACGGATGATCATCTTGCATTCCGAGTTATTTCTTACATTATGAATCCTATGTCGGAATTTTACCATCCTGACTAAATCATTGTCTTGTTTACCTAGGATGGTCAACACGCGCGCTAACCCTGCTTCTCAAGAGCAGGCCAAAGGCAGTGAAGCCAGGAATGAAAATCTGCCTCATCCTCCTTCACTAGCCGAGGTGATGATGGAAGCTGAGAGAAACAAGCGGGAGACAAACTGTTTGTTGGAGCGTATTGAACAGAATACAGCACACCATCAGAGGGCTAACATGGTGTCACTCAGTGATTTTATCAAATTGCATCCACCCACGTTCCACCACTCCGTCGAGCCCCTCGACGCTGATGACTGGCTTCGCAGTATCTCTCACAAACTGTGTTCCGCGCTGGTAGCGGAGGCTGACAAGGTCACCTTTGCTGCATATCATCTTGAAGGCCCCGCCAGTCTATGGTGGGAGAATTATGGAGCTATGCGCCCAGCGGGCCATGTCACAACTTGGGCTGAGTTCAGCGAGGCTTTCCGTGAACATCACATTCCGGAGGGTCTCATGGACCGTAAACGTGAAGAATTTTGCAGTTTCACCCAAGGCCGACTTTCTGTGGATGCCTATAGCAGGGAGTTTGGTAATCTCGCCCGATATGCAACTGAGGAAGTGTCTACTGACGCCAAGAAGCAAGCAAGGTTTCGTAAGGGCCTTAGTCCTGAGCTTCGCCGCGACCTTCGTCTGCATGAGTGCACATCTTTCTCGAAACTTGTCAACAAAGCCATCAGTGCTGAAACTGGTCAGACTGACTATGACGCAACACGCAAGCATGGACGTGACATGGGTTCCTCATCCGGTGCTGGTCCTCAGAAGCGCCGCGTGTGGGTACCCAACACCGCCCTGCCACCCAGGTTTACACCGAGGCCATCCTTCCAGGCGCCTCGCCCCGTTCAACAGTCTGCTCCAGCCAAGCCCTATGGGGGTTCAACTAACAATGCTCCTCCACGTACCAGTTCCGTGACTTGTTTCAAGTGTGGGGAATCTGGCCACTATATGCGTGAATGCCCCCAGACCCACCCAAATCAATCTGCTAAAGCTGTTGGCCGTGGCAAGCCGACAGGAAAAATATTCCACGCCAAGCCGGTCACCGCTTCACGTGGCCATGTCAACTGTGTCTCTGCCGAAGAAGCTCAAGAGGATCCCAACGTCGTTCTCGGTACGCTTCTTGTTAATTGCCACCCGGCATCTGTTCTTTTCGATACAGGAGCCTCTCATTCCTTTATATCTGAAAATTATGCTCGTTTGCATAACGTTGCATTCTGTGACTTGCCATCCACTATGGAAATCTCTACCCCTGGGTCTAGATGGCAGACCTCTAGGGTAAGTTATGGAAATGAGATCCAAGTCGACAGACTTGTTTTCCTCGCGTCTTTGATAGCCCTTAAATCTTCAGATATTAATATCATTCTGGGTATGGACTGGATGTCGGCTCATCATGCCCAAATTGATTGCTTCTCTAGGACTGTTCAACTCACCCATCCTTCGGGAAAGATAGTTAATGTCTTGACCCGAATAGCCAAGCGACAATTATATTCTCTTAACGCCAGCCCTTTGCCAGACCTTGAGGATGTTCCGGTAGTCCGTGACTTCCCGGATGTCTTTCCAGAGGAATTGCCAGGTGTTCCACCTGACAGGGATGTTGAGTTTGTAATAGACCTCATTCCAGGAACCGTTCCGATTGCTAGAAGACCTTATAAGATGGCACCCCTAGAACTAGCCGAGCTTAAGAAACAACTCGATGAGTCCTTGAAAAAGGGTTTCATCCGACCTAGCTCATCTCCGTGGGCTTGCCCCGTCCTATTCGTCAAGAAGAAGGATGGTATGGACCGGATGGTTGTAGATTACCGACCTGTCAATTTGGTCACAATCAAGAACAAATATCCACTTCCCAGGATCAACGACCTGTATGATCAGCTCGCTGGATCCTCAGTCTTCTCCAAGATGGATTTGAGGTTGGGCTACCATCAAATCAAAATCAGAAACGGGGACATTCCTAAAACGGCCTTTGTTACTCGTTATGGCCAATACGAGTACACCGTCATGTCCTTCGGATTAACCAACGCTCCAGCCACCTTTTCTCGGTTAATGAACTCAATCTTCATGGAGTATTTGGATAAATTCGTCGTGGTTTACCTCGATGATATACTCATCTACTCCAAGAACGAGGAAGAACATGCCGAACATCTAAGGCTAGTGTTGCAGAAACTTCGAGAGCATCGCCTTTATGCCAAATTTTCTAAATGTGAATTCTGGTTGTCAGAAGTGACCTATCTGGGTCATGTAATATCTGGTAAAGGTATTGCTGTTAACCCTGAGCGAGTTCAAGCCGTCCTTAACTGGACTCCACCTGAATCAGTCAAGCAAGTTCGGAGCTTTCTGGGCTTAGCGAGCTATTGTCGTCGCTTTGTCGAGAACTTCTCCAAAGTTGCTAAACCTCTAACCGAACTCCTCAAGAAAGATAAAAAGTTCGAATGGACTCCACAATGTGAGCACATTCAGGAACTGAAAAGACGCCTGACTTCTGCTCCCGTACTGGTACCGCCAGACTTCTCCAAGGACTTTGTTATCTACTGCGACGCTTCGCGACAAGGATTAGGTTGCATTCTCATGCAAGATCGACACGTAATTGCCTACGCTTCACGGCAATTGCACCCACATGAGGAGAATTATCCTACTCATGATCTAGAGCTTGCAGCCGTAGTCTATGCACTTAAGACCTGGCGACATTACCTCCTCGGTAATCGTTGCAAAATATTCACTGATCATCAAAGTCTGAAGTATATTTTCACCCAACCGGATTTGAATCTCAGGCAGAGACGTTGGGTTGAATTGATCACCGACTTCGACTTAGGAATAACCTACACCCCAGGGAAAGCCAACGTCATGGCTGATGCGCTAAGTCGTAAATCTTATTGTAACAACCTGATGTTACAACAAAGTCAACCGCTTCTCCATGAGGAATTTCGGAAGCTTAACCTTCATATTGTTCCTCAAGGTTTTCTCTCCACCATGGTGGCAAAACCTACCCTTACGGATCAAATTATCAAAGCACAGAAGGTAGATCCGGGAATCTCCCGCATCAAGAGGAACATTCAGAAAGGAATTGCGAATTGTTTCTCCATTAATGATCAAGGAGTCGTATACTTCGGGAATCGATTAGTAGTTCCCAAAGTGCGCAACCTAAGGCGATTAATCCTTAAGGAAGCTCATGAATCTCCTCTCACTATTGCTAAGATGTATCAGGACCTACGCCAGAGGTTCTGGTGGACTAGGATGAAGAGAGAAATTGCTCAGTATATTGCTAACTGCGACGTCTGTCGTCGTGTAAAAGCAGAGCACCAACGGCCTGCTGGCACCCTTCAACCCTTAGCTATTCCTGAATGGAAATGGGATAAAATTGGTATGGATTTCATTACCGGTTTTCCCAGGACCAAGAGAGGGAATAATGCTATTTTCGTCGTGGTCGATCGTCTTTCCAAAGTAGCCCATTTCCTACCTGTTCGAGAGAGTATAACCGCTAGTCAGCTGGCAGACTTATACATCTCCCGAATAGTGTCCCTTCATGGTGTCCCTTTGGAAATTAACTCGGATCGAGGAAGTCTTTTCACCTCTCGATTTTGGGAAAGTTTCCAAAATGCTATGGGAACCCGTCTTTCCTTTAGCACCGCTTTCCACCCTCAGTCGAGTGGTCAAGTGGAACGCGTCAACCAAATTCTAGAAGACATGCTTCGAGCCTCTGTTATCTCATTCGGAATGGACTGGGAGAAGTGCCTTCCATTTGCCGAATTCGCTTACAACAACAGCTATCAATCTAGCTTGGGTAAAGCCCCTTTTGAAGTTCTCTATGGACGACGATGTCGAACACCCCTTAACTGGTCAGAGACCGGGGAAAGACAATTCTTTGGCCCGGATATGATTCAGGAAGCAGAAGAACAAGTTCGCATCGTTCGGGAAAAGTTGAAAACAGCCCAATCTCGTCAAAAGAGTCAATATGACCGAAAACATAAGGCTATGACCTTCTAGGTTGACGAGAAGGCTTATCTTCGGGTCACCCCTCTGAAGGGAACCCATCGTTTCGGTATCAAAGGCAAGTTGGCTCCTCGTTACATTGGACCTTTTCGCATTCTTGCCAAACGAGGAGAAGTTGCCTACCAGTTGGAACTACCTCCGCACCTCTCCAGAGTTCACGATGTCTTCCACGTTTCTCAACTCAGGCGTTGCTTCTCGGATCCTATCCGTGAAGTGGACCACGAAACGCTTGATCTCCAGGATAATCTTACATATCGAGAGTACCCCATTCGTATCCTCGATCAAGCCGAACGTACCACGCGACGTCATAATATCAAGTTTCTCAAGGTTCAATGGTCGCACCATTCCGAGGATGAAGCAACTTGGGAAAGGGAGGATCGTCTTCGACTCGAGTATCCCGCCTTCTTCCCGGAGGAACCCAAATCTCGGGACGAGATTCTTTTGAGTGGGGGTGAGTTGTCACACCCTAGCTAGTCATGCATTAGAGTGTGTGCATCATGTTTAAAATTCCATTTAATTTGAAATGGGGATTTGTGAAACCCTCAGAATCATTTTGAAAATGACCCAAATAAAAATTTCTCCAAAAGGGTCCAAGAAAATGCTCATGTTGATCTCTGAAAATATTGGACAGAGATAAAAATCAAACCAATATTTTTAGTGGCTCATGGACATTTATTTTGGGCATTTGGAATAAATGCATAAATATTTGCA
>NC_041389.1:345639600-345649300 GCF_002162155.2 Triticum dicoccoides
CCGAACACCACACTCGCCGCCGTTCGCCACAGCAGCCGTCTCCGGCCACCCCTCGCTCCCCCGACTAGCTCAGAAGCTCCGCCACGACCCCCTCTTCCTCCCCACCGCTCCACAGCTCCCCGGAAGCCCTGCATCGCCGCCACGTCGCCGTTCCCCTCTTCGGGCTCCGACCACCGTCGCCGTCGAATTCACCATCTCCAGCACGTCCCCGAGCCCGCTTCGACGCCCACTACAACCGCGGTGAGCTACGCCACCGTTTCCCCCTCTCCTTCCCCTCGTTCCCTCACCGTAGCCACCTCCCCACCACGGCCGAACCTCCGCCGTCGCCGAGCTCGCCGTCGACGCAGCTCCGGTGACCATTTGGTCACCCTGGCGAGTCCAACGAGTTCGCAAGACCCCGTAGAGCATCCCTAGCGCCTCGCTTTGCTCGACTTCGAGCTCCAGCACCGTTCCCGTGCACGACCGAACCCCGGCGGCCGCAGCCGAGCTCGCCGCCGTTGACTCCGGCCACCCCGACCCCAACGGGCTCCGCCAAGAGCTGCGGGTTGGCCTCAGCTTCACTCCGGTGGTCTCCGCGGTCCGTTTGGTGGCCGAAATGACCAAAACCACTTCCGCCGCCGCGTCGGGCTCGCCGGCGACTAAACGCCGGCAGCCGACACTAACCTTGACCACGGGTGGGCCCTGGTTGACTCCCCTGAGTCAATGACAGGTGGGGCCCAGCCCTGTTAATTAAACAGGATTAGTTTTAATTAAGTTTTAATTAAAATAATCATCCTGACATGCGGGACCCACTGTCAGGTTTGACCCGGACCAGTTCCGTTGACCTGCTGACGTCACACTGACGTCAGGCTGACGCAGTAATTGATTTTCTGGATTAAATTAAATCAGGAAATTCCAGAATATTATTTAAACTTCAAAAATTCATAACTTTTATTCTGTAACTCCAAATTGGACAAATTATATATGAAAAATGATCAGAAAAATCCAATCTATCCATCTGTACTATTTTCATGCATGATCAAACAAGTTAAATTGATGTTTTAAGCAGAACAAGGAAAAACACTTTAAAAGGCCATATTTGAATTTGAAATTTGAATCTTTGATTCAAATTTGTTCAAACCCTTCTGGCTTTAGTTGCATTAGCCCAATACACTCATATTGCCATGTTTCATGCATGCATCATATTGTTGCACATTGTTTGGTGATGCTTGTGTACTGATGCCCTTTGCGACAGGTTCTGTCCCCGAGGAGTACCGTGATTACCCTAACGAAGAACCGTATCCGTGCATCGAACCATCAGGCAAGCAACCAACCATTTGATCATATCGATACAATCCCATGTTCTCGCTCCTGCTCTCTTTTACTGCATTAAGATAACAAGTTTCAAACTGCTGTGTGCTACGGTAGTTGAACCCATTCCCTCTGCATGACCTGTCATTGCCACAGTAACTAGATGAAACCCACTAGCATGTGTAGGAGTTGTTTGAGCCATATGTATGTGTTGTTCCTACCTTGCTATGCCTGCTATGCTTAGAGTCGTGTCAGGTCTGGTTCATCTGGGTGATGGGCTAGAGTGAAATGATTATGTCGGTAATGAGAGTGGTGTGGTGAACACGATTTGGTAAAGGTATCGATGAGAGGCCATGTAGGAGTACATGGTGGGTTGTTTCATTGAAGCCGACCTTAAGCACTGAGATCTGTATGCGTGATTTAAGATACAGCTACTACCATGCATTGGGCCCTGAAATATGACCCCGCTCGACTTCTTATTCACCCTAGCTCTCTGTCCAGGAGTTGCAAGTAGTTTCTGGTGTTTGTAGCCTACTGGAGGCCGTGGACAGCGCTGACCGTAGGGGTGGGCTGTGATGCGGTAGGTACGTGGCCGGGTGTACCGAATACCCGTTAGGTATCTCGGGAACCCTATTCACATCGTTCGGGGCCGTATGGGAAACCCCGGCCGGACTCCCTGCGGATGGAACCTGAATAGGCGATAAACCTGGACTAGAGGCTTAAGTGTTTAGGTAGGTCGTGGTCTACACCCACGTCGACTTTCGCTTGAAGTCTGCCGAGCACATGTCGTGTGCAGACGCTAAGTGGTGGAAACATGTATGAAGAAGTACACCCCTGCAGGGTTATCATAATCTATTCGAATAGCCGCGTCCGCGGTAAAGGACTACTTGGTTGCCTATACAGTTCATAGACAAGTAAATGGAAACTGTTAAAAGCCTCAAGATAAGTGTGAGTGCCGAGGATGGCTCTTCCGTAGGAAGACGGAGGTGGATCCTCGGTAGTGTATTGAAGTGGTGAGTAGTGGACTCGTGTGCGCAAAACCATTTCAAGTTGGAGTATCGTAGGATAGTTTAGCCAAGAGTCAAAGCTGGCTTGCTGCAATAACTCCACCAACCCTTCTTGATACTATGCATGTATGTAGGATCTGATGTAAGTCTTGCTGAGTACCTTTGTACTCATGTTGCTATAATCTACATTTTTACAGAAGACGCTGCAACCCCTTCTGATGGGTTCTATGTAGACGTTGACATCAACGAATAGGCTAAAGACCCAGGTGGTGACCCTGAGCTTGTGGAGGACCACATAGTATAGCTAGGCTTCCCAAGCCTCTTTTATTTTACTAGTTGTCTGTACTCAGACAAGTTACTTCCGCTGCTGGTTTGTATGACTATATGACTTGTATGTTGGGTCATGAGACCCGTACCTTTGTGTATGTTATGTATGGCTCCCTGAGCCTTAAATAAAGTACTTGTGTCGTAGAGTCATGTTGTGATGCTTCGTTGTATTTGCACATATCGAGCATATTGTGTGTATGATTGAAATGCTTGGTATGTGTGGGATCTGACTATCTAGTTGTTTATCTTTAGTAGCCTCTCTTACCGGGAAATGTCTCCTAGTGTTACCGCTGAGCCATGGTAGCTTGCTACTGCTCTGGAACACTTAGGCTGGCCGGCATGTGTCCTTCTTCGTTCCTGTGTCTGTCCCTTCGGGGAAATGTCACGCTTTGAGTACCGGAGTCCTGTTAGCCCGCTACAGCCCGATTTACCGGAGTCCTGTTAGCCCAGTGCTACAGCCCGGACCCACTTGCTGATGACCGACACGTTCGAAGCTGGGTCATGGATGCCTGTCCTTGTAAGTCTGTGCCACTTTGGGTTTACGACTAGTCATGTCAGCCCGGGCTCTTTATCATATGGATGCAAGCGACACTATCATATACGTGAGCCAAAAGGCGCAAACGGTCCCGGGAAAAGGTAAGACGACACCCGTGGGGATACCGTGCGTGAGGCCGCAAAGTCATATGAGGTGTTACCAGCTAGATCGATGTGACATCGAGTCGGGGTCCTGACAGTCATTTTCATGTCAAAAAAACCCATTGGGCTGTTTTCATAGAGTTATCAAACACGACCTATTAACGGCCCGTTATGGTCCACGAATAGTACATCCCATGATTGGCGAAATGATGATATGCCCCGTAGAAGGCCCATGGATCCTACGGCACGTATGAGGCCCATGGACCCTACGGCCTGTAGAAGGCCCTGAAGGAAATATGCCCTAGAGGCAATAATAAAGTTATTATTTATTTCCTCATATCATGATAAATGTTTATTATTCATGCTATAATTGTATTAAGCGGAAACATGATACATGTGTGAATACATAGACAAACTTAATGTCACTAGTATGCCTCTACTTGACTAGCTCATTAATCAAAGATGGTTATGTTTCCTAACCATAGACATGTGTTGTCATTTGATTAACGGGATCACATCATTAGGAGAATGATGTGATTGACTTGACCCATTCCGTTAGCTTAGCACTTGATCATTTGGTATGTTGCTATTACTTTCTTCATGACTTATACAAAGTTCTTATAACTATGAGATTATGCAACTCCCGTTTACCGGAGGAACACTTTGTGTGCTACCAAACATCACAACATAACTGGGTGATTATAAAGGAGCTCTACAGGTGTATCCAAAGGTACATGTTGAGTTGGCGTATTTCGAGATTAGGTTTTGTCACACCGATTGTCGGAGAGGTATCTCTGGGCCCTCTCGGTAATGCACATCACTATAAGCCTTGCAAGCAATGTAGCTAATGAGTTAGTTACGGAATGATGCATTACGTAATGAGTAAGGAGACTTGCCAGTAACGATATTGAACTAGGTATTGGATACCGACGATCGAATATCGGGCAAGTAACATATCGATGACAAAGGGAACAACGTATGTTGTTATGCGGTTTGACCGATAAAGATCTTCATAGAATATGTAGGAGCCAATATGAGCATCCAGGTTCCACTATTGGTTATTGACCGTAAACTGTTCTAGGTCATGTCTACATAGTTCTCGAACCCGTAGGGTCCGCACGCTTACGGTTTCGATCACAGTTATATTATGACTTTATGAGTTTTGATGTACCGAAGTTTGTTCGGAGTCCCGGATGAGATTACAGACATGACGAGGAGTCTCAAATGGTCGAGACATGAAGATTGATATATTGGAAGCCTATATTTGGATATCGGAAGTGTTCCGGGTGAAATCGGGATTTTACCGGAGTACCAGGAGGTTACCGGAACCCCCCGGGAGCTTAATGGGCCTATATGGGCCTTAGTGGAAATAGAGGGCAGCAAGGGGGTGTGGGGCGCTCCCCCCAAGGCCTAAACCAAATTGGTTCAGGGCAAGGGGGCCGGCCCCCCTCTTTCCTTCTCCCCCTCTCCCTTTCCTTCTCCTCTCCTAGTCCAACAAGGAAGAGGGGAGTCCTACTCCCGGTGGGAGTAGGACTCCCCAGGGCGCGCCCCCTCCTAGGCCGACCGCCCCCTCCACCCTCGGCTCCTTTATATACAGGGGCAGGGGCACCCCATAGACACAACAATTGATCTCTTGATCTCTTAGCCGTGTGCGGTGTCCCCCTCCACCATAGTCCTCGATAATATTGTAGCGGTGCTTAGGCGTAGCCCTGAGACGGTAGAACATCAAGATCATCACCACGCCGTCGTGCTGATGGAACTCTTCCCCGACAATCTGCTGGATCGGAGTCCGGGGATCGTCATCGAGCTGAACGTGTGCTAGAACTCGGAGGTGCCATACTTTCGGTGCTTGATCGGTCGGGCCGTGAAGACGTACGACTACATCAACCGCGTTGTTCTAACGCTTCCGCTTTCAGTCTACGAGGGTATGTGGACAACACTCTCCCCTCGTTGCTATGCATCACCATGATCTTGCGTGTGCAGAGGAATTTTTTTGAAATTACTATGTTCCCCAACAGGCCCATGGACCCTAAGGCCCGTATAGAAGGCCAATGGATCCTATGGCCGGACAAAGGCCCGTGGATCATACGGCCTGCAGGAGGCCCATGGTTACAACAGTCCGTGTGTTTCCATGATTATTTTGGCCTAGTTACAAAAAATAGGCTATTGTGGCCACTAGAAAAACACAGAAAAAGAACTGCAGTGACTACAAGCAAACAACTAAACAAGACAATAAGGAAACAAATAAGCAAGCAATTAAGGCTAGACTATTACCGCTATTACACATATTACATCCACTGGGCATCAAAGTTCGCCACCAGTGCAAATATAGGGAACAAAGCAGCATATTACATACACTGGCCGTCAAAATTGGCCACCAGTGCAAATAAACGCGGCAGCTAAACAAGAGCATAACTGAAACAACTTCAGAAGAGCTCAAGAAACGTTATCCTGGGTATCCACCATGCTGGCAATAAGCTTAGCAAGCTGATTAGCTTTGTCCTGTTTGGCGCTAAATTCCTCCAACGCTTGCTGTTGCACCAGAAAGTATGCATCTGAATGCTCTAGGGACTTCCGCAGTCCTTCCACTTCTTGTCGCAGCACAGCTAATCGATGTCTTTCAGCTTGTAGTTGAGACTCAAGAAACCGAACTGATTCAGGCAGTGAGTTTGAATAGCTGGTGCATGCGGTAGTGGCCAGTAACTCGAACACTAAACCAAGACAAGACTTTGGGGTTGTCTCGCTGTCTTCGGGATAGTCTTCCTTAGCTGTTTTATCAGCTTTGTTGGAGACCAACAAGGATGTGTCACTATCCTGAACCTTATCTGCATTACTTCCTTTACCATTGCTTAATAAGGCACTCTTCCCCAATATTCTGTCAGCATTCTAAAAGAAGAAACAAGCAGACACATAACATGTTTAGCATATACTAGTATATGAAACTCATTTTGGTGAACCAGTTCATTAGTAAGGTGGACATGATTAAACTACCAAGTCTTCTATTGCCAAGTACTAGTACATAATAAAAGCATCAAACAAACATATATCTATGTCCTATGGTCACTGCATTGTCTTGCCAAATCAAAATAGAGACACGGTTCAAATCATATCAGTTCAAGACAAGCAGCAGTGAAAGAATACAAAGCGTGGGAAACTACACAGCACAACAAGATTTCAGATGGGTACCACGGGTCTACATGTACAACAACACTATTGGCTCTGTTGTGATGCTAGTAATGTGCATGATATGAAAGAGAACTGTATACACAACTGAAATTGAAATCAACAGAGCTATTGATAAGAGCAAACCTGTTAAAGAAACATGCGTGAACATACCTGCTGTGCCATTGGAGTTTTGATTGGATCCTTCAATTTAAAAATAAGTTCGTATGAGTAAATACAGTGATACAAGAGCAAAACAATAAGAGTTAAAAAAGGCGTGCCTAAGCGAGCGCTTAAGCGCGTCTAGGCTCTAGGCGTTGGCAAAACGCATTGCGCATAACTATGCCTAATCTGTGCATAACTGCGCATAAGCATGCGCTTTGGTCAGTAAAGCGCAAGGCGGTGGCAAAACGCACAATAACGCCTAGCGCTTTTTTGAACTATGATAGCAATGGAATCTTAAATTAGAACAGTTGTTCTTCAGGTTTAGGCACTTGTTCTACATGAACAGAGTACAGTAAGACGCAAGAATAAAACACTTAAAAAATAGAAAATGAGCTCATAGACCTTACCACATTCTTGGTTCGGGACGAGTATAGAACAAGGCATTCCCAGTCATCGTCCAGTAAATGTGTCTCAGGAGAACGTAAGGGAATTTGATGAGTTTCTTTGCCGGTGAAGTACGTTTTCTTCAGGTAATTCCGATACTGCCACCAAGCATTCTTGAAGATAGCAGAGGTATTAGCACAGGTTACCTCATCCTGGGTTTCCAAATCAGTCCTTCTCTATAGAGAAAAATAGGAAAATTTGTTGTATTATAACCATCATGGAGGTAGGATGTATGGGACGAAGCAAAGTAATTGCCATGAATAACATTACTTACACGTAACTCCTGGACAAACACCTGCAACTGGCATTTTCCTTCATCTTCAGTATAATATTTCCAAGATGGGAAGATACGCACATATGATCTAACAACATCAAATGCGATAAATGCTAAACTATGACTGGCTTGTTGTGCTTCCTCCACAGGAATAGGCGTACTAACTGGTGGAGTTGGGGTTCGCTGTGATAGTACTAGCCCTTTGGGCACTGGAGCTGCCTTACTAACTGCTCTTGTTTGGGAGCTCTGTGGTGGAGATGGTGCTGTGTCAACAGGAACTGGGTTACTATCGGCTGGGGTTGGGGTTAGATTGGGCGAAGCCGGTTCTCTGTCCATCACAGTAGGGGTACAATCTGCGAGAGTTTGGGTTATGTGTGGTAGGGCTGGTTCTTGTGCATGTACAACCGGGGTGCTATCTCCACCAAGAGGTAGCACTATTTTATTTGAAGACCGTGTTTTTATTCCGGTAGATATTGGCATCACCCCCTCCAATTCAAATGGCTGATAAACAGGAAACATAGTTGAATGTACATACATTGTATGAGAGACAGATGCAATAAATAGTGTGGAAATAAGAGGGCATGAAATAGTTGACATGTATATTGTTTAACTAAAACGGATGGCATGACATAATTTCACATATATGATGTCTATCTAAACTGGATAGCATAGCATAACATAATTCAAAGATATGATGAATAACTAAACAGGATCACATGGCATAATTCACCTACATGTTATCTAAGTAATCAGGATCACATCATTTAATTCACATATGTGATTTTTATGCTAAACAGAGGGCATTCGATATGATGTTTGAACTAAGAACATGGTGTTGAATATTGTGTATATGATGTCTAAACTCTGCAATGCAAGACACCGTATGCATGATATCAACAATATAACCGTGCCAAGTTAGAGCATACACCTCAGTGGGGGAATAGGACTGGTCATTTGTTTCTGAATCCATCTCTGAGGAGCTATCGGGACCCAACAAGAGATCTGCTTTGACAGGTAGCACTGTCTGCTCTGAAGGCCTTGTTTTCACTCCAGATTTTTTCCATCTCCCACCCAAATGGCTGATTCACAGGAATAGTAGTTTAATGTACAAACATTGTCGAAAAATGGAAATGTAATGAAGAAAAGGATGGGCAAGATATCATTCAAATATATGATGCCTGGTTAAACAGGATGGCATTGCACATTTCACATATATTATGGCTGGCTAAAAGACATGAGACTGCATAATTCCCATATATGATATAGAAACTAAACAGGTGGCATTACAGAACATGTCTAAACTAAGCAGATGACATATATGATGTCAAAAGCAGGCACTGCAAGGCAACATATACATGATATGACTAACATCATCATGCCAAGGTAGAGCAAACACCTTGGGGGGTAAATAGGAGTGGTCAGCGGCGTCTGAATACGCCTCAGAACAGATATCTTCCTCTAGATTACAATCTGGATAGGGGTGGGGAGGGTTTGCCATTGAACCCACCATGGAGCGATGTCTGCATGACATTGTATTGCCGCGCAAAACTCTTCTCTTTTTCTCTACATGTTCAGCATGACTATGTACAATATCTGACATGCATACGAAAAAAATATGGTGAGATTATGTAAGGAGAGCATTCAGAAATTTAGAGTGATGGTAACAACTAGTGGATCGACGTATTTCCGTTGAACCAAAATAGCCCTAATGGATCGACGTGAATGTATAGTAATAAGTGATGCAACAAGTGTACAACCTCTTTGTCGTAGCTGTGTCGACTTCAGCATCATTCGGTTGGTCGCTGAAGCAGTTGAGGCAGAGGTGGCTGTCGGAGGTGTGGAGGAAGATCTGAGGAATCTGTAGACGGTGTCTAGGGCACTGCTCTACTGTGATGGATCGTTCTGTCGGTGGCGCAGCTCCGGTGAGCCGTAAGACGTCAAGGCTGAAGCAGCACAAGACAGACACCGTCAATCTCAAGTGGGATTCTAATAGCATCTCCAGTAGATGATGTAAAATGGATTTAAAATTAACATCACCAAAAACCACCTGACTACAACAGATGAGGTAATACTGTTGACTCTGAACTTAACTGTCGAAACTGAAATTTACTATGGAATCTGAATGCTACTGTCGAAACTGAACGCAATGGTAGCAGAGAGGCACTTGACATGTAGTTTAGTGAGGGCCTACAGTTCATCTTCAACCTGCACCCCCCTGAGCCGCCTGCCACCACCGGCCGAACCGCTGGCCCCAGCGCCTCCTCGCCGCCCCGAAACAACTCGCCACCGCCGCCCCGGCCAGCCCTCTAGGCCCCCGCCCCCCACCACCCTAAACCCTAAGATAGATAGTGGGGTACCTCTCTGGCGAGCCCCCGTCCCCGCTGCGGGTGGTTCT
>NC_041389.1:345649630-345671360 GCF_002162155.2 Triticum dicoccoides
GCAGAGCAGCAGCACGAGCGAGGGGGAGAGCAGCAGCAGCAGCTGGGCGAGCGAGCGATCGAGCAAGAGCCGGAGCAGCAGCAGCGCGAGCGAGCGAGCGAGAGCCGGAGCAGCAGCAGCAGCAGCTGGGCGAGCGAGCGAGAGCCGGAGCAGCAGCAGCATGAGTGAGCGAGCGAGAGCCGGAGCAGCAGCAGCAGATCCAGCTGGTATGGACGCCGCCGTCGAAGGGGCCTCGCACTGGGGGAGAGCCGCCATGGAGATGTCGCCTGCGGCGCCCACTTCAAGGTAGCCGCTCCATGGGGGTGCGGGATGGAGCACCGTCGGCGCTGGGAGGTCGAGTTAAGGAGAAGGTGTGATGCGATGAGTGTACAATCTCTTTGGTGGCGCCGAGTATGCCTCGGCTTCGTTCGAGGAGTTGGTGAGGATGCTGCGGTTCCGGTGGAGCAGGTTAAGGCGGCATTGTGGGGATGGAGCAGTCGCGATAAACGAGGTGATCGTCGGAGCAGCTCCTTCGAGGTGGAGGATGGGGTGGCTGAACCGGTGGGACAGCGAGATGGACGACAGATCCTCATCCGGGGAGGTGGACGAGGGACGTCGAGCTGTTGCGGTGGACGACCTCGTCAGGGAAGAGGCTCCGGCTGGGCAGCGGTGACGTTGTGGATGGAGGAGCATGGGGTTTCGCGGCTGGAGTGGAGAGGTTATGGCAGCCTAGGATTTTGAATGGAGAAAAGGGGGCGATGGGAGGGGGTGAAGCATGACTTAGGGACGCGCTTGTCCAAAATGTAGGGTGTGTTACAAAAGTACCCCCCACCAATTTGAACTAGCGGCCCTTTCGGCTCAGGGTTAGAAGGGGGATTTCGCGTGTCGGGATTTGGCAGCTGGAGGGAGTTTTTGCGCGCGTTGTAATTTCAGGATAGCAAGGCGCGGGTTGTGAAGGCGCCAGTTTTGGGAGCACGATATCTGAATTTTCGGGATATAACAAGACGCGGGTTGAATTTTAGGGACAAGCCTAACATGTAGTAATATTGTACTTGTACGTACCAAATCAATTCGCACTTCCCTCAACCAAAAAGAAAATGAAAAAAATAAAACTATTCACACCACACAAAGAGAGAGTCTTGCCCCGTTTTACTATACAAATTCTATTCAAAGCTACTCCCTCCTTCCATCTATATAGGGCCTAATGCATTTTTCAATGCTAAGTTTGACCAAATATTAGAGCAATGATATATGACATGCAACTTACACAAAGCAGACCGTTAACTTCGTCTGTGAAAGGTTCTTTCAATGATATAATTTTCACATTGTGCATGTCATGTACTATTAATCTTGTCAATAGTCAAAGGTGGTCTTAAAAATCTCATTACGCCCTATATAGATGGAAGGAGGGAGTATGAATCCATGTTATGTCCGATTAATTTTTTTCGCTTGCTGTATAATGCATGTAACCTACTCATACCAACATTTTAGTGCATTCCAAATGTCTATACTACCGCTGCAATTCGAACTGAACTTGAATTCGTTTCTCTATTTCAATAAGAATCTACAATCATGATTGTTGCCAGCTTCAACCATCATAGTTTCCTTGCTATCCGCCAGATATAAATCGGACGGCCTATAATGCAGGATGGCAGGCACACCATCATCAACAACTCCGTTTTTTATAAGAGTAGAGATGAAATATATTAAATGTAGCATAACATGTTAACACACCATGTGTATCACCGTTATATATATTCACACATGCATCGGTTTAAAACACTATGATAAATTCTTCAAATATACGAATTCGCTTTTTATAATGAAGTATATATGATCTCTATTCGTCTTTTACACCCACACAACCCTCTTATCTTTGTAGCTAGCGCTAACTTTCTCTTGTGCATGCACACACCCGCATCCCTCTCACCCTCCCTCAGCATTCTCTAGCTCCATCGCGCAAATTCATCTTTTCACTTTAGGTCGTTCACCCACAGTGTGTGTAGGCCCCCTAGCTCCTTCTTTATAGCACACATCGATCGATATGCCTCTCTAGCCAGGTGTGCCTAGCACAAACACAAGCTTACCCTCTTCTCTTGTCACCGTCCATGCCTCACTCCCACCACTCTTTCCATCGTTCTCATACTCGCACACTCCTCCCCGCTCGATATAGTATGCCTCTCGTACCACCTCCTACATGCATCCCTCTCTCTCTATCCTTCTCCTCGTGCCTCATATGCTTCTAACACACACATGCATGTATACCGATCGATCTCCCAACATATACCTAGATCGACTTTAACTACCCCCCCATCGATCGACGTACCTCACAAGTTATGTCTCTTCTTTCTCTAACAAAGGGCGATTGATCTTCCTATGTAGTTATGTCTGCTTACCACAGCCACATCGTCCCCCCTCATCATTCGTGCATGCCTCCTGACCTGTCTCTCACACGCACGTGCACAGACAACAAGCATCCATCTCCTCTCATATTGATATTGCGGGCATGCCCTCCATTTTTCTAGCAAGCCTATCCCACCATTCGTTAGAAGCAACTCCACTACCACCCCCCTCCAACACTCCAGCTCTGTGTCTCTCCCAACCTTATTCCTCTCCTGCACATATGCATGGATGCCGATCGATCTCCCTTAATACATGAGGCAGATCGATCTCCTTAATACACGAGGTAGGCCTCTCTCCTCCTCCACACACATACCAGCCATTGTACCTCTATAGTTAATTGGGCCTCCCTCTTCCCCCACCACACACCGATAGTCGAGCACTGCAGGTAGGTATCCATGCCACAGAGACAAACTGCACATGTCCCCTCTCACATTCCAGTAGGCCAGCCACTCTATATCTTTGACATGGGCACACACAAATTCGATGGCAGTCTTTATCGATCACGCACGCACACACACATCATCCCTCTTTTTGATTCTATGGACACCTCAAGCCGGTGATACCTCCACTCTCTTCTCGTGGATCGCCCCCTCTCTATATATGTTATATCCATGACTCTATTTCACACACATTGCATATGTTACATTTTTTGATTGACCCCCCCCCCCAAAAAACTATCAAGAACCCACACACTATATCTCTCTAGGATTGTATCTCTCTCACACAAGCCCACATAGGTGGTGTACGTATACAAGAAGAGAATAGGTGCACTGTGCACGTACTCACGCTTCGTGCCTAGCCACACCCGCGCGGGTACACGGTGGAGCTCATTTCTTTATGAAATGGCAGCCCACGTGCTAATTTGAACGCATGTAGCGGTTGTTTACCTAGGGAGGTCGTGTACCATGCCTGCACGAAACAAAGTTCGACTTGACGCACTGCCGCGTTATTTTTAAATAATGTTATAGCGCTCAATGGCACGTACGCAGAATATAAAACGATTTTTATGGAGAAAAAGGTAGTCCGCTCACTATATACAATGGAGCCTTGAGTGCCTGGTTTGTCGCTCTTCAGAGCCTCTCAGCGTTGGTCACTGATCTGGCTGCATCCCGTCCGCCGGGGGAAAGGGAGTGCGGTGGCCTCTCTCTCTCTCTCACCGTTGGTCACTAATCCGGCTGCATCCTGTCCGCCGAGGGAAAGGGAGGAAGTGCATCGTTTCTCTGTTCGACGGTGCCGAGGCAGCACATCCCGATCTGCGGTACACGCCGTTCTCTCTGACCAAGCTCCGGAGCGACAGGACCTACACCACCTGCTCGCAGATTCCGCCCACCGCCGCTCACCTAGTTACATCCCGACGACCTCCAAGTATCCCCTCCGGCCTTGCTCCACTGCCCGTCTTCCCACATTGCTGCATGTGGATCTTCCGTAGTTCTTTGCCCAAAACGTAGCTCGTCCAGCGTACTTCCCATATTGCATTCTTGTCCTCACACTGTTTTAGACAAACACAACCGTGTTGTTATCTTCCCTTAGGGAAAGGAATATGCTTCTTTTTTGTCGTCGCATGTGTCATCAACTGTTATTGGCCAGTAATTGTTTCCTTTCTACCTATTTTTTGCAAACAGGGCTATCCATTTCACCTTGTTGCTATTGCGACCTTTTGGTGAACTGCACAAATCACTTTTTTCTTAAGAGTGTTTTGTGCAGTTGTACTAAAATGTCACATGGGCAACATCTCTACATTTCAGTGTGACTGCACAAAGGGAGATTGGTTTTGCTCTATCCTCCTCATCCAACTCCGAGCCTAATCTTCTCCAACTAGTTAGTCTTAAGAGAGACTGCAAAGGTGACTGGCTTCTATTTATGTGTTTATTGTTTCATCAGCAGTCTTCTATTATCGTAATCACACTTAATATCTTTGGAGCAGGGATGCTTAGCTCTATTTTAGTGGAACTGCACAAAATGATCGGTATGTTGCATGCTCCAGACAGCTACTTTTTTTCCCAACATGCCTTGTTGATTTAGACAGAGCCGGGGGGACGTTGCTGCCAATGAAAGCATGGATCAATTTTAATTTAACACCTTCTCACAACTCTCTCTTCAGTTGTGATGTAATTATTAGCTCTGATCTGCTAATAATTGACATGCATTAGCAAGGAAGTTATTTTTTATTGTTTCCGAAAGAGCATCGATGGCAAGACACGCGAAACAGAAGCTGAAAGCTCACACCATTGTACAATTTCATGTCTCGCTGGAAAATTATTTGTATAGTACGTCAATTATGTAAACAAATTATGGAAGCTTGATAGCATTGCCAGAAGCCTCTTCATCATCCGGGTCCATGTGCCATGCACAAAATTATACTCCTTCGTTCCTAAATATTTGTCTTTTTACAAATTTCAAACGGGCATATTTTAGAGTGTAGATTCACTCATTTTGCTTCGTATGTGTACTCCCTCTGTTCCTAAATATTCTATTCGTCTTTCTAGAGATTTCGACAAGTGACTACATACGGAGCAAAATGAGTGAATCTACACTCTAAAATATGTATATACATCCGTATGTGCCAGTCCATTTGAAATCTCTAAAAAGACAAATATTTGAGTAGTCACTCGTTGAAATCTCTAGGAAGACAAATATACTCCGGACTATATTTAAGAACCGAGGGGGTTGTGCACAACCGCATGGGAGACTCAGCCCGGTCGTTGTGCCACATTAATAGTGAGTAATGAGCAGTCAAATTGTAAGCCCCACCTTTCCCACTGTAAGTTGCTCTGAATAAGCAACCATCAATACGCTCTTCTTTGAATCCGCTCATACTACTCCATCCGTCACTGTTTATACATCACGCTTCAAAAAAAAGAAAAAAGATCTGTGGGACCAAGGCGACTAGCGATCGGCCTGAAAAATAGCATTGGTAGTTATAGCACGGCGTCTATTACTAGAGGGAATAATGCGTACACACATGCATGCAGTGCTTCCACCCCGGGTACACACATGCATGCACTTACTCCACTCCGTAGTAGTACAGAGTACATGGAGAGAAAATTGTGGACTTGATTGCAGTTACCACGCCCTAACTAATTTAGCATTAAACCAAACGCGTCTAAAGTCTCTCTGGTGGTGGAAATGCATTGAGAGAAATGCATGATAATGAAGCGCACCCTGTAAACTGTGACGGAGGGAGGAGTAGTATGAAGGTTCAAAACCAAGTATGCGTATGGCCAGTCGGTCAACGCACCTCCTCTTGGCATATCACTGACATGTGGGACAGGAGTGTGAGAAAACCGATCTCAATTGATGGCAAAGAGCCAACCCGCCGTTCCTTGAGAGAGACGAGGAGCAAGAACACACAGACGGGCTCGCATGGAGGCCAAGATATATTCGATCATGGTTGGTTGATCGATATCATTCATTACATGTTGGCTGCCGTTTTCCGCCCTTCTCCGGAATAAACGTGTACTTTATCAGAGATAAAAAAATAAGAGTACAGACGCTCCACCATGCGGTTCTAGTAGTAGTACTACTCGTACTACTGCGCTTGGCTCTTCGCCTCTTAGTGAAGTCGAACAATGATGGTACTCCGCATGTTGGGTACTATAGTGTATGCCTCTGACAATCTGACACCGAATGGACTGATGCATGTCCACCGAGGGTAGGTTGCATTAGTCAAAAGGCGTAAGCGAGCTTCACCTTGTCCTGCAAGCTTCTCCTTGTTCTGCGAGTTGATGGGACACACCAAAAAGTAGGCCTAGTCCATACTCCCTCCTTTCCGGTTAATATGGCTTAATCTTTTTTGCGGGTAAATGAGAGAGATTTATTCATATATAAGCATTCTTAGGACGATCAGCCAAGACACTGGTCACTAGGAAGCGAGGTACCCCGCAACAAAAGAAGTAGGAAGCAAGGTGTTTTATCAAGCTAGCTCTCGGCCACATTCAAAGTGCAGCAAGCACAGTTCGCACGAAGATGCGCCGCAAGGTTTGCTGACCTGTTTACATGCTGAATAACAAAAAAAGAGGAAATATTACCGAGCGCTACTATTTGTAACAGGATATGAGCCAGAATTAAGCGAGAATTGTGGCGAGTGTTCCATGCAATCAACTTCCATTATCACATGCGAGAACCCTCAAAGAGAGCCAGATGTGTTGAAGATTGCTTTATCACATTTTAAAATTATAATAAGAGTCCAGATGTCCTCCATCCGGTTCCTAGTACTAGTATAGTACGTACCTTTATAGACTATATTAGTAGTACTAGTACTAGTAAACTTTGCGCTTGGCTGTTTGCCTATTCGGGAAGTCGAACAATAGTAGCACTAGTAGTATAGTGTATGCTTCTGGCAATCTGACACCAAATTAACAGTTGCACGTCCACCGCCTGAGCGAGGGAGAGCTTGCATTAGTCAAAAGTTTCTCCTTGTCCTGTGAGCCACCGTGCGCAAGCTTCTCCCTGTTTGGATCCATGGGTTAGAGTTAGTTTGGGTTAGTTTGTACTCAACTAACCCAAAAGTATCCAAACAGGAGGGTTAGTTTGGGATAGAAGCATCTAACCTATCCAAAAAATCTAACCCACCCAAGAGGTGCTTATTTGGGTTAGTTCTTCTCTGGAGCACTAAAAAAACACATTTTTTTTCTCGCTCTCGCCACAACAAATCCCTCGCCACTTCCTCGAAGCTTCTCGTCCTCTTCCTGCCTCCCTCTTGCAACGCCCGTGAAGGCGCCTCGCTGTATCCGCGCTAGAGTTAGTTCATGATTAGTTCAGGGTTAGAATCTAACTCTAACCTCTAACTGAGTTAGAGTATCCAAACAAGGCCAAAGTAATGCTAGTCCATACTGCCTCCTCTCCAGTTAATATGGATTAATTTCAAACGAGGTAAATACACTGTCTGTCGCTATATATTTGTAAAAATACGGTCAGTGGACTTCATAATACGCTCATCGCGCTCAATATATATATTTTCCGGTGTTTATACAGTCAATAACTCACCCTGACTGAGTATGTGTTTGCATACACGTGTAGGTTGAGCACTTAGCGTGACCGTGTGTGTTCCATCGTGTATTCGGACATGCATGCATTAGGGCGTCGCGCGCGTTTTTGCGTTCATGTGTACATGTGACTGTTGCATACACGTATGGGGAGTACATGTAGGGGCCACTAAGGAGCAGTCAAATCACACAGTAAGTTAGTCGGAAGAAGCAACCATCATTTCACTCTTGAATGACACTTACGCAACATAAAATGGTTGATATGGAGAGAAAAAGAAAACCACTATATATATACTAGCAGGAGCCTAAGCTACAAGCCTGCTTGCTAAGAATGCCGCCGGAAAACTGAAGCAATGCCACTGTTAAAAGTAAATTACATTTCTTAACGAATGTTGTTTCAAGAGAGTGTCTCTGTTAATATGAATCAATGCAACCGTTTTAGAAATGCTACTATCCTACTTTGTTTTCCATGCCAGATAAGTTAGATGCTTCTTTCTGTCACGTTTGTTTCATCCTCCTTTATCGGCAAGTAATTGTTTCCTTCTTTGCCTCTGTTAAAACAGGGGTATTGATTCAACTTGTTGCTATTGCGACATTTTGCTTCGCTACTCAAAACACTTATGTTTTAAGAGTGTTTTCTGCAGTTCAACTTGAATGTCACACCGGTGACTTTGCTTAATTTTGGTGGAACTGCACAAAAGGAGACCGAGATTTGTTTCCAGTGTTCTTGGCGAGTTGTTTCAAATCTTGGTGTCAACCACATGATGTGCAGTGTGCTTTGAGATGTTGTGCTACTTGTTTTGGTACTGTTTTAAATAAATGTTGAATTGAAGCTATTGTGTTGCTGTCTTTTCCCATTATGTAGTGAACAAAAATGGGACCAACCTAGACATGATGCTTGTTGCTTTGTTACAACAAATTCAGCATCACCCCTTTATAAGCCAGTAATTGATGCCGCTCTCAGAATTAACTACTGAATCTTATTTCAAAACTACAACACTTGTTAGGGATTGGCGGGATTACCATTTTTTTGGACGCATGTTTCATCCTCCTTTATTAGCTAGTAATTGATTCCTTTTTTGGCTCTGTTTAAACAGGGATATCTATTCAAGTTCTTGCTATTGTGACATTTTGCTTTGCTACGCGAAACACTTTGCTTGATTTCAGTGCAACTGCACAAAACGAGATTGGATTTCCTATTCGTGTTAGCAGATTCGTATTTTATCCTGGTGTTCTCATGAGAGGTCAGTACAGGCCCTCATCCACATGATTGTGCAGTGTGCTTTGAGATGTTGTGCTACTTGTATTGGTACTGTTTTAAATAAATGTTGAATTGAAGCTATTGTATTGCTGTCTTTTCCCATTAAGTAGTGAACAAAAATGGGACCAACCCAGACATGATGCTTGTTGCTTTGTTACAACAAACTCTGCATCACCCCCTTTATAAGTAGATGGAAGCACATATTGTTGTTGCACCCACTCTCCCCTGGAACTGTTTATGCTTTTCGTTAATCTAATGTCGCTGGTAAAATTAAGCAATGCCACTCTCAGAATTAATTAACTACTGAATCTTAGTTCAGAACTGCAACACTTGTTACTAATGGTACTATCCTTCTTTGCAGTTCTTTCTACATGTTTAACCAAGGTATTGTTAAGATAATGTCACTTTGAAAATGAATCAGTTGCATTGTTTTAGGAATGGTACTTTTCTGCTTTGTCATTCTTTATACATGTTGAAACAAGGCATTGTTAAGATAATGTCTCAGTTAATATGAATGAATCACACTGATGGAGAATTGCTACTCTCCTGCTTTGTTTCCCATTAAGACAAGTCATCAACCATTATTTCTCAGTAATTGTTTCCCTTATACCTATTGTTGCTTACATGGATATCAAAATTAAAGCTCGGTTTTATTCCGACTTCGATTTTAGTCGAACTGCACAAAAGGAGCCAATGTGTCCAGGGCAAACTGCTGCGTTACTGCGTCTAGTTGGTCGTTCCACTTTGCAGAAAGAAGTAGCCACTGGTTGTGGTACATTACAGAAGGAATGACCGAGAAGCTTTACAGAGTATTATTAGACACCTATGACATGACTAGTCTGCAGAGACCATTGGCAATTTAACAACACGTGGACTGCCCTGGGCAAAAAGTGCCCAAACAAGTACAAGAAGCTACGACAGGACACGATCATAGGCATTACATATTTTGAATGGGAAAAGCTTGTCAAAGTTTGCTCATTGATGTTAGCCAGAAGATATGCATTTGATATTTTTGAGTGGGACGCCCTTGCTGTGAGTAGCGTCGAGTGTTTTTTTCCTATTCTTGTGTTCAGTTTAGAAGTAAATAATTACTCTGCTGAGATATTCCTGTGTTAAGAGTTTGTTCTGAATATTGTCTATGTAATGCCAGGCCTTGTGTTTGATTGCAAAGTTGAGCTTGGAATGTTGTGGCATGCGGCATCATGAGTTGTTCACCGTGCCTCCTGAGAATAATGCTTCGTATTGTTTTGCATGTCGATCTAATGCCAGTGATTTGCTTGTTAAGAAGATCATCCTCTTTTGTTGTTTCCGTTCGTAAGAAGTTCATCGTATGATATTTCATTCATAGCCTATACGACATGTCGGGTAGGTTAGACGTGAAACCATATGATCTTCCACCAACTCATGATATTAGGCCATGATTGGATCGTCGTTTTCCAACCAAAACCGCTTGTAAAACTGACACTTGTAAATTAAAGCAGATGTTCTCGGGCGAAGGCGCTTGGTTGGTCGATTTAGACTAGTAAAATATCGAAAGTAGTTCACACATGGTAAAAACGATGAACGACACTCGGATGATTGCTAATCCAGCCGTTAGCTGCTGTTTTAGCCTTGCCCATGGATGGCATGATACGCACGTCGTGCATGTATCGTCTAGTAATGTCGTCCATATAGCAGTGCTCGTAAAATATACACTGTTCACTCAAATTACACGCGTAACCCGCCGGTTTTACTTACAGACCTCGGGCCTTCCGATGACGAGTAAATTACACTTGTATGTTAATACAGGTTTGAAATAAACCAGAGCTCCCAAGTGCGGCCTTATCATTTCATGTCGTCTCAATTTCGCGAAGGTGCTCATAGGTGTCTGATGATCCTGGCTTCCTTAATGAGCAGCGGGCGCTATATCAGACCTCCGTAGTGCCCGCGAGGCCCTCTCCATTGTCCTTCGAGTTGTTGCGCTCGCCGTGGCGCCGAGCATTGTTAACATGGTCAATGAACATGAGGATTCAGGAGTTGACTTTATTTTGACTGGATGACACTAGGGACCCACTAGGGCCATAGCCGTACATATGCAAGTGCCTCCTTATTATGTACAACTATATTTTTTTGGCTTTCTCCTGGTTTCCTGACATCACGGTCTCACACCATTGTCAACTTCTGTAGTCAATATAAACGAGAGAATTGCACAAGGTGCGGCTGACAGCTGGGACCAAGCAGCTCGAGCAGTATTTGTCTTTTCGAGGCGTGAGCACTGCAGAGTTTTTCTTGGCGATGATTTCATTGTTGTTTAGAGCAGAGCAGGGTATTAACTGGGGGGCTGTGGCCTGTCTAGCCCAGGCCAGATATCTAGCCCAGATGCTACTTTTTTCAAGATGAAAATGGCTAGCCCAGCTATACGTCTTTTTGAGGAATACCCAGGCAAGGTCAACTTGTTATTCTCCGCCCCGCTAGGTGGCAAATCTTTCCTAGGAGGGATGCATTAGGCTTAACAGGAAAATGGGATTTAAAAATAATAAATAGGATGTAATTATAAAAACTGGGCAGTAACTATAAAAAATGCACCAAACACGAAATTAGTTTATAAAATATTATTTATGGATTTTGAAAATCTTAAATTTTCATTGCGCGTGCGCACTGTTTCGTTGGATTTTTACGTAATACAATTTTATATTTAATCTGACTAGAAATTTCGGTATAAAAATATTTCGGATCCCATCAAAATGTGGGAAATTTTATTGAATTGTGTCTTCAACGTTTGGTTGAAATTATTAATCATTGTCCTAGCTAGAAAATGGGTTGTACTTTTAACAAACTGTAAATGGGATGTTGTAAATTCCATTAGAATTCAAAAATGGGATGTACATTCTTACAAAACGCAAATGGGCTATAAGTTATCTGCCACACACTTGTGGGCCTACTAAGTGACACGTCCCCTAAAAAAATAAGTTGACGCGTATGCAAGGCTTTGTCAACTTATTATAGTCAACACACGGTTCTAGCAGCAGTGGCCATTGGATGTCTATCCAACGGATGTCGTGCTTCTTCTTCAATCTCGGATATTCTTAGCTTCGGCCGCCCAAAAAATGATTCCTCCCCCTGACATCTGGGGCGCAGTGTTTCAGAGGCTGACCGGTGGGCCTACTAAGTTGGAGCGTACCAAGGGCTTTGTCAACTTAGTCAATATAAACGATTCTAACTTCAGTGAGCGTACGATGTCCATCCAACGGCCGTACTGCTTCTTCAACCTCTGGTCTTCTTGGTCCAGCCGCCCAAAGCAGCGCCGGTCGTGCCGCCTGCTCCTGCCTCCCGTGGCCAGCTGTGCTGCCGCGGAGGCCTCACCGCCCCCATACTACTCCCATCACTATCCAGGCCATCCCTCCACTCACCCACACCCCATCTTATTCTGTGGCGACGGCAGCCTCACACCGCAGCCGAACCAGTGAACCCTCATACTCCTCCCCGCGCGGGCTTCCTCTGCTGCGTCTTCCCCGGCTCCGCGTCGTCCCCTTCCTAGGCGTCGCCATCGTCCACCGCCCTAGTGCTCTCGGCGCGACGTGGTCAATGTGGTCAACGACCGACTTCCATCGGAAGAGTACTGTACGTGGAGTGGCTGACAGATGGGTCCACAGCGGCCACAAGGAAGTGCCTCCTTATTACGCGCAAAATAATTATTCCTCCACCTGACAGCAGGGACCCACCGGACGTGCCGCCTTATTTCACGAAAAAAAATGTTTCCCCCCTGGCTGCTGGGACCCACCGGACGGGCCACCGTATTTCGTAAAAAAACGTTCCCCCCGCTGTCAGCTCGGACCCACCGGAAGTGCCTCTTTATTACACACAAAAAAATAAATACTCCCCCTTATAGCTGGGACTCACCTTGTGGGAGGCTGACTTGTGGGCCTACTAAGTTGACGGGGACGGAGGGCTTTGTCAACTTAGTCAATATGAACGATTCTAGCTCCAGTTACCGTACGATGTCCATCCAACGGCCGTAGTGCTTCTTCAACCTCTGGTCTTCTTGCTCCAGCCGCCCAAAGTAGCACCGGTTATGCCGCCTGCTCCTGCCTCCCATGGCCGGCTGTGCTGCCGGGGAGGCCTCACCGCCCCTACTATTCCCACCGCTGGCCAGGCCCTGCGGTGACGGCAGCCTCAAACCGAAGGCGAACGAGTGAATACTCATACTCCTCTCCGCGTGGGCATTCACTATTGTGTCTTCACCGGCTCCGTGTTGTCCCCTTCCTTGGCCTCGCCGTCGTCCACCGCCCTGGTGCTCTCGGCGCGGCGTGGTCAACATGGTCAAGGAACGACTTCCATCGGACGTGGATTGTACGTCGAGAGGCTGGCAGCTGGACCCACGGCCGCAGCAAGGAAGTGCCTCCTTATTACGTGGAAAATAATGATTCCTCCACCTGACAGCAGGGACCCACCGGACGGGCCACCGTATTTCACGAAAAAAATGTGTCCCTCCTTACTGCTGGGACCCACCAGCTACACCTTCGCATACAAGGAAGTGCGTCCGGGCAAAAAAAATGATTCACCCCCCTGACTGCTGGGACCCATCAGCTACATCTTCGCACGCAAGGAAGTGCGCCCGGGCAAAAAAACAAAACAATTCGCCCCCCTGACTGCAGGGACCCACCAGGTACATCTTCGCAGGCAAGGAAGTGCCTGACAGTCGGGACCCACCTGGTTGAAGCATACGTAGCGTTGTCATTCTGGTCGCGAACGTGTACGTACATACTGGTCGATGTAGAGGCGCACATGTGTCGTAGTAGAGGCGCGCATGTGTCGTAGTAGAGGCGCGCACATAGCATGTACACGTACGTACATCGGCGAGGGTGCAAGAAAGAAAATACGGCCACGTGCGTACATACGGGCAGGGTCTCGAAGGCCTACTCACGCATACATACATGGCTGGGTCAGAACAGAGAAACAACATCATCGTCGTGTTCATGGGGAGGCAACGGAATGCGTCGTGTTCATGGGGAGGAAACAGAATGTGTCGTGTTCACCGGGAGGCAACGGAACGCGTGGGAGCCAACCGGCTGGGTCGGAACGGAATGCGTGTTCGTGTTCATCGGGAGGGCTTGGACGGAACAGGTGATGGAAACGAGGCCTGGCGTACCGCCCAACGGAGGAAACGGACCTCCTATGTTCGGAACGGGGTCCTGTTGATCGGGAGGGGTGTGGCGTACCGCAAAACAGAGGAAACGGACCTCCTACGGTCGAAAAGGGGGTCATGTTGATCGGGAGGGGTGTGGCGTACCGCAAAACGGAGGAAATGGACCTCCTACCACTACTAGAAAAACCCTACTAATGGCGCACCTAGTATGGCCATTAATGGCGCATCTGTGGTGCGCCATTAACAGCACGCCATTAGTAATTTTTACTAATGGCGCACCACCTGGTGCGCCATTAGTATCTGGTATACTAATGGCGCACCGAGGGTGCGCCATTAGTATAGGCCAGGGTGCGCCATTAGTATGCCTCCCAGGGGCCATGTATATCCAGGTTCTTTGGCATACTAATGGCGCACCACCACTTGATGCGCCATTAGTAACCATGGCATATTAATGGCGCACTTACCAGTGATGCGCCATTAGTATGCTTTGTCATACTAATGGCGCACTGTCATGTGATGCGCCATTAGTATGAATATTAGGTTTTTTTTATTTTTTTATTTTCTGTTTTTTGCACAGGTTACAAAATGTATAATTTGACAAAATATAGACAGCACACATCAACAACAGATTCATCGAATACAATAGAAGATTAGTCTTTGAATACAATTCATCATATTAGTCTCCGAATACAATTCATCATATTAGTCTCCGAATTGAAAAGACCGAACAAAGATAGAACATTATATTACAAGTCTCGAGACCGCGAGTAGCGAGTTTGTCTTCACATTACAAGTCGATATCGATCATCTAAACTACCATCACATAGAAGAGAGCTGCGGTCATCATGATGAGCATCATCACGATGAAACTCGTCTTCATCCGGTTCCTCCAACGCTCCCTCCCCTCTCCCGCTAGATAGCGGGCGTATCTAGATTCGGCCTCGGCCCTAGTGGTGTACCCTTTGTAACTGTTACCGCTGAATCGGTGAACCTGTCTCCGACACTCCTCCCAGTCATCGTAGACTCCGGGAACCTTACCCTTGTACACGACATACGTCGGCATCGCTATGCACTAGCCAAACGAAATGTTAGTACCAATTCACAGACAATACATAAGCAATATATAATTATGCAACAGAACGATCGGAAGAGAAAAGTAAGACATTAATAGCATCGATTACATCTAAGTTGAACGACTCTCGAAACCAAAGAGACATACTACAAGTTCATTAAAGTTTAATTACAACATGAGCCAATCGATGTTTCAGAACTAGACACAGCATCACTGCTTTCGACTCGACTCAATGGACCGGAGCGTGGATGAAGCCGCCGTCTATCGTGGGAGTCATGAAATAACGGTCGTTGTCAGCCTGCATTTGTAGCATTGTGTCGATGTCACTGTTGGACGGTTGATTTCTGAGGTAGAACTGCCCCGAGGTACGAAGGACATCTTGATGGATGATTTCCGCAAACTCCGACTGGATGCGAAAGAATTCTTGTCGGAGGTCCGCGTCCTGGATTGCCGACACGCTCGCGGCCCAATCTTTGAGTTTACTCGGTAGCAAAAGTTGATGATGGTCCCGTACGATCGCCCGCATGTGATGGATGGCGTAGTAGGCACCCTTCTGACCGCCAGGCGGCTGCTTGACGCAGCAGAACGTCGTATTGTGGGAGAACACGTGCTTGCCGTACTTACGAATAGGCCTGGTGAAGGTGCCTCCAGATTTGGCGTAGCCGGGGAGAACATCATCAAGAATCTTCTTGACATTTGTGTAGTCTACGTTCGACTGACGGTCCGGGTCGAAATACGTGGCCATGGAATATTTGGGGCTTAGGAGGATGAGCGTGCAACGTGTGTCACTGCAGAAAACACGGAATGTTAAAAGAAAAACGATCGAAATGTAAGAATTCATATGTTACGGGCCGGTTGAGGGGAGGACTTACTCGGGAAAGTAAGGCACGAGGAAGTTATCCTTATCTTGGTTTGCCAGAATGATGCCTTCGAGGTAAGAACTCGCGACTTGCCGGTCCCCAGCATTGCCCAAGATCTTGGCACGCATGTAGAAGGGGTCGACTATCACGATGTCCGGGGTCTTGTCGCGAATGATCCGCATCTCCATACTCAGCGAAAATAGCCGAATGAAGGTGTAGTGCAGCGGATGAAGGTTCAACATAGCGTGGATGTCATCAAAACGCAGGACGATCGTACGCCCGATGGAGTTATCCACAAAGCCCTTGCCCTCTGGCACCTTGGCCGCGAAAACTGGGTATGCCACATCCTTCTCCCTGAGACGCTGCTTCTCCAAAGAAAGAACACTGTCATGCAGACTCCGCATAGCACCGGTTGCAGCATTGAGTATATTTGTCGGTAGCATCGCCCTACCCGCCACATGCACCCTCCTCGAGATATCCTGCGGTGAAGGTGGCCCGTCCTGAGCACGGATCGTACTCGGTGCCGGCTGGCTCGCACCCTTCTTAGTCTTTCTTTTGCGTGCCTTCTTCTTCTCCTGTAATGGGACCGAGTTCTGCTCACAGACCGCCTTCTTGAGTGTGTTGGGGCTGATAATATTTCGCACCTTGCCTATCTGAGGCTCGGTGAAGTCGGCAGCTGGAGGCGTCTCCTGAGAGCTGAACGTCAGACGGCGCCTGTTGCAACTTGTCTTCTCCGCGGTACCAGCTAGATCGCACACGTCTTTTGTTGGGTTTGGTTCTTGAGAAGGAGGCCCCATGAAGTCGCCATCGTACCCATGTTCGGCAAAGTACTGATCGACGTTGCCAAATGTATCATCGTCGTCGTCGTCGTCGTCGTTCTGATCCTGTGCCATATGCATGTTTGGATCCAGTGGCATAGGGATGTCCGGCACCGTTACGGCGGTCTTGCCATGGGGCCGACTTGGCGCTGGCACGACTGGCGGTGTTGTCTTTGGGGTGGTGTCCCCCGCCCCCAAACGAATCTGGCTCTTCGGCCAAAGCAGGGGCCAGCTCAGGCAGGCGCTGAGGGTCATCACGTCTTCATCGTCGGCCCCGATGGGTCGAATCGGAGGTAACAAGTCATCGCAGCCTGGCAGCACCCGAACCAGTTGAACCCTAAACAAGTTGGGTGGCATCTGGGTACCGTGGAACAAGGGGTTGCCCGGTTGAACGATTTTGCCCTTGGCGACATCGACCAACTCGTTGTTCACGAAGTGGAGGAGAGTGCACGGAACATCGGCGGCGCCCTGCGAAAACATGTAGGGCGTCAGGGATGCCCAGTCAAAGGCAAGGAGAAGTCCTCGGCCGAGAGAGGCTTAATTAGTTACCATGATGATGGCGTCGAGCTCGGCTAATGTCGACGCACCGCCAACGGCGGGCGTGCAGTTGACGGAGGTGCCGCTTGCTGCAGAGGTGCCGGCCGGTGTACACCCGAGTGCATTAAGCTCCCGTGCCGACGTCGGAGACACCAATGTCGCCTCCGCCGGAGGCACCAATGGCCCCGCCATCGCATTATGCGAGTTGCTGGCCGTGAAGCTAGGAATCGGGGGCCGCCCCTGTTGGCCGCCCGCAATCCACGCACTCAACCCCGAGATCAAGGTAGGCACAAGGGCGGTGATCATCGCTCCGAGTCGTTGTTCCACTTGCTCTTGGACAATCTCCGGAATCCGCGCCACCTGTGCCTTGAGTTCTTGAACCTCTCGCGCCTGGCTTTCTGAGCTGGTCTTTTTCTCCTTCCGCACACCAGCGGTATAGTATGACCCCCATTTTGTCGACAAGCCTTTGCCGACCACACGACCAGCTGACGTCGGCTTACTAAGCTTATCCTTGTTCTTCATTACATTCAACCCCCTATTTAGAGTGGTGTCCCAAGGGTTGCTCTTAGTCGACCCCACGCTACTGCTTTCAGTCTCCTGCGGAAGGAATGTGAACCATTTAGAAATTTGGCTTCATTAATTAGAATGCAACCATATGGAGCTAATTACGCGGGGCTGTATTCCTTACCAGAACAAGCTCAAGCTGCCTGGTCTTCAGATCCGTGGTAAGCTCCTTTGTTTTCGGGTCCTTCTTGTACCGGGCCCTGACAAAGTTCCTGGTCTGCTTGTCACCGTATTTATTGAAGAGGGGCGGTAGGCCTTGCTCGGCACGGTCCGCCTCCTCCTTGTCCCATATAGGCTCCGCCACTCTCTAACCGCCGGGACCGAGTGTGTGTTCCCCTATGTTCAGCTCCCGCATTTGTTTCCCCCACTCACTTGATTGGGAGCTTGCGGTGCTCGAGCAATTGATCTTGAAGTCGTTGTAGTCATCTTTGGTGATCGAAGGATTTTTCTCCTTGATCTTCTGATAACTCTCACCTTTCTCGATCATTCTCTTCACATTGCTTTTCCAAGTAGACAGGGCCTTGCTCATCTTCGTGAGGGCAGCATTGTTCACTTTATTCCCTTTGAGGCTTGTGTTTTCAAATTCAGCGGGGAACTTGTATTGTTCGTGCAGCTTCGTGAAGAGGAGGTTGCGAAAATTCCCTCGGTCAGGATGCCTCAGGTTCTCGGTGTTGATCGAGACGGTGCTCCGGACAATGCACCCGAGCTGAAGCGAGTACCCCTTGACTATTTGTTCGGGCGCCGTTGGATTCCCGTTGGAGTCCACTTCAGTAACTTCCTCCTTGAGGGTGCGGAGCACGATCGGGCGCCGGTCCTTCCGTTGCCTCTTCGGTTGGCTGCCATCTGTGCATGCGCCGCCATCATCAGTGGTGGCATCCTCGGCGGCACCATCAGTGGTGGCATCAGTGTGGTCATCCTCGGCGGCACCATCCGTGGTCTCAGGATCGGTGGGGAAGGCGGCGGCCTCATACAAGTGAGGTTGTTCCTCCATCTCCTGGGGCAGCTCCCAGAATGCCTTGCCGCCCGAACCCCCGGCCTCATCGTTGTGGGCCATGTTTCTCTCTAAATAGAAACAAAGTTTGGTCAAGAAGTTGGTTATTGTAAAGGAACAAGATCATGGTCTCATCAGTTAGGGTTTGTCGACACCGACGCATCCTAAAATTTAAGCTTTTATCATTGAGGGTTTTTCGACGCCGAGGCACCCTAAAAGCCTAACCTTTCATCATTTCGGTTTTTATCGACACCGAGGCACCCTAAAAGCCATGCATTAGTCACAAGTACGCCGAGGCACTTGATCCTACTTAATTAACTACTAAGATACCCCGGCCCATGCATTAGTCAGAAGTACCCCATATGTCCTATTTTTAGCAAAGTCATGCTAAAATTCACGGAAAATTTCAGCATGACCTTTACTGAAAATAGGACATATGGAGTACCCGAATTTGCCAGAACGGAAGTTAATCGACATTCCGGCAAACTCAAGGGCCTCTCGGGGTACCTGCAAAATCATTATCCCAGGTGGACATGGATGCAATGTCACATGTCACATGGATCCCACACCCACAGGAGCTGGTGAAGCTTCATGTGTATTTCACGAAAACCAGCCTGACTAAAGAGCTTTATGTAGAAAACAAATCACTCCACCAACTCACACAGGATCATCCCTCTAAGCAATTACTCAAAATGGGCACTAGCAGCAAAATGAACATTTTACAATCTGAACTTTTTTTGTCATCTATGTGCTCATTTAACTTTGATCCAAATAGTATCAAAGTTCTTAGAAACAAGCAGCTCTGCTAACAAAGAACAGTAAAAATGGGGCTTGCCTTAAGATGGGAAGTAAAGTTGCAAAAACTATCACAAAGAACAGTAAAAATGGAACATAGCTCAGCATTTGTATTGATAGTAACAAACATAAAATCAAACCATGGGCATCTACTAGGTAGACCAACATAAAATTTTGACTGGAGTTACATAAGGGGAAATTGATGTGATGAATGGCAGTTTGGGAGCTGAGCTGATCATGTCCATGTATTCTAATTCTACAGTAAGATGGCATTGCTGTTGGTACCAATTTATTTGTTCACAAAGATACATTTTTGGTAATGCATAGACAACATCACCTTTTATTTATCATGGTTGGTTCTGTTCCATAATTATATCAGCCCAGAGTGTCTTATTAGATATCAGACTGAATTGTAATGCACCCATTCTAAAACTTTAAGTGAAAATAACCCTTGGTGTTTGATATGCATAACAATGAAAGATGTTGGTTCACATCTTTGACTGGAGTAACAGAGGCATAAAAGTAGAAATTACAGGTCAGAGGATCATGCTGATTAAGGGTCTTTTTTTATAGTGCAAGTTCCAGGTAATTAGAGTGTGTGGCACTATCTTGTGTTGACTAACTCATAAATGATATTATCATCTTTACTCACCGTTATGTGTATCACGGCTGAAATTCCACCGTTATAATACATGCCTGCTTGGCTAATTAGCAAGTAAGTAACTCTTACATTATCAAAGCTTGCCAGTTTCTGAAATCAATTACTGACAGGGAATAGCACAGGCACACAGCAAACCTATAACTTAATGATGGTTATTAGGGAAGACAGGAAATGAGGATGGACAGAACCATATGTTTGGGAAATGCAAATAGAAGTAGTGCTATGAGAGTAATTTTTTTTGAATTTTCATTGATGTTTCAAATTAGATCGGTGCACACAGCAAACATAACCAAGGATTGCTTTTAAAAAAACATAACCAAGAATCACCTTCCACGTGGCTTCTTCTCTTTAGCCTGGCTTCCTTCTGCAAAGTGGGCAAATACTTCTGTCTGCTGCAGTAGGTACTTCAGTCGCCCTTTCCCTTCTTGTTCTGTGATCAAAACCACGATGAGAATGCAATACACACCAAAGAATATCATATACAAGAATTGCAGAAATTAAACAAGGTCAGACCCACACTATCTATTCTTTCTTCATGGCAGAATATCATATAAAAGCATGAATTTTGTTCACATTTATATAACAACAAATATTTATACACTCATATAGCAGCACTAAGTATATTGCACTTAGAAGAAGATTTGCTTTTACATCCCACCCAACTTAACAATCTAGTAGAGTTGTGATTTATTAATATTGTCTTTCCTTTGCAGGTTCATGTCAAGTCGATCGAGGATTTCGCGCAGCTGGGTTGTTTCGATGAGAACCAAGACAAGCAGCAGCCCACCAAAGCTTCTTATACCCAGCAGCAACCCACTAAACCCTTTTCTACCCAGCCGCAACCCGCTAAAGCTTCTTCCACCCAGCTACCGGCCAGAGGGCACCAAGGCCTCATCATTCACATATCTACCTCTGACCAGGACGGCAAACAGCGTACTGTGGCCAAGATCAATTTCCTCAGCCTCTCAGGTTTGTGTTGCATCAGTACTGACGACTAGGAATTGATCATGGAAGGCCAACAGAGCAGCTAAACTACATTCACCAAGTTAGAAAGAATATATGCTTAAACAAGTGATCATGATAGCATCGTCTGTTACACTAAATACAAACAAAAAACCACCACAGTTCAAAGTTACAAACTGGGATTCAAACAAGGCAATACATACTCGAGCATTAATTACATCCAGAGACTAAAACATCGATCGATTGATCGATCGAGCAAAAAATGCAGAGCAAGTTGCCAGGAATTCAGAGGACTCTCCCTCCCTACCTACCTACCTCATATGCGGTAATTGCCTTTGGCTCCTAGGTGCATATGCACAATCTTCAGTACTAGCTACAGTAGAAGCTAGCTGTTCCATGAAACAACCACATTATACTCATAGCCTTAGCTACAGGTTGGAATCAAATGCATCTCCAGGTTTGGACTACTGATTTCAATACAACACCACAAGCAGAGGACTGAAGGTGCAGCCACATTATTCCATAATTAACTAGGATCCTCTTTCGATACAGTTATAGTAGCATCCTCTTCCTTACAGAATTAACCAGGGTAGCTTACCTTGGAGGAGCGGGCCGGGGTGGAGGAGGCGGTCGGAGGTGGCGGGGCAACGACGTCGGGGCGGCGGGGCAGCGTCGTCCGGGAGGTGGACGGGGCGGCGTCCGGGAGGTGGACGGGG
>NC_041389.1:345672618-345677847 GCF_002162155.2 Triticum dicoccoides
AATTTTTTTTAGCATTTAAAAAGTTGTTTGATACTTATTTGTGTTAAATATGTTCAAACTTGTTTAAATAATAACAGTAATATTTTTTATAAGACAGTAGCATTTAAAAAGTTGTTTGATACTTATTGTTTTTATAAGACGGTGCGCGGGGTGCGGGGCGTCGGCGGCGGCGGTTGAGTAGGGGAATCGAGGGTGCAGGGGGTCGGCGGCGGCGGCCGGTGGACTGGTGGGATAGCGATCGAGATGGAGGGGGATCGATATCGAGTGTCCATGAAATTTAAAAATATTCATGATAGTTCAAAAAGTACCCATGAAATACAATCGAGAAATGAAGGCTACGATTTAAATACAATCGATCTTAGCTAGCTATCTGTTCACAATCTTCTTGCCCTTCTTTTTCGCAAATGGAGTTCTTCTGTGGAACGGACGTCCTTTAGGTAGGGTGGTCCTGCTTCTTCTTGTGGTGTATGCTGCTACTTCATCATCGTCGTCATGTTCGATCCTCGGGTCGCCGTACTTGTCGAAGTCTTGCTCATTGGCTACTCCATCCATTCCGATGATCTTCCTTTTGCCTCTCCTCACGACAACACGACTGGGCTTTGGCGGGTCAGTAATGAAGAAGCATTGATCCACTTGGGAAGCCAGTACCCATGGCTCATTTTTCGCGGTGACGTTTCCGCCCGCGGTCTTGGATTTGGCTTCGGGTATAACCATGGTGGTGAAATACCGGTCTTCTTTTATGACGTTCTTGGCCCATCTGACACGGAACATCGGGACCTTCTCTCCAGCGTAGCTCAGCTCCCAGATCTCCTCGATCCTTCCGTAGTATCTGTCCTTGTCGTTACCGGTGTAGGATTCCATTGTTACCCTGGAGTTCTAATAACCATCGCTCTTCGTGTCCTTGGCCTCGGTGTAGAATGTGTAGCCGTTGATATCGTACGCCTCATAGGTCATCAGGTTGTGCATGGCGCCCTGTGACAAGGTGAATATGAGTTGTTCTTCCGCGGAAGAATCCTCATGTAATGGGTACGACAGAAGCTTCTGCTTGAACCAACGCGTGAAACATGAGTTGTGCTCTTTGAGTATATCTCCGTCCGTCCTCTGTTGGCCTCGGTCATTGTACGTCTTCTTAATAAAGGTTTTGTGCTCTTCCACCCAAGGATCAACCACGTCTATGTGTTGTAGCGCGACTAGGTTTGCTCTTTCAAAGTCGGCGAGTCGACCCTCGAAGTCGACATGCATTTCGCGGCAACCCTCACGGTGACCCCATCCAGCGAGCCTGCCGAGGTGCCTGTTGACGGGCAGACCAACGGGGTTCTCGATGCCTAGATAATTCGTGCAGTAGGAGATGCACTCTTCGGTCAGAAAGCCCCTGGCTATGCTTCCTTCTGGACGTGACATGTTGCGAACGTATCCTTTGATGACACCATTCATCCTTTCGAACGGCATCATGCTGTGCAGGAACGTCGGCCCGAGTTGGATGATATCCTCGACTATATGAACCAGCAGATGCACCATAACGTCGAAGAATGCGGGCGGGAAGTACATCTCAAGCTCGCATAGTATCACCACGATCTCTTCCTGTAGCCTTCTGAGTTGCCTCACGCCAATCGACTTCCGAGAGATGACGTCGAAGAAGTTGCATAGGCCAAATAGCGTTTCACGGACGTGCGCGTCCATGATCCCACGGATTGCAACTGGAAGTATCTGCGTCATCATCACGTGACAGTCGTGAGACTTCATCCCGCTGAACTTCTGCTTCGCGGGTCTAGGTATCTGCTTATCTTCCCCGCGTAACCATAAGGAAGTTTTACTCCTAGGAGGCAGGTGAAAAACTGCTCGATCTCCTCCTGACTTAGAGTGAAGCACGCGGGAGGGTAGTCGTTTCCGGTCTTCTTGGCCTTTTTGCCTTTGCGACGACTTTCTGTGTCCTGCTTCGCCTCATCATCATCATCATCATCATCATCATCATCATCATCATCATCATCATCATATATAGCGTGAAGCTCCTGCCTGATGCCCATTGATTTCAAGTCTGCCCTTGCTTTCGGCCCATCTTTGGTCCTCTCTGGCATGTTGAGCAGGGTACCAAGCAGACTGTCGCACACGTTCTTCGTGATATGCATGACATCAAGGCTGTGAGGCACACGGTGGATCTTCCAGTACGGCAAGTCCCAGAAAATAGACCTCGTTTTCCATACCTTCAGCAGCGGCTCTGGCGCCTTTCGCTTCTTTCCCGGCTCTGGCGCCTTTTGCTTCTTTCCCGGCAGTGGGCAGTCTTTCCAATTTTTCAACAGCTTGTCTATTTCCTCGCCGCTCCTCGTACACGTGCGTTTTCGGGGTTCGGTTTCACCATCGAACAGATCCTTGCGTTTCCTCCACGGGTCATCGTCGCGAAGCCACCTTCGATGTCCCATGAACATGGTTTTCGAAGACCCGGGATCTCTATCTAGCTGGTGATACGTTGTGTCATCCATGCACCTTACGCATCCAGAAAATCCGTGGACTACCTGCCCCGCAAGATATCCGTAACCGAGATAGTCGTGCACCGTCGTGAGCAGTGCGGCTCTCATAGGGAAATATTCTTTCTCTGCGGCGTCCCACGTATTGGCTGGCGTTTTCCACAGCGTGTCAAGCTCCTCTTTCAGCAGCCCCAGATACAGATTGATGTCGTTCCCTGGTTGTTTTGGCCCTTCAATTAGCATACTCATGTGAATGTACTTCCTCTTCATGCACAACCAGGGGGGAAGGTTGTGCATCCACACAAACACAGGCCAGGTGCTATGTGTGCTTCTCTGGCTGCCAAACGGATTGACTCCATCGGTGCTCGCGCCCAGCACGATGTTCCTTGGATCGTTCCCAAATTCTGGGTATTCGAAGTTCAACGCTTGCCACTGGCTCGCATCCTTAGGGTGACTCAGCATCTTGTCTTTTTTATCTATCTCCGGATCATTTGCGTCATCTTATCGCTCCTTCTCCGCCCTATCCGCGTGCCAACGCAGGAGCTTTGCTACCTTAGGATCCGCGAAATACCGCTGCAGACGAGGAGTGATCGGAAAGTACCACACCACTTTTTGAGGAGCTTTCTTCGTCTTCTTGTATCGAGTGACACTGCACACCGGACATATGGTAGACTCCGCGTGCTCGTCCCGATAAATGATGCAATTGTTCATGCACACATGGTATTTCACGTGCGGTAAATCCAGAGGACACACGATTTTCTTCGCCTCCTCCAAACTGGTCGGGCACTTGTTCCCCTTGGGAAGACGTTCGTGCCAGAATGACATGTTCTCGTCGAAGCATGCGTCGGTCATTTTGTGTTTTACCTTCATCTCCAGAGCCATGAGCGTTACTTTCAGGCGGGTATCCTCGGGCCTGCATTCTTCATACAATGGAGTAACCGCGTCTAACTCAAGTTGATCCATCTTGGCTTTCTCTCGGGCGGCAGCTCTTGCGTTATCCGTCTGCTTGAGAAGCTGCTCTTGAATATGAGGGTCCTGCACCCAGCCCATCGATGGTCCAGCGTCGTCTGCTCCGCCGGCATCATCATCATGTCCTGCATCTTCTACATGATGACTGTGTACAGCATCACCGTCGTGATCATCTCCTGGGGATTCTTCGTCTTCTCGCCCCCCCGAGCCGCGGTGGTTGTCTTGCTGTCCTTCCTCATTTCTTGCCCGGCCCCCATGGATGACTTCGTAGTCATCTTCATCACCTTGCCACCGATAGCCATCCATGAAACCACGCAAGAGCAGGTGGTCCCGCACCTGCCCGGAATCCGGGTCCGCAATAAGGCTATTCAGCTTGCATCTTCGACACGGACATCTTATCTCCGTCTCGTTCTTTTGAAGCATCTCGGCCTTCGCGGACCTCAAAAACCTATTCACGATGCCTTCGGTCATCGTGCGGACCATGGTCTCCTGCGGGGTAGAGCAAAACGATATTTTAGAACCAAGAAAAAATTTGGCAGGACTTTCCCTAAAAATAGGACCAAAAAGAATGCTTAATGCCAAAATTCTCGCCGAAACGGAAATGAATCAACATTCCAGCAAAATATTGGCAACTATCGCATTTCAAATACCGGTACACCTCCAAACACAAACACATATGCAACACCACAAACATATGCAACACCACGAACATACATAGATCTAGCTAGGCCATAAAAAGTGCATGTGCACATTGTTGTAGGGAGAAGAACATAAATATAGCTTCCCCCTTACTTACCTAGCAAAACAAGGTAACTTAACCACTTAATTTGAATGAATCTATGGTGGAAATGAGGTGAAAAAGAGGAGGCACCCGAGACAAGGAGGAGGCGGTGGAGAGAATGAAGTGGGGAGGAAGTGAGTGTGGGAGGAGAGGCTGTCCAAAATATCTTGTTGCTTCCCACTTACTAATGGCGCACCAGCAACAAATGCGCCATTAGTAATCCAGGTTACTAATGGCGCACCCCCTGGTGGTGCGCCATTAGTACTTTTGCAAAAAAAGGAATAAAAACAATAATAAAAAAATAACATTAGTGGCGCACCTCCTGGCTGGTGCGCCATTACTAGTTACAACTAGTAATGGCGCACCACCACCGGATGCGCCATTAGTATGTTTGGACAGGCGCACTAGTTCAAAAAAAAAAATTGGTACTAATGGCGCACCGTGGGCAGGGTGCGCCATTAGTAGTTTCAACACTAATGGCGCATCAGAGGGTGGTGCGCCATTAGTATATACTAATGGCGCACCACATGTCTGGTGCGCCATTAGTGTCAATTCCATCTATAGCCCTTTTCCTAGTAGTGTACGGTCGAAACGGGGGTTTTGTTGATCGGGAGGGATGTGGCGTACCGCAAAACGGACGAAACGGAATTGTGTCGGAGCACTACGGTCGAAACGGGGGTCCTGTTCATCGGGAGGGGTGTGGCGTACCACAAAACGGGACTCCACGGGATACTGTTCATCTCCACCGTCGACCTCCTCCAGCCTCCACAGGATACCGTCGACCTCCTCCAGCCTCCACGGGCTCCTGTTCATCCAGCCTCCACCGCGCGCTACTCCACCGACTACTGTTCAACCACCCCTCCACCGTCTACTATTCATCCAGCCCTCCATCGTCTACTGTTCTTCCAGCCCTCCACACCACGGGGTCCTGTTCAACCACCCCTCCACGGCCACCCCTCCACCGTCTACTGTTCATCAAGCCCTTCACACCACGGGGTCCTGTTCATCTAGAGGCAA
>NC_041389.1:345678219-345704158 GCF_002162155.2 Triticum dicoccoides
TTTCCGTCATGGACGGCCAAAAGAATGTCATGCAGCTGCATCTCCGACCCGCCCAGGACGAAAAGCCCATTTTCTGTCATGATTTTTTGTCATAGAAGTAGGAGCCCACCACATCTATGATGATACCAGGTTTTGTCACAATTATTGTTATAGAAGTGTCATATGTATGACAGAACAAATTCGTTCGGCCCAAAATGTCACGGATGTGTCTTTTTTTTGTAGTGATGCTTCATGGCTAAAGGCCCAAAGGTATCACACCTTGAGTATGTTGATTTCAATAGTGATGAAGATGACTTGTTAGGTGATGATGATTTACTTGTTGACAACTCTAGTGATGAATACTCTGATGAATGACAATGATAAGGAGAAGATTGAGCGCCTAACTAAAGAACTAAACACTGAAAGTGCAACTATCCCTAGGTGGTTTTGATAATTCATAACAACATATAGCTCATTGAGCTAATGCTATTCCAAGACTATTATTTCAGGAAATCTCAATGAATGGCATGGCATGGATGATGAAAGTGGATCCCTCAAAATACTAAGGACAAAGGATTGGCTCAAGCTCAAAAGCTCAAGACTCTTCATTTTACATTTTAGTGATCCAAGATCACATTGAGTCTATAGGAAAAGCCAATACTATCAAGAAGGGATGAGGTGTTGCTTAATGAGTCTCTTGCTTCATGTGCTTAGTGATATGCTCCAAAACCCTCAACTACTTTCCCACATCCAGAAATGACCTAAACCTAAAGCCAAAATCGGTCACACCGATTCTTTCTATCCGGCGCCACCGATTCCAAAAGTCATAGACACTACCACAAACCCTAAGCACATCGGTCCTACCGATAGGGATCTCGGTCTCACTGAGATGGGATAGTAACCTCTCTGTTTCCCTTCGTAACGTTTCGGTCTAACCGAAGTGAGCGATCGGTCCCACCGAGATTGCAATGTAAACTCTCTATTTCCTTTTTGTAACATTTTGGTCTGACCGAAAAGAGCAAATCGGTCCCACCGAGTTTACCTGACCAACTCTCTGGAAAGCTTGTTACCAAATTGGTCTCACCGAGTTTGCGTAATCAGTCTCACCGAGATTACGTTATGACCTAACCCTAACTGAATCGGTCTCACCGAGTTGCATGTCGGTCCCACCGAAAATCACTAACGGTCACTAGGTTTACTAAATCGGTCCGACCGAGTTTAACGATTCGGTCCCACCGAGTTTGGTAAATTGTGTGTAATAGTTAGATTTTGTGTGGAGGCTATATATACCCCTCCACCTCCTCTTCATTCGTAGAGAGAGCCATCAGAACGAACCTAAACTTACAACTTACCATTTCTGAGAGAGAACCACCTACTCATGTGTTGAGGCCAAGATATTCCATTCCTACCATATGAATCTTGATCTCTAGCCTTCCCCAAGTTGCTTTCCACTCAAACCCTCTTTCCACCGGATCCAAATACTATGAGAGAGAGTTGAGTGTTGGGGAGACTATCATTTGAAGCACAAGAGCAAGGAGTTCATCATCAACGCACCATTTGTTACTTCTTGGAGAGTGGTGTCTCCTAGATTGGCTAGGTATCACTTGGGAGCCTCCGACAAGATTGTGGAGTTGAACCAAGGAGTTTGTAAGGGCAAGGAAATAGCCTACTTCGTGAAGATCTACCGCTAGTGAGGCAAGTCCTACGTGGGAGACGGTGGACCCTTCATGGGTGGAGCCCTCCGTGGACTCGCGCAGTCGTTACCCTTCATGGGTTGACGTCTCCATCAACGTGGATGTACGATAGCACCACCTATCGGAACCACGCCAAAAACATTCGTGTCTCCAATTGCGTTTGAATCCTCCAAACCCTTCCCTTTACTTTCTTGCAAGTTGCATGCTTTAATTTCCGCTGCCTATACACTCTTTCCATGCTTGCTTGATTTGTGTGATGATTGCTTGACTTGTTCTAAAATAGCTAAAATCTACCAAACTCTAAAATTGGGAAAAGGTTAAGTTTTTATTGGTCAAGTAGTCTAATCACCCCCCCCCCTCTAGACATACTTCAAGGTCCTACAAGTGGTATCAGAGCCTTGGTCTCCATTTGCTTTGATTTCCATAGCTTTTGGTGGTCATAGCCTTGGTTTCACAACCTAGGAGAGTATGGCGTCTAGCAAGGGAAATTATCACTGTAGAGGTCCTTACTTTGATGGTACTAATTTTGCTAGTTGGAAGCATAAGATTAAAATGCATATTCTTGGACATAACCCCGCTGTTTGGGCAATTATTTGTATTGGCTTGCAAGGTGAATTCTTCGATGGGAGAGAACCGAACCGTGAAGCTAATGCGGAAGAATTGAAGATGCTGCAATACAACGCTCAAGCATGTGACATCATCTTCAACGGATTGTGCCCCGAAGAATTCAACAAAATCAGCCGTCTTGAGAATGCAAAGGAAATTTGGGATACTTTGATTGATATGCATGAAGGTACCGAGTCCGTGAAGGAATCCAAGTTGGATGTGCTCCAAAGTCAGCTTGACAAGTTCAAAATGAAGGATGGTGAAGGTGTCGCTGAAATGTACTCTAGGCTTGCTCTTATTACAAATGAGATTGCCGGCTTAGGGAGTGAAAAGATGACCGACAAATTCATCATCAAGAAAATCCTAAGAGCATTGGATGGAAAGTATGATACCATGTGCACATTGATCCAAATGATGCCAAACTACAAAGATCTCAAGCCAACGGAAGTCATTGGAAGGATTGTTGCTCATGAGATGTCACTCAAGGATAAGGAGGAACTTCACAACAAGTCAAGTGGTGCTTACAAAGCCTCAAGTGAAGCCCCCACATCATCAAGTGAGAAACAAACCTTCAATGAAGAATTGAGCTTAATGGTGAAGAATTTCAACAAATTCTACAAGAGTAGAAGCAAAGAAAGAAGCTCCAAATCATGGTCTTATCATGACAAAAGATCTTCCAGTTGAGAGCGCAATTGCTACAATTGTGGGAGGCCTGGACACTACTCCAATGAGTGTACGACACCCTACAAAAGAAGAGAAGATTATCCAAAAAGAAGAAGCAAAAGAGAAGAATCACCACCAAGAGAGAGGAGGAGTAGAGATGATCGTTATGAACGAAGACCCTCACGGAGAAGCAAGGATTCGGAAAGAAAGGACAAGTCATCAAGGAGCTACAAAAAATGAAGACATCAAGCTCATGTTGGTGAATGGGTTTCCGGCTCCGACTCCGACAATCACTCCAAGAGAAGCAATCACTCCGACTCCGAACATACTCAAGATGAAGGTGTTGCCGGTCTAGCACTTGTGTCAACCAACTCCTACGACATATTTGATTCGCCAAATGAAGGTGTTGGAAGATGCTTCATGGCCAAAGGTCCAAAGGTAACACATCCCGAGTATGTTGATTTTAATAGTGATGAAGATGACTTGCTTGTGGATGATGATTTACTTGTTGACAACTCTAGTGATGAAAACTATGATGAAACATCAATTAATCATGCTAATCAAACGAATGACAATGATAAGGAGAAAATTGAGCTTCTAACTAAAGAACTAAACACTCTTATGTTGGCTCATGAAACTATCTTCGAAGATCATCGAGAACTTTTTAAGGGCTCATGAGAAGTTACGCTTTGAAAAGCTCAATCTTGAGCAAGAGCATGAGTTCTTAAAGGAAATCAATGATGATCTCCGCAAGAAAAGTTCTTCTTACATTTCCAAGCATTTACTCTTATCTACTTACATGCCTCAAGTCAAGTCTAGTAACAAGTACAAGAAAGATACTTCCTCTAGTAGTAACAATAATAATGTCAAATCCAATGTTGTTGCTTCTAGTAGTTCTCTTGATTCCACTAATGATTCTCTTAGCCAAGTTACACTTGAGCAAGAAAATAGTTTATTGAAGGGAATTATAGAGAAAGGTGTTTACAAGAGCCTTGCCGGGAGTAAGCAATTCGAGGAAATTGTACGCAAGCAAGGAAGGCACCTGAAGAATCAAGGTGTTGGTTTTGAACGAAAGTTCAACGCCAATGGAGTTGAGTGGGAAGAAGATCAATACCCCAAGACAAAGTTTTTTCCTCAACAAGAGAAGTATGATCCCACTTCCTTCAAGGGGACACAAGCTCAAGATGATCTTCCACCACAAGACCACAAGAACAAAGGCAAAGATAAGCTTCAAGAAGAGATTGATGCATTTGAAGAAGCACCTAAAGCCTCGTTCAAGTGGATTCCCAAGACTATGGCAAGTTCTACTTCATCAAGTACAACTACAACTCCAAGGATTCCCATCAAGATGATGTGGATCCCAAAGAAGAAGAACTAGAGAGTTCTTGAGGGTGACTCCGCCAACATTCTTCACTCATATCATTTTGGCAAGAACAAGTGCAATCAACTTTCACATCTTGCACTAGTTCAAGGAGTCACAAACCCTCATGTTGGTAAGGAAAGGGACAAGGTAACCTAATGTTTTCATGGACATCATCTTGTGTGTGCATCACTCTATGTCTATGGATATTCTTGTTTGTTCCTTGTGGGACTAAGCCATGTAGGCAAGTTGAAAGTGCAACTCACTCCAAAGGATTGCTCCAAATGATCTACATCAACATTGAGCATCTACATCTTCAACACCTACATGAAGTCATCATCGACAAAACCCAAGGTTAGTTCATCCCTCTAAAAGGGGATCTCACATCTAGGGGGAGCTTAACTCTAAGACTTGATTCAAAGCAACTCTAATGGTGTGAACACATCAATGCATTATGTAAAAGTGGAAACCCCACTTGAGCTTAAACAATGAGTATGACCTATGATCAAATGTTCTCATTTGACTCCTAAGTCAATATACTCATATATAGCTGACCTAGTCATCGCCAATTGCTTGATAGATGCTAAAATTGGTTGTGCATGCTTTGCCAAATATTTCAATTGCCATCTTATTGTGTGAGCATGTTGATGCATATTTTACTCATTCAAGGACATCCACTTGTTGTTTTGTTTGTTTGGATTCTTTTCTTTGTGCCAAGTGGATGGACAAGAATGCCTAAGAACCTTCTTTAGCTATCTATGCTTTTCTCGTCTCAAACTCTATTCATGCTACATCACAAAATTTGATCAAGTCAGATTCAAACCACTCTGTGTGAGGAGCACTTGGAGTCCCCGATTCGTCATAGACTTAAACTTCCAAAACCTCTTAGTGATTCTCGGTCTGACCGATCCTTCCATTTCGGTCCTACCGAGATCATCAAGTTGATCTGAGTTTTCAATCTCGGTGCAACCGGTTTGAACTTTTCGGTCTCACCGATTTGCTGTAACTGAAAACAGTTATGCATCTCGGTGCCACCGAGTTGTTCCACTCGGTCACACCGACAGGGTCGAGCTATATATATAGCCACGGGAATTTTTTTGGAAATTTCTCCGAAACCCTTCGCCCGCGCAAGAGCTCGCTCTGCCATCATGGTCTCCGGATCGTCTCCTCGTCGCCAGCAGCCTCCTGTCGCTGGTCTTCGCCGCCGTCAACAGATTTCGTCCCCGCCGTTGTCGCCGTAGCAAGTCCACCGCCAAGTTAGGGTATGGACTTAATCTTTGTGCTATCCACGTCTGATTCCTGGCACATTGTTTTCATATTGATTCTTGCCACGATTGAAACTATTCTATCCAGCCAAAGTAGTTCATAGATTAGACGTGATTCAAATTTTTAGGTTTAGGTTTCCGCCAAAACCATCTTGGACCCACCGAGTTAAAAAACTCGGTCTCACTGATTTGGATTATGCCATTGCACTAGTGACTCTCGGTCTGACCGAGAATTACTAATCGGTGCAACCGATTTGAGGATTCTGTGAAACCCTAGCAGTCTCGGTGCCACCGAACTGAAACTCGGTCCAACCGAGATCATCAGTTTAGGTTCCAAAACTGCTTCGGTATCACCGAGTTTGAAAATCGGTGGATCCGAAATGCTTTCTGTGGAAAACCAAGACTGCACTTATGAGTCATTCTTTTGCAAAAACCTCTGCATTTTGTGATGCTCATCTTTTCTATCTCATCTATAACTCTTCACAGGGTCAGTGGTCAGCTTTTGTAGTATGTTTGATCAAAGTGACAGCCAGAACAGGTCAGAAGAGCAGATGGACTTGAGTGAGGGCACTAGTCCCTCAACTTCAGATGAAGGGAGCAGAAGTACTCCTAGAAATTTGCCTAAGGCTGCAACTAGGCAAAGGAGGAAAAGAACTTCAGATTCAGAGGATGAAGATTACAAAACTGAGGAAGATGAGGCTACTTCCAAGAAAGTGGTGCTCAAGAAGGAATATGGCTCAGCAAAGAATATAAAGCCAGGCATGAAGATTAAAAGGCCTGCAAGAAGGCAACCTATGCCCAAGGCCAGAGCATCAACTCAACTGCCTGAAAATCCTGATCCCAAAGAGCCAGCTGATGAAAGCAAGAAGAGGAAGGAAAGGGTCAAGAAGACCTTGGCCAGAGTTATTGGTCAACCTTCCATGATGGAAGAGGAAGAGCTTACTCCACCAGCACCAAAGGCACCAAAGCTTATGGGTGATGCTATTAAATCTGGGGCTGCAACATCTAAGCCCAAGGAAGCACCCAAAGCTGCCCCCAAGGCCAAGTCTGCACCAAAGAGGAATACCAGGAGTATTCCAGCTGCTGAAAAGAACAAGGCCCCAATGCCTGAGGTTGCTGAGGAGGAAGATGAAGAAGGACAAGTTCTAAGAAAGCTCAAGCCCAAGATACCAGACCACAATGATGCCCATCATGTGGCTGAGGACATGAGAATTAGGAAGGATTCAGGGCTGAGACTATGGAGGATGGCAGATCCATATGCCACAAGGAGAAGAACTGCTGTTGATTATAGGTTCCATACAAAGGAACAACATGTCCTCTATGAAACAATTCTGTTGGACAAGAAGCCCATAGTCTGTGACATGAGGTGGGTTGACTAGAAATTCATCAAGGAAAATGAACAGCACTATCCTGGAGTGCAAGACAACTTTGTTGCTTGTGGAGTTGCAGATTTTGTTGGACAAAAGTTCACCAACTGGAATGATGAGCTTATCATGCAGTTCTACTCCACAGCACACTTTTACCCAGATGGAAGAATAGTTTGGATGTCTGAAGGTACAAGGTACCAGTCCACTATTGAAGAATGGGCAAGTCTGATCAATGCCCCCAAGGAGAATGAGGATGACCTAGACATTTATGCAAAGAAGAAGATGGGACACAATACCATGACACACATGTACAAGGAGATCCCAGACAAAGCCCTAGAGACTTTCTCTTTTGGATCAGTCCATTTTCTGCTGTCAGGGCTGCCTACTATCAATTGGATTCTGAGGCACACTCTGTTGCCCAAGTCTGGTGACCATAACATGATCAGAGGGCATGCCATCAATATGTTGCATTTATTTGATGTGCCACAGAAGTTCAAAGTCATGAGCCTTATAGTTGAAACAATCAAGAGGACTGCATCAGATCAGAAGAGGAGCTGTGGATATGCACCTCAGATTCAAGAATTGATAAACTCAAAGATGGGCACAGGAAAATATCAGTTGGATAAGGAACACTTTCCACTTTATCCAGACTTTGAGGACAATGAGGTTGTCATGAATGAAGATGATCCACAATCTATTCAAGCTCAAGAAAAGAAGGAGAAGGCAAAGAGGGAGAAGGCTGCCAAGATGCCAACTCAAGAGGAGGCATCTGAATATTTCTTGAAAACCAAACAGGAGCAGCTTGGTTACTTGATAGCATCATCTCTGAGGATTGAGAAGGGGTTGTCCACCCTAACTCAAAACCAGGAGAGCCTGGAAAGAATCATGGAACAAAAATTCTATGATCTAGATGTCAAGGTAACTGAGATTCAGTCAGTTGTGGAGCAGCTGCAGGATGACATGCAGGAGAGGAAGGGCAAGACTACCACCAATGTGTTTGCCAGAGTACCCAGAGCCCAGAGGTCAGTTGCAGTGCCAGTGACAGACACTAGAGCAACAACTTCAGCACCAGCCACTGCCCCGACAGTTCCAGGGCAACCAGCTCCAGCACCAACTCCTCCAGCTCCATCCACTTCAACTGAAGCCTTCATCCAAGGAGCCATCTCTACACGACCACCAGAAGATCAAGCCTGAGAGTCGATCTAGCACTATGCATTTTCTATGAACTTTTTGGTAACTTGTTGCCAAAGTGGGAGAAAAATGTATAAATCATAGGCTTCGAGAGAGAGAGAGTGTTGCTTTTGTTCTCTCTTGCTTTATTTGGTGGTTTTTCTTTCTTTGTTTGCTTTTGGTTGAGATACTATGCTTGTGAGACATTGATGATCATGTGTTTGATCATAAGCTACACTTATGCATGCTTGATATTATCCTATCTATCTTATGTGATCACTCACTATGCTTTGTGATGAGTGCATGTATTCATTGTTTATTATTTTGAGCACTCCACCAAGATGTGTGTGACATGGAAGAGTAACCCATGAGCCTAATTCATTGTGCATTTGCAGTCCAAAGCAAATCTAAAACTATGCACAAAATTAGGGGGAGCTCTTGCTTATCACATACTTCTCAAAGCGATGATGTTATTTAAATTTTATTATCACTTGTCGAAGCTTTGATCTATATGTTGTCATCAATTACCAAAAAGGGGGAGATTGAAAGTGCAACTATCCCTAGGTGGTTTTGGTAATTCATAACAACATATAGCTCATTGAGCTAATGCTATTCCAAGACTATTATTTCAGGAAAGCTCAGTGAATGGCATGGCATGGATGATGAAAGTGGATCCATCAAAATACTAAGGACAATAGATTGGCTCAAGCTCAACAGCTCAAGACTCTTCATTTTACATTTTAGTGATCCAAGATCACATTGAGTCTATAGGAAAAGCCAATACTATCACGAAGGGATGAGGTGTTTCTTAATGAGCCTCTTGCTTCATGTGCTTAGTGATATGCTCCAAAACCCTCAACTACTTTCCCACATCCAGAAATGACCTAAACCTAAAGCCAAGATCGGTCACACCGATTCTTTCTATCCGGCGCCACCGATTCCAAAAGTCATAGCCACTGCCACAAACCCTAAGCAAATCGGTCCTACCGATAGGGATCTCGGTGGGATTGTAATCTCTCTGTTTCCCTTCGTAATGTTTCGGTCTAACCGAAGTGAGCGATCGGTCCCACCGAGATTGCAATGTAAACTCTCTGTTTCCTTTTTGTAACATTTCGGTCTAACCGAAATGAGCAAATCGGTCCCACCGAGTTTACCTGACCAACTCTCTGGAAAGCTTATTACCAAATCGGTCTCACCGAGTTTGTGTAATCGGTCTCACCGAGATTACGTTATGCCCTAACCCTAACCGAATCGGTCTCACCGAGTTGCATGCCGGTCCCACCGAAAATCACTAATGGACACTAGGTTTACTAAATCGGTCCGACCAAGTTTAGCGATTCGGTCCCACCGAGTTTCGTAAATTGTGTGTAACGGTTAGATTTTGTGTGGAGGCTATATATACCCCTCCAGCTCCTCTTCATTCGTGGAGAGAGCCATCAGAACGAACCTACACTTCCAACTTACCATTTCTAAGAGAGAACCACCTACTCATGTGTTGAGGCCAAGATATTCCATTCCTACCATATGAATCTTGATCTCTAGCCTTCCCCAAGTTGCTTTCCACTCAAACCCTCTTTCCACCGGATCCAAATCGTATGAGAGAGAGTTGAGTGTTGGGGAGACTATCATTTGAAGCACAAGAGCAAGGAGTTCATCATCTACACACCATTTGTTACTTCTTGGAGAGTGGTGTCTCCTAGATTGGCTAGGTGTCACTTGGGAGCCTCCGACAAGATTGTGGAGTTGAACCAAGGAGTTTGTAAGGGCAAGGAGATCGCCTACTTCGTGAAGATCTACCACTAGTGCGGCAAGTCCTTCGTGGGCGACGGCCATGGTGGGATAGACAAGGTTGCTTCTTCGTGGACCCTTCGTGGATGGAGCCCTCCGTGGACTCGCGCAGCCGTTACCCTTCGTGGGTTGAAGTCTCCATCAACATGGATGTATGATAGCACCACCTATCGGAACCACGCCAAAAACATCTGTGTCTCCAATTGCATTTGAATCCTCCAAACCCTTCCCTTTACTTTCTTGCAAGTTGCATGCTTTAATTTCTGCTGCCTATACACTCTTTGCATGCTTGCTTGATTTGTGTGATGATTGCTTGACTTGTCCTAAAATAGCTAAAATCTGCCAAACTCTAAAGTTGGGAAAAGGTTAAGTTTTTATTGGTCAAGTAGTCTAATCATCCCCCCCTCTAGACATACTTCAAGGTCCTACAAACACTCTTAACTTAGCTCATGAAACTCTCTTGGAAGATCATCGAGAACTTTTAAAGAATCATGAGAAGTTACGCTTTGAAAAGCTCAACCTTGAGCAAAAGCATGAGTTTTTAAAGGAAATCAATGATGATCTTCGCAAGAAAAGTTCTTCTTACATTGCCAAGCGTTTACTCTTATCTACTTACATGCCACAAGTCAAGTCTAGTAAGAAGAGCAAGATTCTTCTTCTAGTAGTAACAATAATCATCCTAAATCTAGTGTTGTTGCTTCTAGTAGTTCTCTTGATTCCACTAATGATTCTCTTAGCCAAGTTACACTTGAGAAAAAAATAGCTTATCGAAGGGAATTATATAGAAGGGTGTCTACAAGAGCCTTGCTGGGAGTAAGCAATTTGAGGAAATTGTACGCAACCAATGAAGGCACCGGAAGAATCAACGTGTTGGTTTTGAACGAAAGTTCAATGCCAATGGAGTTAAGTGGGAAGAAGATCAATACCCCAAGACAAAATTTCTTCCCCAACAAGATAAGTATGATCCTACTTCTTTCCAAGGGACACAAGCTCAAGATGATCTTCCACCACAAGACCACAAGCAAAAAGGCAAGGACAAGCTTCAAGAGGAGATTGATGCATTTGAAGAATCTCCCAAAGCCTTGGTCAAGTGGGTTCCCAAGACTACATCAAGTTCCACTACTACCCCAAGGATTCCCATCAAGATGATGTGGATCCCAAAGAAGAAGAACTAGAGAGTTCTTGAGGGTGACTTCGCCAATATACTTTGCTCATATCATTTTGGCAAGAACAAGTGCAATCAACTTCCACATCTTGCACTAGTTCAATGAGTCACAAACCCTCTTGTTGGTAAGACAAGGGACAAGGTAACCTAATGCTTTCATGGACATCATATTGTGTGTGCATCACTCTATGTCTATGGAATCCTTGCTTGTTCCTTATGGGACTAACCCTTCTAGGTATTGAAAGTGCAACTCACTCCAATGGATTCCTCCAAGTGATCAACAAGATTGAGCATCCACATCTTCAACATCTACATGAAGTCATCATCGACAAAACCAAAGGTTAGTTCATCCCTCTTAGGGGGGATCTCACATCTAGGGGGAGCTTTACTCTAAAGAATTGAGCGAAAGCAACTCTAATGGTGTGAACAAAACAATACTTTATGTAAAAGTGGTAACCCCACTTGTGCCTAAATGATGAGTATGACCTATGATCAAATGTTCTCATTTGACTCCTAAGTCAATATACTCATATATAGAAGACCTAGTCATCGCCAATTGTTTGATAGATGCTAGAATTGGTTGTGCATGCTTTGTCACATATTTCATTTGCTATTTTATTGTGTGAGCATGTTGGTTGCATATTTTATTCATTCAAGGACATCCACTTGTTGCTTTGATTGTTTGGGTCTCTTTTTCTTTTGTCAAGTGGATGGACAAGAATGCCTAAGAACCTTCTCTAGCTATCTATGCTTTTCTCGTCTCAAACTCTATTCATGCTACATCACAAAGTTTGATCAATTCAGATTCGAACCACTCTGTGTGAGCAGCACTCGAAGTCCCCCGATTCGTCATAGACTTAAACTTCCAAAACCTCTTTGTGCATTTCGGTCTGACCGAGAAATCCATTTCGGTCAAACCAAGTTCAGTAAGTTGATCTAGGTTTTCATCGCGGTGCAACATTTGAACACTTCGGTCACACCGAGTTGTAGCAACCGCTTGCGATTCTGCAATCTCGGTGCCACCGAGTTGTTCCACTCGGTCACACCGGGAGGGTCGGGATATATATACCCACGGGTGAGACTTTGGAAATTTCTTCAAATCTTCTCAGCCCGCACGTGTCCCGCTCTGCCTCCTCGGGTCTCCGGATCGTCTCCTTGCCGCCAACGACCTCCCGCCATTGGACTCTGTCGCCGTCGACGGAATCTGATCTACCGTCGCGCCGTAGAGAACACTCGCCGCACTAGGGTAAGTGTTCGACCCCTTGTGCTGTCTTTTTCACTCCGATTCCTAGCACAAGGACCTTGCCATGTTTCTTGCCACGAATGTGATTAATCTATCTAGCAAAAACTTCCTTAGGTCTAGATTGATTCGAAAATTTTATGGTTAGTTGTGCACAAAACTCATCTCGGACCGACCGGAATGTAGAAATCGGTCTCACCGATTCGGCTTAGGCCATTGCACTTGCGCTTTTCGGTCTGACCGAAATGTGCTAATCGATGTGACCGAGTTCAGGATTCTGTGAAACCCTAGCAATCTCGGTGCCACCGAACTGTGACTCAGCCCAACCAAGTTCACTAGTTTTTGGTTCCAAGTATTGCTTCGGTATCACCGAGTTTGTCAATTAGGTAGATCCAAGATCATTTCTGTAGAGAACTAAAACTAATCTTTTTGACTCAATATTTTTTGCAAAACCTCTGTACTTTGTGATGCTCATCTACTCTACCTCATCTATAACCTATTCAGAGGGTCTACTAACAGTTTGCCTGCAAGATGTCTGACTAGAGTGATAGCCAGAATAGGTCTGGGCAGCCAGGACAGTTGAGTGAGGGCACTAGGCCCTCCAGTAGCTATGATGAAGGCAGCAGGAGCACACCTAGTATCTTGCCCAAGGAAGCTACTAGAACGAGGAAGAAGAGAACTTCTGATTCAAAGGATGGAGATTAAGTTGCAGCTGAGGATGAGGCCATTTCCAAGAGGAAAGTTGTGAAGAAATAATTTGACACTGCTGCATCAACAAAACCAGGCATGAACAAGAAGGCATCTGCCAGAAGAGTGCCAACATCCAAGCCAAGGAAGGTTGCCACAAGTGAAACTATGAATTTTACCATTGAATCTGAAGAAGAGGCAGCTGGAGAGGACAAGAAGAAGAAGAGGGGAAGAACAACAACAAAAAAAGTTCTTGGAAAGTCCACACTGGTAAGATCAAAAGATGAAGAGGATGAGGATGCTGCTCCAACACCTAAGGCATAGAAGTTCATGGGAGATGCCATAAAGTCAGGGGCTGCTGCTAAGCCCAAAACTGCTCCCAAAGCTGCTGCTACTGCTCCCAAGACTGCACCCAAGAGGAGTACCAGAAACATACCTGCTGAGGAGAAGAACAAGGCCCCAGTGCCTGAAGCTGAGGAAGAGGAAGCTAAAGCCCAAGTGCTAAGGAAGCTAAAGCCTAAGATTCCTGACCATAATGATACACATCCTAGCCAACTGGGCCAACCGGCCCAGCTAATTAGCCGACCGACCCAGCTCCCTCCCCCGGCCCACCTAACGCCTATATCCCCCCGGTCCACCCCCGAAAACCCTAACCCACCCCCACGATCCCCACTCCCCCACTCCCCCGATCCCCTTCTGGATTGGGATCGTCCCCAACGCCCCGGCTCGTCCCCGCCGCTCGCCGTCGTGAACTGCCGCGACCACCGGGGCCAGCCGCTACTCCGACCTCCTCTTCTTCGTCTTCGACCACGGGATCAAGCCCGGGACCCCTACCTCACAGGATCGTCCTTGTATCCCCTCTCTGCCCCGCCGGTCATTGTCATCGATCCGTCGCCATCGCTGCTTCTTCGCCCTCGTCGAGCGCTCCACGAGATTCGATGTGAGCACCTCGCATATCCCCCATGTTTATGTCGTCGTTCCTGTTACCTGGCTGCCGTAGCCATTGCCGGAGCTTCGCGCACTCTCGCGCCCTAGCCACGCTCGACGCGAGCCCTTGGCTGCCCTGACCACGCCCATCTGCGCATGCCGCGCAGCCCCGTGCCTCCTGCTGCCAACGTGCCCTTGCTGGTGCTCGCCCACCGGCGCCCATCCGGTCACGCCATGGCCGTCCTCGACCTGTGTGCTCCCCTGCATCCTGCAGACAGCCTGGCCGCACACCTACAGCCACCCGTGCGCCCACGTGCGGCAACCCCTGCTAGGGCTACGCCTATTGCTGCGCGCGCCTGTAGCCGCCGCTGCCGTGGCCCCCATTGCTCCTGTCGCTGTTGTTTGACACTGAATCCTGCTGGTTCCTTCTTCAGTTAAGCACCACCAGGGGTCTGTTCTCGTACATGCACATAGTCTTTGTTTCGCGCATGTAGTAGCTAGTGCCACGGTGTTCGCTCCTGTGGGATAGTATGGCCATTATCTCAAACATGGCTGGTAGACTAGGAAGAATCTCTTGCTGTAACAACATGGCGCTGCGGTTAGTAGCACGCAACACAAAATACTCTCTCATAGTTCTACAGTTATAGAGCGGCGAGAGAGTGCGAGGATACCGGCAGCAACTAAAGCTGCCTTTGCCGCCCGTGTCGTGCCCTACGCCCGTCCGTGCGAGCCTGCCTACAATGGTCGCGCCCGCACTCGCTACGTCCTAGCGCCATAACCGTGCCCGTTCGCCCATTAAGGACCCCCTACCTATAGCACAAGGGCCCACCCCACAAAACGTTTAAAAATAAAATAAAAAAAAGTAAATAAATAAATAATAATTAAATTAATTAATTACGTAATTGAATTAATTAACCTAATTATCTCTATTTAGTTAACCTAATCAAGTAGTTAAACTAATTAACCATGATTAGTTAATCTAAGACTATGACAAACGGGTCCCACCTGCCAAAGTTGACCTAGTCAACCTTTGGTCCTGCCGATGTCACGCGGACACCATAATTGCATTTTGTAATTAAATTAATTCTGTTAATTCTAAAAATGAACTTAATCTTTGGAAATAATATAAAATAAACTCAAAATACTTTCTACATGAAAATTGCTCAGAACGATGAGACGAATTCGGATATGCGGCTTGTTCATTCGCCACGCGTCCCTAGAATAGTGAACCTACAACATTTCATCTCTGGTTCATCTGTCCGAAAATGTGAAACACCGGGGATACTTTTCCGGATGTTTTCCCCCTTTGCTGGTACCACCTACTAACGCGTTAGGGCACACCTAGCACCGCTCATTGTCATGTCATGCATCGTCATGCTTATGTTTGCATTGTATTTATTGTTTTTCCCCCTCTTCTCTCCAGTAGACTACGAGACCGACGCTGCTGCTACCCCGTTCGACTTTGGAGTTGACGACCCCACCTTCTTGCCTGAGCAATCAGGCAAGCCCCACCCCCTTGATCACCACATATCGCTTATTCTACCCTCTACTCCTTGCATTAGAGTAGTATAGATTGTTACTGTTTTCGATTAATCCTATCATGTTGCATAGCCTGTCATTGTTGCTACATCTGTTGATACCTTACCTGCAATCCTAAATGCTTAGTACAGGAGGCTAGTTTATCATCAGTGGCCCTACATCCTTGTCAGTCTGCCTTGATATACTATCAGGCTTGTCGACTACGGAGTTGACAACCCCTCCTTCTTGGTATTTGATCTGAGTCTGGCCACTAGCCTATACGCACTAACCAACTATGCGAGAACAGTTATGGGCACTCGATGTCGTGGTATCCACCGAAGCTTTCTTGACGTCAGCGACTGAGCGGCGCGTGCCGGGTTGGACCGTGTAACGCAACTTCCTTTGTAATGGAGGTTGCTAGGTCTGCTCACTGGCCATGTTCGCAACATGCAGGTGTGCAATAGGCGATGGGCCCAGACCCCTACACGCATAGAATTTAGACCGGTGTGCTGACATCTCTGTTGTGCCTAGGTGGGGCTGCGACGTGTTGATCTTTCGAGGCTGGGCATGACCTAGGAAAGTGTGTTCGGCCAAAGGGGATCGAGCGTGTTGGGTTATGTGGTGCACCCCTGCAGGGAGGTTTATCTATTTGAATAGCCGTGTCCCTCGGTAAAAGGATGACCCAGAGTTGTACCTTGACTTTATGACAACTAGAGCTGGATACTTAATCAAACACACCCAGAGAAGTTCCAGAGACAACCCGGTGATCACTTTCCCACAGGGCGACGAGGGGAGGATCGTCGGGTAGGTTTATGCTATGCGATGATACTTGGTGAACTTCAATCTACTCTCTTCTACATGCTGCAAGATGGAGGTTGCAAGAAGTGTAGTCTTTGATAGGACTAGCTATCCCCCTCTTATTTTTCCATTCTGCAGTTTAGTCCATCGATATTGCCTGTTTACACATATACCCATGCATATGTAGTGTAGATCTTTGTTTGCGAGCTTTGGATGAGTACTCACGGTTTCCTTGCTCCCTTTTCCCACTTTTTCCTCTTCTTCTCGGATGCCGCAACCAGACGCCACCATCGACGACGACCCCTACTGTCAGGACCCCGACTCAATGCCACATCGATCTAGCATGTAACACCTCATATCACTTTGCGGCCTCACGCACGGTATTCCCACGGGTGTCGCCTTACCTTTGCCCGGGACCGTTTGCGCCTTTTGGCACACGTATATGATAGTGTCGCTAGCATCCATATGATAAGGAGCCCGGGCTGACATGGCTAGTCGTAAACCCAAAGTGGCACAGACTTACAGGGACAGGCATCCATGACCCAGCATCAAACGTATCGGTCATCAGCGAGTGAATCCAGGCTGTAGCACTGGGCTAGCAGGACTCCGGTGAACCGGGCTGTAGCGGGCTAACAGGACTTCGGTATCCATCGCGTGACATTTCCCCGAAGGGACAGACACAGGAACGAAGAAGGACACATGCCGGCCAGCCTAAGTGTTCCGAAGCAGTAGCAAGCTACCATGGCTCGGTGGAAACACTAGGAGACATTTCCCGGTAAGAGAGGCTACCAAGGATAAACAACTAGGTTGTCAGATCCCACACATACCAAGCATTTCAATAACATACACACAATATGCTCGATATGTGAAAATACAACATGGCATCACAACATGACTCTACAACTCAAGTATTTTAATCAATAGGCTCCGAGGAGCGAGATATTACAAACATGGGTCTCATGACCCAACAAGCAGAGCATACAAGTCAAAGCACAAGCGGAAGCTATCATGTCTGAGTACAGACATCTATAAATGAAAAAGGCTGAGAAGCCTGACTATCTACCAAATCCAGCCGAGGGCACAAGATCGTAGCTGAGGTAACAAGCTAAACATAGAAGTCCACGTGGAACTACTAGTGAGACCGAAGTCTCTCTGCAAAACATAAAATAGGCAAACGTGAGTACAAATGTACCCAGCAAGACTTACATCAGAACTAACTACCTATGCATCATTATCAACAAAGGGATGGTGGGGTTTAACTGCAGCAAGCCAGCTTTGACTCGGTGGCTATCCTACACTACGACTGCAAGTAACTCTTTTGAGGTGGCGCACACGAGTCCACATATTCACCATATCAATACACCACTATGGATCCGCTCCCGTCTCCCTACGAGAACGCCATCCATAGCACTCACGCTTATCTTGCGTATTTTAGAGTATCCACTTTCACTTGTCTATGAACTGATATAAGCAACCTAGAAGTCCTTTTCCGCGGACACGGCTATTCGAATAGATCATATTAACCCTGCAGGGGTGTACTTCTTCACACACGCTCTCACCACTTACCGCCGTTTACACGACATGTACTCGGCAACCTTCAAGCGGAAGCCCAACGTGGGTGTCGGCCACGGCCTACCTAAACACTCAAGTCTCTAGTCCAGGTTTATCGCCTATTCGGGTTCCATCCATGAGGAGATCCGGCCGGAGTTTCGCTCACAGCCCCAAACGATGTGAACAGGGTTCCGTGACACCAAACGGGCGCCCGGTTTACCCGGCCACGTGCCTACCGCATCACAGCCCACCCCTACGGTCAGCGCTGCCCACGGCCTCCAGCATACTACAAACACCAGAAACTACTTGCAACTCCTGGACAGAGGACAAGGGTGATTAAGAAGCCGAGAGGGCCCATTGGTTTCGGGCCCAATGCGTGGTAGTAGCTGAATCATGGATCACAAACACAGAACTCAGTTCCTGAGGACGGCTGCAATGAGACAACCCACCATGTACTCCTACATGGCCTCTCACCGCTACCTTTACCAAATCGTATTGACACACTTAGCTCACACACAGTAGGACATATTCACACACCTCTAATTCATCCCCGATGAATCAGACCTGACTCAACTCTAAGCAGTAGCAGGCATGACAAACAAGCATGAATGAGTAGGCACAACAGGGCTCAAACAACTCCTACTCATGCTAGTGGGTTTCATCTATTTACTATGGCAATGACAGGTCATGCAAAGGATAAAGGGGTTCAGCTACCGCAGCAAGTAACAGATGAATCGATGTTGTCCTAATGCAGTAAAAGAGAGCAGGAGCAAGAGAGTGGGATTTTATCGAAATGAACAAGGGGGTTTTGCTTGCCTGGCACTTCTGAAGATAACATTGATTCTTCATCAGTGTCAACGATCACATCATCGGTATCACGTCTATCGAGAGGGGACAAATACCGGCAACACAGAAGGGAAACACGATCAATGCAGTGCACAATATGATGCATGCTATGACATGGCAACATGCTGGTGTTTTGAGCTAATGCAGCTAGCAACAAAGTTAAATGAAGTTGGTTTGAATCCAAGATTCAAATTCAAACTCCATATGTGATTATTCGAATGCCATTTAATTGATTTGACCTGATCAGCAGGTATAAGTTGTTCTAACATGCATGAAAATGGTACAGATGGATAGATTGGATTTTTCTGATCATTTTTCATATATAATTTATTTGATTTGGAGTTACGGTTGAATTTCTATGATTTTTAGAAGTTTAGGACATTTTCTGAAAATAATAAATCATTTAAGAATTATTTAAATTCCAAAAAACATTTACTGCGTCAGCAGTGCGTCACCGTGACGTCAGCAGGTCAACAGACACTGCTGCTGGTCAATCTGACGTGTGGGGGCCACACGTCAGTGACACAGGGTTGTTTAACTCACTGACAGGTGGGACCGGTCAACGGCCACGTCAGCTAGGTCAACTCCGACGCGTGGGGCCTCTGTGGTTAACTTAAACTAAACAGGGGTTAAACCATGGTTAGTTAAGGGCGTGGGGCCCATATGTCATCGACACGCGACACTGATTAAACACGATTAGCACCTAAACTAATGGTGCCACGTCAGCCACCGGAGACCAGCCGGCGGCGACCACAGGACACGGCGGGGGCACGCCGGACTTACGCTAGAGGCGTCAGCTTGGTGCGCTGAGGGCACCAGGGGATGGCCCTTGCTCTCGCGCATCCAGAGGACCAAGTGGGAGGTCGTGGGGTCGCCGGAACTCATGCCGGCGATGAGCTTTGGCGGCGATGGTGTTCGGTGGTGCTCGGGCGCGTCGCTACGGTGCATCAGTGAGCAAATGGAGAGGCTGGGCAGCACCTGCTAGACATGGGGAGCACTAAGAGCAGCACAGTGAGGCCAGGGGAGCACGGAGGCTATGCGTGCAGCAGCAATGGCGGACGGTGGCTTCGGTGCTCGTGGGGAACGGCGCTACGGCACGGAGGAGAGCATGCTGAGTTAGGGGAGAAGGTCAGTGGCTCACGGCGATGACGAGGGGACGCTCGGCGAGGTCGGGGACAGTCCGGAGCCGACGAATTTGACGAAGATGGCCGGCGGTCCCGAGGTTGAAGAAGACATCGAGGGCGGTGTTGCGGCACGTCCGGGGCCTCGTGGCTCGTTGAGGAGGTAGAGGACGAAGTGGCAGAGTTTCTGGGCGCGTCGGTGAGGCGTGGGGTGGCCGGTGGCCGTGGTGGCAGCGAACGGCGGCGTCGGGTGCGCTCGGGTGTGGCGCGGCAGAGAGCAGAGGAGGGGGGAAGAAGCACGGGAGGGAGTGAGAGGGGTCCAGGGGGTGGCGTGGCGCTGCGGGAGACGTCCCGGGGGAGGAGGAGGCAGCCAGGCAGGGAGGAGCTGGCCTCCTCGGCCGCGCGCGTGCGAGCACGCAGCTGCTCCCACTGGCAAGAGGAAGACGACAGGAGGGAAAATGGAGATGGGCTGGGCCGTGCTGCTGGGCCAGGTGGGCTACCAGGTGAGCGCCAGGTAGTCCTTCTCTCTCTTTCTATTTCTGTTTTTATTTATCTATTTTGTTCTGTGTTGTTTTAGTTTAGTAAAATACTAAACCATTTTATAAAATCCTGAAAATAGTTATGTGGCTAGAGTTAAAATATACCAAACCACATAAAATGTTCCAGTAATTATTGGGCATATATTATTTATATATAATATATATACCCAATGCAAATAGCTATTTATTTAATTCAAAGGCCCAAAATAATTAACTCTGAGATACCAAAAATATTGTTTTGAGTTTTACCTCTTTGCAATATTTTCAAACACTAAGAGGAACATTTTCTTGGACTTCTTTGAGGAGATTTTAATGTTGATCATTTTTAGAAGGTTTCTGAGGCTTTGAAAATTCCTCAATTCAAATTTCATTTGAATTAAAACATGATGCTCACATGAGGTCTAGCCTAGTGCATAACAGGACCAGGGATGTGACAACTCACCCCCACTAAACAAAAATCTCGTCCCGAGATTCGAGCGTAGGGTAAGGTGAAGGGGGAACGCAACTAGTACACTCTTCATGATCCAGGTTGCACTTCATAGGAACGTTGATTCGATCACCATCATTGTCTTGAAGTCTTGCTCTGAGAAATCCTGTCAACATGACATGGAGGGAAGAAGGAGACTCTAGAAGGGTCGATCTTCTCGAAGATCGAACAACTCACGGAATGAGACATAGGACCATCTCTCGGGTTGAGACACGAGATACACATCAAGAGGGGTGGAAAGAAACGGATGACGAAGGTTCACTAGGTGGACAACAATTTCACGCTTAAGAAGGTGGTAATCGATTGTCAACGTAGCGAGGAGTTGAGTTGCCATGATACCACAACGAGGCACCTTAGGGATGGTGACTCGTAGATATATCCCCTTAAGTGGCAAAAAGAATTACCTTTGATTCAGAGATCATTGAAACTCTTTAAACCAGCCTAAGGCAATTCTCAAGCGATCGTTTGGAGGGGGTCAGTAGAATGGCATACTCGGACTTGGATGATGTGGATTACCTTGTTGAAGACAACGCAATGGATGAATTTGCTTATCACCGGAAATGGAAGAGACCCATGGTAGAATGGCACATTGGCGGTGCAAACTGGGAACAAAATGCAAATGATGGGAATGATTCTAGTAACTGGGGAGAGGCTCAACAATAGAGAGTTATCCCACTATTGGAATGGTTATAGCATAACCGAGGAAACTGAGAGCGCTATACAGTTAATGCCGACGATCAAACCTAGCACTTGCGCGTGCTCTCAAGAACTTGAGCAATTCCATAATCATCAAGGTTTTACCAACATCCGTGTCAAGGGTCCGGTAACACAACTTACTACCATGATGAATGGTGATGGAGGATGCAGATGCAAAGGAGGATAACACCTTCTCAGATTTCACCCTTGGCGGGGCCAAGGAAATAAAATCTGGATGATCGACCGAGAGACATTTAGCACTCCGCTTCTAATGTTCTCCTTGATGTGCTAGTGTAACCCATTCATAGATATGGTTTGATATCTAAAACATCAAGTAAAAGGTCGGACTTCGGGAACACAAAAATCCATAGGGGCAACTAGGGAGTAAACCCTACGAAATCCCTATGGGGAGGTGGCCAACTTCATCAATCAAGATATTATAATAACAGGTCTTCCGGCTGGGTGTGTTGGCCACGACATCCACTTTACCGGTTATCGCGCGACCAATATTATAATTCTTGGGAAATATTCCAACCATCATATCTGCCTGAGATTCAGATCTGGTTGGTGTCAGGATATTCCAGGCTCATCGAGTCTAGGAAGAAAAATGAAAGTTTGCAACACAAATCGACGAGATGACGTTGCGGGATTCTCGGGAGATGAACTACGATAGCAAGCTCCAGAACATGAGCTGGTTCTGCTACAAACATGTGAACACGTTGTCCAAGACAAGCATGACCACAAAGTAGTCTTATAATAAAACACTACCGAGTTCAGGAGGGGGAACCATCAACGAGGGTATCGAAGTCCTTACATAAGTCCGGATTAGCTCTTATGAAGGAACTCCTTCTCCTTGAACAAATCAATCAGTGGCTTGGTGTGCTAGGGGTACATATAGATTGAAGGTTGCAAGTCTTCAAACCACAGAATTCTTCGCACGTGTCCATGACTGATTTGGGATGATTCCAAAGGAAACAACATTGACTTTCTCGAATCCATGGCGGCAACTTGCATCAAATGCACATGAACTGGAGGAAGTCACTTCTTACATCCGAACATATGCTTCATGAACTAGCATGAACAAATGCTTTCAAAAGTTTCCAACACTAGCTTAATGTTCAACAAAATCATGGAGGAGATAAGGATGTTGTCAATGGGCTCAACAACAATTCATCCGGGTTTCCTTTTAAAAGGAATTCCATAGTTAAGTGAATACGGTGATAGCATTGGTCAGACCAAAGATGTAATGGTGTATGCTCGAGGGATCAACCACGAATAAGACAACATTACGAGCATCGTTAGTACTGATTTGACTTGACGATGGCCCACACTCAAATCAAAGGATTGATAAGACAATAGGTCCAACAACTGATCACAGGGACCAATCGATGAAGATATCATCTTTCTTCAACACACACTACACAAGAATATCCCTTTGGAACGAACTAAGTCAGGCAAGATTTTATCTTCCAACTCTCCAAGTTGTTGTCTAGCTTAACCAACTAGCTCAGGGATATCTAACACCGATCTTGGAGAGAGGGTGGTTCACAAGAACCCAACTTGATCACAAGCTCAACACAGCGGTCAGGTGACAACCTGGTAATACTTCCGAGAAGATCTTCGGAAAATCACGAACCACCGGTATGTTACTAAGCTTGAGAACAATCTTGCTTTCCAGGGCAAGACGATATGATCAGTAGGGCAAGGATGTGAAATAATCCTAACTCATCGATCGAGGAGTGAACCAGGAGAATGGACTAGGTAGCACGATCAATCTTAGAATGATGATTCACTAACCAACATGCTAAGAATGAAATTATTATCCTTTAACTACCAAGCAACAAGGTTGCTAGGAGTATTGATTTCACACGCCATGATTCATTTGTCGGCATTCCGGTTACAATAACACAGGAACCGAGGAATGAACAATGATGGCAAGAAGTATCACTGTACCAAGAGTTCATAGGATGGTGTGCAATTCCTATAACAATCTCGATATAAAATATGTAATACTCCAAGGTAGAGCAGAACAAAAGCTGGATTAGCAATTTGATCTGCGGAGCACAACTTCTTTGACCCAATCCTGGATAGGGAAGAGGTACTGGAGTTTGTTTCTCCTAGTCATTCCGCGATAGAATGGGTTGACGGACCACAAGAGTAATAGGCATCGATAAACGAACGCACGCATACTCTTGACTATCAATTGATAGACGAAGGTCAGTAGACAACTAAAGAGGGACAACTCAAAGGAACATATAACTTTCTGAGTTGTGGATACATGGGTTGGTATGCCGAACAAAGTTCAACATAATTCTTCCGGATTACCCATGCAGAAAGGTTGAGGTGGCAGAGTCACAATATAGCATGGAGAACTCATAGAGGGCCTGTTGTGATCTTTTGATCCAACAAACTTCTGCCATAATGGTTCATGGTATTTGGAAGAACGATATACCACGGACCTCGAGGACTATCGCAAAGGTTACTAATATACTAAAGGAACTAGCAACACTATCAACATGATATAAGTAGGGTGAATATCGGGTTTAAGAACCCAGGAATAGAATACCTACTAACTAAATGGCATCACAGGATGCTTTCGATAATAAAGGCCAGAATCTTCACACTAGGACACAAATCATGGCTAGACCACTAGATGATCCCCTGACACACCTAGGGTCATAATAATAACTCCAACATAAATGTCAAGGCAATAGAATACCTTAACTCAACAATTAGTGTGATTGAGCTGGCATAAAGGAACATCGAAACCAGAGGGAAAGGATTTTGCGAATGCATCAGACTATTTAGAAACCTGGGAAGACTCGGACAGCATAACGGCTATAATTGCTCAAAAAGATTTGAGACATGCTACAAAAATGGTGGCATAGCCACTCAGAAGCACAATACCAATGTTCCGAGATCAACAATTAACATACGGAAGTAGTAGGAACTGAACTGAGACTTAAATCCAACAATCTTATAAGTCCACTGATTAGTAACACGTGATCCTAATAGAAAGAAGAGATAACCTAGTTCTTAATCCCCGTAGAAGAGAAGATGATGACTCAGATCAGAAGGCCATGAGGTATAAGGAGTAAAAAGAGCCTTACGTTCCATCCCACAATCAATTCCCCTACATATAACTAAAGAATTTCTAGACTCAACATCGACCAGTTTGGCTTGGTAATCCTACATGCATTCAAGCTCTGATACCAACGCTGTCAGGACCCCGACTCAATGCCACATCGATCTAGCATGTAACACCTCATATCACTTTGCGGCCTCACGCACGGTATTCCCACGGGTGTCGCCTTACCTTTGCCCGGGACCGTTTGCGCCTTTTGGCACACGTATATGATAGTGTCGCTAGCATCCATATGATAAGGAGCCCGGGCTGACATGGCTAGTCGTAAACCCAAAGTGGCATAGACTTACAGGGACAGGCATCCATGACCCAGCATCGAATGTGTCGGTCATCAGCGAGTGAATCCAGGCTGTAGCACTGGGCTAGCAGGACTCCGGTGAACCGGGCTGTAGCGGGCTAACAGGACTCCGGTATTCATCGCGTGACATTTCCCCGAAGGGACAGACACAGGAACGAAGAAGGACACATGCCGGCCAGCCTAAGTGTTCCAGAGCAGTAGCAAGCTACCATGGCTCGGTGGAAACACTAGGAGACATTTCCCGGTAAGAGAGGCTACCAAGGATAAACAACTAGGTTGTCAGATCCCACACATACCAAGCATTTCAATAACATACACACAATATGCTCGATATGTGAAAATACAACATGGCATCACAACATGACTCTACAACTCAAGTATTTTAATCAATAGGCTCCGAGGAGCGAGATATTACAAACATGGGTCTCATGACCCAACAAGCAGAGCATACAAGTCAAAGCACAAGCGGAAGCTATCATGTCTGAGTACAGACATCTATAAATGAAAAAGGCTGAGAAGCCTGACTATCTACCAAATCCTGCCGAGGGCACAAGATCGTAGCTGAGGTAACAAGATAAACGTCGAAGTCCACGTGGAACTACTAGTGAGACCGAAGTCTCTCTGCAAAACATAAAATAGGCAAACGTGAGTACAAATGTACCCAGCAAGACTTACATCAGAACTAACTACCTATGCATCATTATCAACAAAGGGATGGTGGGGTTTAACTGCAGCAAGCCAGCTTTGACTCGGTGGCTATCCTACACTACGACTGCAAGTAACTCTTTTGAGGTGGCGCACACGAGTCCACATATTCACCATATCAATACACCACTATGGATCCGCTCCCGTCTCCCTACGAGAACGCCATCCATAGCACTCACGCTTATCTTGCGTATTTTAGAGTATCCACTTTCACTTGTCTATGAACTGATATAAGCAACCCAGAAGTCCTTTTCCGCGGACACGGCTATTCGAATAGATCATATTAACCCTGCAGGGGTGTACTTCTTCACACACGCTCTCACC
>NC_041389.1:345704168-345706448 GCF_002162155.2 Triticum dicoccoides
GACATGTACTCGGCAACCTTCAAGCGGAAGCCCAACGTGGGTGTCGGCCACGGCCTACCTAAACACTCAAGTCTCTAGTCCAGGTTTATCGCCTATTCGGGTTCCATCCATGAGGAGATCCGGCCGGAGTTTCGCTCACAGCCCCAAACGATGTGAACAGGGTTCCGTGACACCAAACGGGCGCCCGGTTTACCCGGCCACGTGCCTACCGCATCACAGCCCACCCCTACGGTCAGCGCTGCCCACGGCCTCCAGCATACTACAAACACCAGAAACTACTTGCAACTCCTGGACAGAGGACAAGGGTGATTAAGAAGCCGAGAGGGTCCATTGGTTTCGGGCCCAATGCGTGGTAGTAGCTGAATCATGGATCACAAACACAGAACTCAGTTCCTGAGGACGGCTGCAATGAGACAACCCACCATGTACTCCTACATGGCCTCTCACCTCTACCTTTACCAAATCGTATTCACACACTTAGCTCACACACAGTAGGACATATTCACACACCTCTGATTCATCCCCGATGAATCAGACCTGACTCAACTCTAAGCAGTAGCAGGCATGACAAACAAGCATGAATGAGTAGGCACAACAGGGCTCAAACAACTCCTACTCATGCTAGTGGGTTTCATCTATTTACTGTGGCAATGACAGGTCATGCAAAGGATAAAGGGGTTCAGCTACCGCGGCAAGTAACAGATGAATTGATGTTGTCCTAATGCAGTAAAAGAGAGCAGGAGCGAGAGAGTGGGATTTTATCGGAATGAACAAGGGGGTTTTGCTTGCCTGGCACTTCTGAAGATAACATTGAGTCTTCATCAGTGTCAACGATCACATCATCGGTATCACGTCTATCGAGAGGGGACAAATACCGGCAACACAGAAGGGAAACACGATCAATGCAGTACACAATATGATGCATGCTATGACATGGCAACATGCTGGTGTTTTGAGCTAATGCAGCTAGCAACAAAGTTAAATGAAGTTGGTTTGAATCCAAGATTCAAATTCAAACTCCATATGTGATTATTCGAATGCCATTTAATTGATTTGACCTGATCAGCAGGTATAAGTTGTTCTAACATGCATGAAAATGGTACAGATGGATAGATTGGATTTTTCTGATCATTTTTCATATATAATTTATTTGATTTGGAGTTACGGTTCAATTTCTATGATTTTTAGAAGTTTAGGACATTTTCTGAAAATAATAAATCATTTAAAAATTATTTAAATTCCAAAAAACATTTACTGCGTCAGCAGTGCGTCACCGTGACGTCAGCAGGTCAACAGACACTGCTACTGGTCAATCTGACGTGTGGGGGCCACATGTCAGTGACACAGGGTTGTTTAACTCACTGACAGGTGGGACCGGTCAACGGCCACGTCAGCTAGGTCAACTCCGACGCGTGGGGCCTCTGTGGTTAACTTAAACTAAACAGGGGTTAAACCATGGTTAGTTAAGGGCGTGGGGCCCATATGTCATCGACACGCGACACTGATTAAACACGATTAGCACCTAAACTAATGGTGCCACGTCAGCCACCGGAGACCAGCCGGCGGCGACCACAGGACACGGCGGGGGCACGCCGGACTTACGCTAGAGGCGTCAGCTTGGCGCGCTGAGGGCACCAGGGGATGGCCCTTGCTCTCGCGCATCCAGAGGACCAAGTGGGAGGTCGTGGGGTCGCCGGAACTCATGTCGGCGACGAGCTTTGGCGGCGATGGTGTTCGGTGGTGCTCGGGCGCGTCGCTATGGTGCATCAGTGAGCAAATGGAGAGGCTGGGCAGCACCTGCTAGACATGGGGAGCACTAAGAGCAGCACAGTGAGGCCAGGGGAGCACGGAGGCTATGCGTGCAGCAGCAATGGCGGACGGTGGCTTCGGTGCTCGTGGGGAACGGCGCTACGGCACGGAGGAGAGCATGCTGAGTTAGGGGAGAAGGTCAGTGGCTCACGGCGATGACGAGGGGACGCTCGGCGAGGTCGGGGACAGTCCGGAGCCGACGAATTTGACGAAGATGGCCGGCGGTCCCGAGGTTGAAGAAGACATCGAGGGCGGTGTTGCGGCACGTCCGGGGCCTCGTGGCTCGTTGAGGAGGTAGAGGACGAAGTGGCAGAGTTTCTGGGCGCGTCGGTGAGGCGTGGGGTGGCCGGTGGCCGTGGTGGCAGCGAACGGCGGCGTCGGGTGCGCTCGGGTGTGGCGCGGCAGAGAGCAGAGGAGGGGGGAAGAAGCACGGGAGGGAGTGAGAGGGGTCCAGGGGGTGGCGTGGCGCTG
>NC_041389.1:345710655-345718877 GCF_002162155.2 Triticum dicoccoides
ACAACCTGGTAATACTTCCGAGAAGATCTTCGGAAAATCACGAACCACCGGTATGTTACTAAGCTTGAGAACAATCTTGCTTTCCAGGGCAAGACGATATGATCAGTAGGGCAAGGATTTGAAATAATCCTAACTCATCGATCGAGGAGTGAACCAGGAGAATGGACTAGGTAGCACGATCAATCTTAGAATGATGATTCACTAACCAACATGCTAAGAATGAAATTATTATCCTTTAACTACCAAGCAACAAGGTTGCTAGGAGTATTGATTTCACACGCCATGATTCATTTGTCGGCATTCCGGTTACAATAACACAGGAACCGAGGAATGAACAATGATGGCAAGAAGTATCACTGTACCAAGAGTTCATAGGATGGTGTGCAATTCCTATAACAATCTCGATATAAAATATGTAATACTCCAAGGTAGAGCAGAACAAAAGCCGGATTAGCAATTTGATCTGCGGAGCACAACTTCTTTGACCCAATCCTGGATAGGGAAGAGGTACTAGAGTTTGTTTCTCCTAGTCATTCCGCGATAGAATGGCTTGACGGACCACAAGAGTAATAGGCATCGATAAACGAACGCACGCATACTCTTGACTATCAATTGATAGACGAAGGTCAGTAGACAACTAAAGAGGGACAACTCAAAGGAACATATAACTTTCTGAGTTGTGGATACATGGGTTGGTATGCCGAACAAAGTTCAACATAATTCTTCCGGATTACCCATGCAGAAAGGTTGAGCTGGCAGAGTCACAATATAGCATGGAGAACTCATAGAGGGCCTGTTGTGATCTTTTGATCCAACAAACTTCTGCCATAATGGTTCATGGTATTTGGAAGAACGATATACCACGGACCTCGAGGACTATCGCAAAGGTTACTAATATACTAAAGGAACTAGCAACACTATCAACATGATATAAGTAGGGTGAATATCGGGTTTAAGAACCCAGGAATAGAATACCTACTAACTAAATGGCATCACAGGATGCTTTCGATAATAAAGGCCAGAATCTTCACACTAGGACACAAATCATGGCTAGACCACTAGATGATCCCCTGACACACCTAGGGTCATAATAATAACTCCAACATAAATGTCAAGGCAATAGAATACCTTAACTCAACAATTAGTGTGATTGAGCTGGCATAAAGGAACATCGAAACCAGAGGGAAAGGATTTTGCGAATGCATCAGACTATTTAGAAACCTGGGAAGACTCGGACAGCATAACGGCTATAATTGCTCAAAAAGATTTTAGACATGCTACAAAAATGGTGGCATAGCCACTCAGAAGCACAATACCAAGGTTCCGAGATCAACATTTAACATACGGAAGTAGTAGGAACTGAACTGAGACTTAAATCCAACAATCTTATAAGTCCACTGATTAGTAACACGTGATCCTAATAGAAAGAAGAGATAGCCTAGTTCTTAATCCCCGTAGAAGAGAAGATGATGACTCAGATCAGAAGGCCATGAGGTATAAGGAGTAAAAAGAGCCTTACGTTCCATCCCACAATCAATTCCCCTACATATAACTAAAGAATTTCTAGACTCAACATCGACCAGTTTGGCTTGGTAATCCTACATGCAGTCAAGCTCTGATACCAACGCTGTCAGGACCCCGACTCAATGCCACATCGATCTAGCATGTAACACCTCATATCACTTTGCGGCCTCACGCACGGTATTCCCACGGGTGTCGCCTTACCTTTGCCCGGGACCGTTTGCGCCTTTTGGCACACGTATATGATAGTGTCGCTAGCATCCATATGATAAGGAGCCCGGGCTGACATGGCTAGTCGTAAACCCAAAGTGGCATAGACTTACAGGGACAGGCATCCATGACCCAGCATCGAACGTGTCGGTCATCAGCGAGTGAATCCAGGCTGTAGCACTGGGCTAGCAGGACTCCGGTGAACCGGGCTGTAGCGGGCTAACAGGACTCCGGTATTCATCGCGTGACATTTCCCCGAAGGGACAGACACAGGAACGAAGAAGGACACATGCCGGCCAGCCTAAGTGTTCCGGAGCAGTAGCAAGCTACCATGGCTCGGTGGAAACACTAGGAGACATTTCCCGGTAAGAGAGGCTACCAAGGATAAACAACTAGGTTGTCAGATCCCACACATACCAAGCATTTCAATAACATACACACAATATGCTCGATATGTGCAAATACAACATGGCATCACAACATGACTCTACAACTCAAGTATTTTAATCAATAGGCTCCAAGGAGCGAGATATTACAAACATGGGTCTCATGACCCAACAAGCAGAGCATACAAGTCAAAGCACAAGCGGAAGCTATCATGTCTGAGTACAGACATCTATAAATGAAAAAGGCTGAGAAGCCTGACTATCTACCAAATCCTGTCGAGGGCACAAGATCGTAGCTGAGGTAACAAGCTAAACGTCGAAGTCCACGTGGAACTACTAGTGAGACCGAAGTCTCTCTGCAAAACATAAAATAGGCAAACGTGAGTACAAATGTACCCAGCAAGACTTACATCAGAACTAACTACATATGCATCATTATCAACAAAGGGATGGTGGGGTTTAACTGCAGCAAGCCAGCTTTGACTCGGTGGCTATCCTACACTACGACTGCAAGTAACTCTTTTGAGGTGGCGCACACGAGTCCACATATTCACCATATCAATACACCACTATGGATCCGCTCCTGTCTCCCTACGAGAACGCCATCCATAGCACTCACGCTTATCTTGCGTATTTTAGAGTATCCACTTTCACTTGTCTATGAACTGATATAAGCAACCCAGAAGTCCTTTTCCGCGGACACGGCTATTCGAATAGATCATATTAAGCCTGCAGGGGTGTACTTCTTCACACACGCTCTCACCACTTACCGCCGTTTACACGACATGTACTCGGCAACCTTCAAGCGGAAGCCCAACGTGGGTGTCGACCACGGCCTACCTAAACACTCAAGTCTCTAGTCCAGGTTTATCGCCTATTCGGGTTCCATCCATGAGGAGATCCGGCCGGAGTTTCGCTCACAGCCCCAAACGATGTGAACAGGGTTCCGTGACACCAAACGGGCGCCCGGTTTACCCGGCCACGTGCCTACCGCATCACAGCCCACCCCTACGGTCAGCGCTGCCCACGGCCTCCAGCATACTACAAACACCAGAAACTACTTGCAACTCCTGGACAGAGGACAAGGGTGATTAAGAAGCCGAGAGGGCCCATTGGTTTCGGGCCCAATGCGTGGTAGTAGCTGAATCATGGATCACAAACACAGAACTCAGTTCCTGAGGACGGCTGCAATGAGACAACCCACCATGTACTCCTACATGGCCTCTCACCGCTACCTTTACCAAATCGTATTGACACACTTAGCTCACACACAGTAGGACATATTCACACACCTCTAATTCATCCCCGATGAATCAGACCTGACTCAACTCTAAGCAGTAGCAGGCATGACAAACAAGCATGAATGAGTAGGCACAACAGGGCTCAAACAACTCCTACTCATGCTAGTGGGTTTCATCTATTTACTATGGCAATGACAGGTCATGCAAAGGATAAAGGGGTTCAGCTACCGCAGCAAGTAACAGATGAATCGATGTTGTCCTAATGCAGTAAAAGAGAGCAGGAGCAAGAGAGTGGGATTTTATCGAAATGAACAAGGGGGTTTTGCTTGCCTGGCACTTCTGAAGATAACATTGATTCTTCATCAGTGTCAACGATCACATCATCGGTATCACGTCTATCGAGAGGGGACAAATACCGGCAACACAGAAGGGAAACACGATCAATGCAGTGCACAATATGATGCATGCTATGACATGGCAACATGCTGGTGTTTTGAGCTAATGCAGCTAGCAACAAAGTTAAATGAAGTTGGTTTGAATCCAAGATTCAAATTCAAACTCCATATGTGATTATTTGAATGCCATTTAATTGATTTGACCTGATCAGCAGTTATAAGTTGTTCTAACATGCATGAAAATGGTACAGATGGATAGATTGGATTTTTCTGATCATTTTTCATATATAATTTATTTCATTTGGAGTTACGGTTGAATTTCTATGATTTAAGAATTATTTAAATTCTAGAAAACATTTACTGCGTCAGCAGTGCGTCACCGTGACGTCAGCAGGTCAACAGACGCTGCTGCTGGTCAATCTGACGTGTGGGGGCCACACGTCAGTGACACAGGGTTGTTTAACTCACTGACAGGTGGGACCAGTCAACGGCCACGTCAGCTAGGTCAACTCCGACGCGTGGGGCCACTGTGGTTAACTTAAACTAAACAGGGGTTAAACCGTGGTTAGTTAAGGGTGTGGGGCCCATATGTCATCGACACGCGACACTAACTAAACGCGATTAGCACCTAAACTAATGGTGCCACGTCAGCCACCGGAGACCAGCCGGCGGCGACCACAGGACACGGCGGGGGCACGCTGGACTTATGCTAGAGGCGTCAGCTTGGCGCGCTGAGGGCACCAGGGGATGGCCCTTGCTCTCGCGCATCCAGAGGACCAAGTGGGAGGTCGTGGGGTCGCCGAAACTCATGCCGGCAACGAGCTTTGGTGGCGATGGTGTTCGGTGGTGCTCGGGCGCGTCGCTACGGTGCATCAGTGAGCAAATGGAGAGGCTGGGCAGCACCTGCTAGACATGGGGAGCACTAAGAGCAGCACAGTGAGGCCAGGGGAGCACAGAGGCTATGCGTGCAGCAGCAATGGCGGACGGTGGCTTTGGTGCTCGTGGGGAACGACGCTACGGCACGGAGGAGAGCATGCTGAGTTAGGGGAGAAGGTCAGTGGCTCACGGCGATGACGAGGGGACGCTCGGCGAGGTCGGGGACGGTCCGGAGCCGACGAATTTGACGAAGATGGCCGGCGGTCCTGAGGTTGAAGAAGACATCGAGGGCGGTGTTGCGGCACGTCCGGGGCCTCGTGGCTCGTTGAGGAGGTAGAGGACGAAGTGGCAGAGTTTCTGGGCGCGTCGGTGAGGCGTGGGGTGGCCGGTGGCCGTGGTGGCAGCGAACGGCGGCGTCGGGTGCGCTCGGGTGTGGCGCGGCAGAGAGTAGAGGAGGGGGGAAGAAGCACGGGAGGGAGTGAGAGGGGTCCAGGGGGTGGCGTGGTGCTGCGGGAGACGTCCCGGGGGAGGAGGAGGCAGCCAGGCAGGGAGGAGCTGGCCTCCTCGGCCGCGCGCGTGCGAGCACGCAGCTGCTCCCACTGGCAAGAGGAAGACGACAGGAGGGAAAATGGAGATGGGCTGGGCCGTGCTGCTGGGCCAGGTGGGCTACCAGGTGACCGCCAGGTAGTCCTTCTCTCTCTTTCTATTTCTGTTTTTATTTATCTATTTTGTTCTGTGTTGTTTTAGTTTAGTAAAATACTAAACCATTTTATAAAATCCTGAAAATAGTTATGTGGCTAGAGTTAAAATATACCAAACCACATAAAATGTTCCAGTAATTATTGGGCATATATTATTTATATATAATATATATACCCAATGCAAATAGCTATTTATTTAATTCAAAGGCCCAAAATAATTAACTCTGAGATACCAAAAATATTGTTTTGAGTTTTACCTCTTTGCAATATTTTCAGAGACTAAGAGGAACATTTTCTTGGACTTCTTTGAGGAGATTTTAATGTTGATCATTTTTAGAAGGTTTCTGAGGCTTTGAAAATTCCTCAATTCAAATTTCATTTGAATTAAAACATGATGCTCACATGAGGTCTAGCCTAGTGCATAACAGGACCAGGGATGTGACACCTACTACACCGAGGGTGCCTACTTCTACGTTCAGGCCGCCGACGACCAGGAGTAGTTTAGGAGGATTCCAGGCAGGAGGCCTGCGCCTCTTTCGATCTGTATCCTAGTTTGTGCTAGCCATCTTATGGTAACTTGTTTAACTTATGTCTATACTCAGATATTGTTGCTTCCGCTGACTCGTTTATGTTCGAGCACTTGTATTCGAGCCCTCGAGGGCCCTGGCTTGTAATATGATGCTTGTATGATTTATTTTACTTTTATAGTTGTGTTGTGATATCTTCCTGTGAGTCCCTGATCTTGATCGTACACATTTGCGTGCATGATTAGTGTAGATTGAATCGGGGGCATCACAATAAGTTCACAAGGTCACTGAACCCACAAGTTGGTCACCAAAACATACATCAAGTAGATCACATTAATATCCCGTTGTCACCATAGATAAGAACATGCAAGACATACATCAAGTGTTCTCAAATCCTTAAAGACTCAATCCGATAAGATAACTTCAAAGGGAAAACTCAATCAATTACAAGAGAGTAGACGGGGAGAAACATCATAAGATCCAAGTATAGTAGCAAAGCTTGCGGTACATCAAGATCGTGCCAAATCAAGAACACGAGAGAGAGAGAGAGATCAAACACATAGCTACGGGTACATACCCTCAGCTCCGAGGGTGAACTACTCCCTCCTCGTCATGGAGAGCGTCGGGATGATAAAGATGGCCACCGGTGATGGATTCCCCCTCTGACAGGGTGCTAAAATGGGCTTCCGAGAGGTTTTTGGTGGCTACAGAGCCTTGTGGCGGCGGAACTCCCGATCTATGGTGCTCCTCGATGTTTTCGGGGTATATGGATATATATAGGCGAAAGAAGTTGGTCAGGGGAGCCATGAGGGGCCCACGAGGGTGGGGGCGCGCCCAGGGGGTAGGGCGCGCCCTGGACCCTCGTGGCTACCTCGTTGCTTCCCCAACGTCTACTCCAAGTCTCCTGGATTGCTTTCATTCCAAAAATAAGTGTCCTGAAGGTTTCATTCCGTTTGGACTCGTTTGATATTCCTTTTCTGCAAAACACTGAAATAGGAAAAAAAACAGCAATTTGGACTAGGCCTCCGGTTCATAGGTTAGTCCCCAAAATAATATAAAAGTGTATAATAAAGCCCATAAACATCCAAAACAGATAATATAATAGCATGGAACAATCAAAAATTATAGATACGTTGGAGATGTATCACACTCTGATCAGACATTCTGTCACTACAAAAAGAAAACTGACCCTGTGAATAGTTATAGATGAGATAGAGTGGATGAGCATCACAAAGTGCAGAGTTTTTGCAAAACAATTGAGTCCAAAACTTAGTTTTAGTTTTCTACAGAAAGCATTTCGGAGCTATCGATTTGTAAACTCGATTACACAAAAGCAACAATGTGTGCCTAACCTAGTGATCTCGGTCAGACCGAGGCACAGTTCAGTGACACCGATATTGCTAGGGTTTCACAAAGCTCTGAACTCGGTCACACCGATTTGTATGTTTCGGTCAGACCGAAAATCACAAGTGCAAGGGCCTAAGCCAAATCGGTGAGACCGATTTCTACAACTCGATCGGTTCAAGATGAGTTCGGCGGAAACCTAACCCTAAATTTTCGAATCAAATCTAAACTAAAGGAAGTTTTCGCTGGATAGCATGATTTCAAACTTGGCAACAATCATGGCATTGTCTTTGTGCTAAGAATCAGAGGTAAAAGATTGCACAAAGAGTCAAAGTCATACCCTAACTCGGCGATGAGCTCGCTACGGCGGCAATGGCGGTGAAGATTTCCGTTGACGGTGACGGAGACCAGTGGCGGGAGGTTGCTGGCGACGAGAGGTCGATCTGGAGACCCGAGTCGGCAAAGCATACTACAAAAAAAAGACACATCCGTGACATTTTGGGCCGAACGAATTTTTTTATGTCATACTTATGACTCTTCTATGACGATAATTGTGACAAAACCCGGTATCATCATAGATGTGGTGGGCTCCTACTTCTATGACAAAAAATCATGACAGAAAATGGGCTTTTCGTCCTGGGCGGGACGGAGACGCAGTCGCATGACATTCTTTGGGCCGTCCATGACGCAGAAACCCGTGGTAGAAGCAAGGGCGAGGAAAATTTCGGGGAGTTCCCGGTTACGGTGGGTGGTCGGAGGCCGAGCGATGCGTGTTTCTCTCATACACATACATGTGTGTGTGCGAGGCGTTGACTCTAACTGAACCCAAGCGAGGCGTTGGGCTCTAACTGAACCCGAGCGAGGCGTTGGGCTCTAACTGAACCCGAGCGATTCCACTGCAGGCTACGCATTACTGAAACCGAGCGATCGATGGATGGCTGTTAACTGAACCCGATCGAACGATTCCTTCACTACTGCTGCTAACTGAAGCCGATTGATGCTGCCTCTGGATGAACAGTGA
>NC_041389.1:345719157-345759829 GCF_002162155.2 Triticum dicoccoides
GCAGGGGGGGGGGGTGGATGAACAGTGAGCGGTGGGGGTGGATGAATAGGACCCTGTGGCGTTGCCTCTAGATGAGCAGGACCCCGATCGATTGAGCTGGTTGGGGTTGGATGAACAGGACCCCGTGGAGGGCTGTATGAACAGGACGACCCCGTGGAGGGCTGGATGAATAGTAGATGGTGGAGGGGTGGTTGAACAGTAGCCGGAGGAGTAGCGCGGTAGAGGCTGGATGAACAGGGGCCCGTGAAGGCTGGAGGAAGTCGACGGTAGCCCGTGGAGGCTGGAGGAGGTCGACGGTGGAGATGAACAGTATCCCGTGGAGTCCTGTTTATCGGTACGCCACACCCCTCCCGATGAACAGGACCCCCGTTTCGACCGTAGCGCTCCAACACAAGTCCGTTTCGTCCGTTTTGCGGTACGCCACACCCCTCCCGATCAACAGGACCCTTGTTTCGACCGTAGGAGGTCCATTTACTCCATTTTGCGGTATGCTAGACCCCTCCCAATGAACAGGATCCCGTTTCGAACGTGGTCGGTCGAACACTAGGCCGTTTCCTCCGTTCTGCGATACGCCGGGCCTCGTTTCCATCGCCTGTTCCGTCCAAGCCGGTTGGCTCTCACGCGTTTCGTTGCCTCCCAATGAACATGACGCATTCCGTTGCCTCCCGATGAACATGACGCATACCGTTGCCTCCCCATGAACACGACGATGACACAGTTTCTCCGTTCCGACAAAGCCATGTACACAAGCCCTGGCCGTACGTATGCGCGAGTAGGCATTCGAGACCCCGCCTGTATGTACGTATGTGGCCGTATTTACTTTCTTGCACCATGGCCGTTGTACGTACGTGTACATGCTACGTGCGCGCCTCTACTACGACACGTGCGCGCCTCTACATCGACCAGTATGTACGTACATGTTCGCGACCAGAATGACAACGCTACGTACGCTTCGACCAGGTGGGTCCCGACTGTCAGGCAATTCCTTACGTGCAAAGATGTAGCTGGTGGGTCCCAGCAGTCAGGGGGGCGAATCGTTTTTTTTTCCGGACGCACTTCCTTGCGTGCGAAGATGTAGCTGGTGGGTCCCAGCAGTTAGGGGGCGAATCATTTATTTTTTCCCGTAATATGGATGCACTTCCTTGCGTGTGAAGATGTAGCTGGTAGGTCCCAGCAGTCAAGGGGGAAACGTTTTTTCGCGAAATATGGTGGCCCGTCCGGTGAGTCACTGTTGGTAGGTGGAGGAATCATTATTTTCCGTGTAATAAGGAGGCACTTCCTTGCTGCGGCCGTGGACCCAACTATCAGCCTCTCCACGTACAGTCCACGTCCGATGGAAGTCGTTCCTTGACCACGTTGACCATGCTGTGCCGAGAACACCAGGGCGATGGACGACGGCGAGGCCTAGGAAGGGGACGACATGGAGCCGGGGAAGACGCGGCAGTGGAAGCCCGCGTGGAGAGGAGTATGAGGGTTCACTGGTTTGGTTGTGGTGTGAGGCTGCCGTTGCCGCAGGGCCTGGCCAGCGGTGGGAATAGTAGGGGGCGGTGAGGCCTCCACGGCAGCACATCCGGCCATGGGAGGCAGGAGCATGCGGCACAACCGGCGCTGCTTTGGGCGGCTGGAGCAAGAAGACCAGAGGTTGAGGAAGCACTACGGCCGTTGGATGGACATCGTACGGTCACTGGAGCTAGAATCGTTCATATTGACTAAGTTGACAAAGCCCTTCATCCCCGTCAACTTAGTAGGCCCACAAGTCAGCCTCCCACCAAGGTGGGACCCAGCTAGCAGGGGGAGTATTCATTTTTTTGTGCATAATAAGGAGGCACTTCCGGTGTGTCTGAGCTGACAGCGGGGGGAATGTTTTTTTCACGAAATACGGTGGCCCGTCCGGTGGGTCCCAACAGTCAGGGGGGAAACATTTTTTTCACGAAATAAGGTGGCCCGTCCGGTGGGTCCCTGCTGTCTGGTGGAGGAATAATTATTTTGCGCGTAATAAGGAGGCACTTCCTTGTGGCCGCCTGGACCCAGCTGTCAGCCTCTCACGTACAGTACTCTTCCGATGGAAGTCGGTCTTTGACCACGTTGACCACGCCGCGCCGAGAGCACCAAGGCGATGGACGATGGCGAGACCTAGGAAGGGGACGACGCGGAGCTGGGGAAGACGTAGCAGTGGAAGCCCGCGCGGAGAGGAGTACGAGGGTTCACTGGTTCGGCTGCGGTGTGAGGCTGCCATCGCCGCATGATAACATGGGGTGTGGGTGAGTAGAGGGATGGCCTGGACAATGGTGCGAGTAGTACGGGGCGGTGAGGCCTCCGCGGCATCACAGATGGCCATGGGAGGCAGGAGCACGCGGCACGGCCGACGCTGCTTTGGGTGCCTGGAGCAAGAAGACCATAGGTTGAAGAAGCACTACGGCCGTTGGATGGACATCCTATGATCACTGCAGCTAGAATCGTTTATATTGACTAAGTTGACAAAGCCCTTGGTATGCGTCAACTTAGTAGGCCCACAGCTCGGATTTGGCAGAGAACATATAGCCCATTTGCGATTTGTAAGAACGTACAGCCCATTTTTTAATTATAATGGAATTTACTACAGCCCATTTACAGTTTGTTAAAAGTACAGCCCAACTTCTAGCTAGGACAATGATTAATAATTTCAAACCACCGCTCAAAACAGAATTCAAAAAAAATTCCCACATTTTGATGGGATCCGAAATATTTTTATTCGAAGTTTCTAGTCAGGTTAAATATAATTCAAATTAAAGTTGTATTACGTTAAAATCCAACGAAATACTGCGCGCGCAACAAGTAATGAAATTAAAATTCTCAAATTCCAAAAATAATATATTTTTTAAACTAATTATGCGTTTGGTGCATAGATACTGCCTAGTTATTATAATTACATCCCATTTATTATTTCTTGAAGTCCAATTTCTTGTTAAGCCTAATGCATACCTCCTAGGAAAGTTTGTAGCCCAGCGGGGCGGAGAATAACAAGTTGACCCGGATATTGTGTACAACTGTCGGCCCAGTTGCATTGCTGATGTTGAAAAAAAGGATTGTGTAGTACAATACAACCTAACATGGCTACTCAGCCCACATTCAGCGACGCCGGAAAGGCCCAAACAAGGCTTCTGTACAACTTGTTGAAGTCACTGAGCTCAATTAATAACTTAAGAAAAAAGTTAGATTAAAGTGGAACCTAATTAAAAGCTGTCATGAGAAAATAAATAATTCAACGGGTCCCACTTGTGCGTTTGTGCGTGTGTGTGCATGCGTGCGTGTGCGTGCGTGCGTGCGCGTGCACGCGTGTGTGTGTGTGTGTGTGAGAGAGAGAGAGAGAGAGAGAGAGAGAAAGAGACCCATCAGTCGATGCTCGTAAATACATCTTTCAGCCATATGCATTGCTGATGCTCAGTAAAAACTTATATAGTTGACACAATCATATAGAACATCATAGCACACTGAACTTGCATACAAAAATTTCACGCACGCGACACAATCAGGATGGAGGCAGTGGATCGCTACGGGTAGGGCTATGTTGAAACCAATGAAGTCGTACATAACGGTTCATTGTCTTTATCAATGACGGGGAAATATCTTGAATGTTGTGCAAAGAAAACAGGCAGACAACACAATAAGTTCTGCTAGCACATTAAGTTGACGTACAGCCCTTTCTAAAAAAAGTTCAGGTACAAAATTAGAACAGGTCACAATCAAATGTACTGGCATATCAGTGCTTCACACCCATAGCTTAGATTTAACTAGTATCTGACAAGATTCAGTTGTTACCTCAAATTAGAGCACATCCAGGCAGCCAGCCCTGCCTCTTCTCCCAAAGAAGCAGGGACCTTCGCCGCACGATGGAGTAGGACCTGTGCCATCCATCGTTGCGAGCAACACGGGGAAAGTTTGATGTTGACTCATGTAATGGACGTCGTCGACGGACCCTGGCACCAGCGGCGGCAGCAGGACTTCGATTGATGGATTGACCACTTCTTCGACATGCACGAACACTTGATACAGGTACATCCCTAACGTGGTCTGCAGCGGCCTTGGTGGCCACGAATATTACAACCCCGGTTCCTGCACCGGTATCTCAACACTAATCACCTTCGGTATGGTGGATGGCTTCTTCATCCATGCCATAACCTTCAGAGCCCAGCTGTCTGGAGGAACAAACATACTTATGAGCTCACCTCCAAGGTCGTTGATAAGCTCGTTCATGGACTCGTTGTTCCAAGCACGTCGAGGCATGCCGTGGAAGGTAAGCTTTGTTAAAAACTCAAGCTCAGAGGGCACCGAGCCCCATCCTGGGTGCCACCGATCAAAGCTCGCTAGCGCGCCATCGTAGAACAAACGCGAGGAAGATTCAAACACACGACTATAGTCGAAAGTTGTCCGAAACCTGACGAAGAAATCAGCCGGTGGCGGACAAACTTCGATGAGCAAGTCACTTATTTGGATGTCGTGCACAATGCCAAGAGCTTTGACAAGGTCGTCCGGCGAGACGGGAGGCCGGTCGCCGTTGATGGTTACCATCAGCACTTTGCCGGCAAACTGGTCGTCAAGCGCCGCCATGCCACTGTTGAGCGACAACACGCAGCGACCAAAGGTAGGACGGACCTCAGGATCTCTGGCTCGGAGATCCGCGTTGACCGATGACATGACAGTGCGCTTGAGTGCAGGGAGTACAGGAGGGGGATTTGGGGGAACTGGAGTAGGAATCGAGATTCCAGAGGTGGGGGAGGGGCGAGAGACTGGGATGAAAAGGTAGCATGAATTTTGAGCACGCACCAATATGCTCTTGGCGCGCAAGCGCACAAAACACCGGTGGCGCCCACATGTCGGCCTAAGAGTCCTTATTCTTTCTTATTTGGAGAGACCGGCCTTTTTTTCAGGATCTTTTGAGAGCCCGGCCTGAGAGTGATAGTTGACCTGTTTGGCATTGCGTTACTACTCGGCCCATATTCAACGACACCTCACTGGCCCAAACAAGTGTACATCATCGAAAATACACTGAGCTCAAATTATATATACTCTGAACACTTGAGAATGGCGATGCCCTCATTTAGCCCACCAGTAGTTCAAGAAAATAAACAATTCAAAACAACGATATATGCAACATTCAAACACTGACTAGTGACTACTATTGACATAAACAGCAAGACATGATAGTTTATAAAAAGTCTTGCTACACCACCAAAGTGCACCCATCTGCAATGCTCAGACTCTCGTGATCCAGACGAGAATGACATTCTAAACAGAAGCAACTATTACATAGTAAGAGTGACATAGACGGGGATGACCAAATGACAAGGAATATGCATAACAAAAGAAAGAACTACCCATCCAGAACCAGCAGTAAAGACAAGAAAGTCATTCCAAGAGATGATCTAACACCATCATAATTTGCAACCCCGCTTCAGCGACTAGTGATCCGGAGACACTAGTACTCCACCCTTTGGATGCAATAGCCCAATTACCTATCAACCTGAAGGCTTGAACCACATCACTGCCTGTCGTAATTGAGACATCCAAGGATCAAAGTTAATCCGGATGCCTTTGTCATTCTCACCTTCTTTTGGCTGTAGGTTGTATTGTTGACAATCAGGGAAGTTTGCTCCCGAACTCCTAGGGCTTGCCGTGTAGACACAATTTTCCATAGCAAACAGAGCCTCTCTACCATCAAGGTCCTTGCCAGCGGTGATCTCCTGGATAATCGGATAATTGAGTCCGAGAAATAGAGAGTGTGAACCAAGGCTGTTTACCCACCTCCAACTAAAAAATCCTAAAGGCCCCAACAAGCTGGTATCCTGCTCATAGATGTAACAGCCACTGTCCGGATACTTGCGTATTACACGGTGCTTGTATACAGTGGGGTTTTTGCAATATAACTTTTCCGGCTCATGTGTCTGAATGATCATCAGTCTTTTGCCATCGTCTAATCGAGCGAGGAACCAATTGTGCTTCCCTGTTTTTGGCAAAGGTGGTGGGATTACCAAGGGCAGTAACTATAGGGACACTGCATCATATCAAAAAGGACAGGCATTGTTAATGTAAGATCAGCATTGTTCAGAGTATGAGTAGGATAATGCAAGAAACAGCATTGATATGTCCCTGTTGGAACTGGGAGGAAAATACATGGAAATGTATGCTGGGTTAGAAAATATAGAAGTGCCATGCATGGTTATACTCATGTTATCTCGCAATCGATTCTTCACAGGAAACTACCATGTCATGCATGTTATGTAATCATGTTCTGTCCTCACAAACAAATTCTTCAAGGTAACTAACAGACCATGCATTGTTATATACTCGTGTTCTGTGGGTAAATTTTTTGTGAGGATATTATTCTGGCCATTGATTGCTGAAGGGCGAATATAGGTATGTACACATGGTAAGCATTGTAGGATTTCACTACTTCCAAATACAGAGTTCTCCATATGCACATTTACTTCCCTAATGTATGGTTAGATGAAACCAACAGTGTGTGCATGTTTCTACATCATGAAAATGAGGAAACTAACATGGCCATTGATACACACTCATATTTAGTAGTAGTATATAGATTACTATAAAATAAGGATAATATCCATATATTCCTAACCGTTTGATTATTCAGGGTACAAATTGACTGTAATGACATGTTCACAATCGCATGAATTAACTCATTCCAAATATAGCTGATTTACGACGTCTCTAATACATTGCCATAGTTCTACTCAAATTCTGCTCAAACAGGGATATGCCAATCATCACAAAAAGTTCAAATAGTGTCATGACGTCATCATTAACATGAGATAGAAACAACTTACACGCGCCGTCCCAGCAATACGTGGTGCCATCTGCTTTGTCGATCGCGTAGATGATGCCATTGTGTTCAATAGCATCACAGAAGTGTGTATCATCTTTGATGATGACCCACTGCGAGCTGAGTTGTCTCCAGCTAAAGAAGGCACCGGCGTAAAGATAGGCGAGTCCTCGGTCGAACAAGGCAATTAGCATGAAGTCTGCGTAATTCGCATGTCGTGTGGGAACTTGGCAGATTACAATCTTCTAGAAAACAAGGTCCGTCTAACTGATGTGGTAATCTAGATGACCTGGACCGCGATGGTAATACTCTATATAATCCAACGGAGGAAGGATAATCTCATGGGAGGTCTGGAAGCTCACGAGCACCAACTTTTTACCGTCTTCTCTGAAGGCAGCCATCCAGTGGGAGTTCATGCCGACCTAGTACATACCTTCCAAGAAGTTTCGGGCGATGGTGATCGGATCGAAGTCGAGGGAAATGATGTACGGCGACCCACTACATACCTGCAAAGAAGTTTCGGCTAATGGAGATCGGATTGAAGTCGAGGGGCATCATGTACGATGTCGGTGTCAAAACCGGCGGATCTCGGGTAGGGGGTCCTGAACTGTGCGTCTAGGCGGATGGTAACAGGAGACAAGGGACACGATGTTTTTACCCAGGTTCGGGCCCTCTCGATGGAGGTAAAACCCTACTCCTTCTTGATTAATATTGATGATATGGGTAGTACAAGAGTAGATCTACCACGAGATCGGAGTGGCTAAACCCTAGAAGCTAGACTATGGTATGATTGTTGTTCGTCCTACGGACTAAAACTCTCCGGTTTATATAGACACCGGAGAGGGCTAGGGTTACACAGAGTCGGTTACAATGGGAGGAGATCTTCATATCGTATCACCAAGCTTGCCTTCCACGCCAAGGAAAGTCCCATCCAGACACGGGACGGAGCCTTCAATCTTGTATCTTCATAGTCCGGGAGTCCGGCCATCCGGACACCCCCTAATCCAGGACTCCCTTAGTAGCCCCTAAACCAGGCTTCAATGACGACGAGTCCGGCGCGCAAGTTGTCTTCGGCATTGCAAGGCGGGTTCCTCCTCCGAATATTTCATAGAAGATGTTGAACACCAGGGTAGTGTCCGGCTCTGCAAAATAAGTTCCACCTTCCACCGTAGAGAGAATTGTATTTGTGTCAATCGGATCTGCTGACGTATTCCGCGGCATGACATCATGCCACGGCCAGGCTTTTATTCATCTTACCATTCCACCTTAGCGCATTTTGCGAGGCAGTTTTCTTGGCACGTCTTGTCAAAGCAGAGATCGTGTCCCCTTATTCCGGGATTCTCATCAATACGGGCGTGGGTAACCCAACCGTGACTTAGGTATGACTCCCTAATTGAAAGCGAGTCTCAAACGGTTACGGGGAGGGCTCTTGGTATTCACCTCCTTTATAAAGGAACCAAGGCCCGACTCCCTTGTTCTTAAACCAATCAAATCCGCCCCTCGCTTCGAGTTCCAACACCCAAAGCTCTAGTTTTAGGCGCTTCGGACCTTCGAAGATGTCCGGCTCCGACCCTCAAGGCTGGTGGATGCCTTCCACCATTACGGAAGAAGATGTGCGAAAGCTAAGAGATGCCAGGTATCTAACCGGCGAAATCTCGCATAGACTGCCTAATCAAGGGCAAGCTGTTCCCGCTCCCCAGCCCGGTGAAAGCGTGGTGTTCGCATCTCACTTCCTTCGAGGACTGGGCTTCCCAATCGATCCCTTTGTGAGGGGGCTTATGTTTTACTACGGGCTAGAGTTCCACGACCTAGCTCCGGAGTCCATCCTCCAGATCTCATCATTCATTTTCGTGTGCGAGGCCTTCCTCCATATCACCCCTCACTTCGGATTGTGGCTAAAAACTTTCAAAGTGGTACCGAAAATGATCGAGGGGCAGCACGCTGTGTGCGGAGGGGCTATAATAAGCAAGATGGACGACGCTCCATGGCCCGAAGGCTCTTTTCAAGAGGATTTCGGCTTATGGCAATGGGACTGGTTTTACATCACAGCCCCTAGGGGCACCACATGGGTGGCACCACCTACTTTTCGCTCGGGTCCCCCACCACGGCTGGCGTCATGGGTTAATGAAGGACTTATCTGGGGGCCGCCCAAAGACGTGCCCTTGCCGCAGGGCCATATTCGAGATCTTCTAGAAAGAGATATCAATTTGACCATAGTGGCGCAAGTCATGGTGATTCGCCGCACATTGCCCTGCGAACGTCGACCTCTCCGCCTGTGGGAGTGCAATCCGGAGGGACCACGAGTCCCACAACATTTCATGGGAATGACACCCATGGAGATGTACAAATTGTTCTTCGGATCACAAGCAAGGTGTCCGGATTTATCCGAGGACGCAGGTCTGAGCTGCGACCGCCCAGATGCTAAGGTAAGTAGCCCCGTATTTGAATACACCATCCATATTTTTATCAAATCTACCCTTTAGCAGAGTTGTCCTTTGAACAGGAGTGGATAGTGAAGGCAAAGCTTATCAGGTGTCCAGCCCCCCTGCCCGAGACCGTGCCAGATCCCATGCTAACCAGGATGCTGGAGGCCGCACCATTGGCGAAAGGCGAAGGGGGGAACCAAGGAGCTACCGCCTCCACGAAGGAGGCCGTTAGGAAGGGAAGAATCAAAAATTCTCCCGACCAGGGAAAGAAAAGGACTGCCTCCGAAGACCCGGAGGTGATGACCTCAAAACGGGGAAAGAAATCTTCGTCAGAGGGTTCGGCACCGGAGAACACCCCAGCCGAATCGCCCCCTAATGGGGACCGGCTCTCCCCCGAGGCATAAGTGAAGGGAGGGGTTCCATAATGAATCACATTCATGTTTTATTCCTGAGGAAAATAACCGAAACATTATCTTGCAGTTGGGATCGCAACCCTTCACAGCACAGCTCATCTTCAGGGGATCTTCGTCCAGAGATGATAGAGAGCGAAACGCCTCCCCTTGTTCCACCGTCTCACGAGGCTGGCTACCCCGAGGTATCGTACCGAAGGGTTTTTTCAAGTCCGGACCCTGGAAAAGGTCATCAGACTAGTCCGGCACCCTCTTGCGCGCCGGCGGAGGGGCTGAAGGATCTGCTTAGTAGGGTGTCCATCTCAGAAGAACACGATATGTTGATGGATACGGTGATTGGAAGAATTTCATCCGCGGAAAGCAGATTGTACGAGGCTGCCAGGAGTTTACTAACAGGCTTTGAGGTATGTAAAAAGGTGTACCTTTTGGTAGGGCCGCATATAAAATATGCCCTGTATGAATAGTAGCCCCTGAGACTCTGTGTGTCGTCACGAGTGATGGCACACAGAGGATCACAACCCTAGGTACCCGCCTATTCCATGAAGGTGGCAAGCCATTCGGTGGCTAGCCGGACTGATGAATCTGCCGAACTAAAGCGGCAACTTGACATAGCAGATGCCGACATCGCGCTTGTACATAAGCGGCTAGACGAGGCTCAAGGTATGTTCAAAAGACACCCAGTAATAGGAGCTTGATGCTCGGGCCTTATATATGTTTTATGTAGATGGTGCTGCTGCCGAGGAGAACCTTCGGGCGGAACTTGCCCGAGCCAAGGAGCAAGCAAGGAAGAGTGATGCGGCTGCTGTTAAAGCGGCTGAAGAGCTAAGAGCCGAACAGGCTGCTCACTGCCAGAGCAAGAAGGAAATAGCCGAGATGGCCATAAAATTGAAGGATGCTACCGACCGCTGTAGATTTCTTGAACAAGAAGATAGGGCGGCTCAGAAGGATCTTGAAAAGATCACTGCCGAAGCCAAGGATACTCGCTCTACCATGAGAGCGATGAAGGAGGAGCTGCGTCAGGCCGGAGATATCACGGCTGGAAAGCCTTATATGCTGCGGATGAAGTTTGGAGACCCCAAGTATGCTCCATTAGACCGGCGGTGGAGTTCGGAAAACGCTTATCTGGATTTGGCCACAAGTGCGGCGGACGCGACCAAACACTTCCGCAGGTGAGGTGACCATGAATTGGAAGAGCTTTTTTGGTCGCAGTACCACAATCCAGAATGCCCACTGTCAGTATCCGACCGTTTAGCCACCTGGGCGGAGCTGAACAGATTATCCAGACTCGCCATGAAGTATGTTGCGAGTCGTCTGTGGCCGGAGAAGCCGGAGCCGAAGAGTTATTTTGGCTTGGTGCAGCAGTTCCTTGGTTTGGTGCCGCATGCTGATGCAATGAAGAGGTCGGCGTGCATAGAGGGTGCACAAATGGCTCTTGCCCGTGTCAAAACATACTGGGCAGATATGAAAGCCAGTATTGTTGCGTCCCACGATTCGGACGAAAGTCGAGTACCTGCCAAGCACTATTTTTAGGAAGTTCTTCTCGGCGCTCGTATAATAGAGTCGCAGTGCTCGAACGAGTTTGTGTTTGAATAGCTTATACTATTTGTAAAACGAATTGTGTTTTTATGAAAAAAGTTGTTTTATACTTGTGCTTGCAAGAATCATGATGCCTCCTGTGTGGCCGTTTAATGTATATATTTGTATATAACCTGAAATATGGCAGTCGTTGGCTTCAGCCCCCACACATAGAATGCGGGGGTGTTCGCAAAAAATGCGCCTTTTCACACTTAATCCAACGTCTTGGTCCTACAAACGGAGGTGGTGACGCGGAGAACTAGGCAACCGGACTATAATGCCCTTTAACACTTTCACTTAGCCATAGGAGTTTGACAGTGGGGCTATTGAATAGCCCCTAGGGGCACCGCGCTCGCCCGAATTCGGGGCACGAGTGTGCCTGACCGGGAAGCGGCCCTTCGTTAATGCGGGGAATCCTAAAGATTCCGAAAGCCATCGAGTGGTTGACCAGTCTCTCGCTATATCATGACAGTCAGTTTTCGGCTTTCTCTACTGAGGTGCTCACCCGGCCAAACCGGGGCACAATCGCAGTAGTTCTCCTGGTGCCGCGTTAGCCGATATAACGGAACGTAAGGTAGCAAAACACAGGAGCCGGGCAAACCCAACATTTGACCAAAGACATGATTCAGAGCTAATGCATATAGGGCCAAACTCGCGACGCCGAACACTCCGTAAGGTATTCGGTCTTTATGAAGACGGGCCGAAATAGAGCCCTTGGTAAAAAAGCCCCTAGTGTCCAGGTATGTGCAAAAATTCTGGCATGGCCACATGCCAAGACGCCAGCCTCCTCCTCGGCTATAGAGAAAACCGGGGGATGTTATCAACAAGAGACAGTAAAAAAGGTTTACGCAGGGTCTTAATCTGAAAAGAATCCTTGAAACGGGTCCCTGCTGCACGTCTGCGCCTTTGTCTCCGTTGTGCCGTCTCCTGGACGGGCGTAGCATGATGTTCGTCTGCGAAAGAGAGGAACTTAGTAAAAAAATAAGCGTGCGAGAAATCTATATTGAAATAAATAAAATATAGTTGGAGCAGGAGATGGGCCGTATTGTCTCCGGGCGTGAGCACACGGAGCCCCTTGCACAGGGGTATGCGGCTATTAAGCATCTTGACGCCGGACTCGTCTACCGTGTCCGGGATAGTAGGGCTGGATTTGTGGGTGGCTGTCTAGGCAGCCGCACCCTTGCCCGTACTTTGGGGGTCAATTTATGTTCCCCTGTAATGAAATGATGCCCTTTGGGCCGGGCATTTTGAGTGTAAGGGATGCGTAATGCGGTATTGCGTTAAAGCGGGCGAAAGCTTCACGTCCCGGTAGCGCTTGATAGCGACTTACGAATGGGGCGATGTGGAATGTTAGCTTTGGCTTCGGAAATTGTCGGGTGATCCGAACGTAACTTCTAATGCAAGGGAACCCATACTTGGGGTATCCGGTCCTGGCGTTACTCCTTGAAAGGAAGTGTTGGTGAGGTGGATTATAATTGGGTTTACCCCGAGTTTGCTGACTGTGTCCTGATATAATTGGTTCAAGTCGCTGCCGCCGTCCATAAGGGCGTTTGTAAATTGGAGTCCGTTAATAATTGGATTTACGACCAAGGCAGTCCAGCCTGAGTTCTGGTCTCCTCTGGAGTAATCCTGATGATCGAAGGTGATTGGTTGTAACAACCAGTGGGGTTGCTCCTCCGGGGCTGGCTGTACGGCGAGTGTCTTCGTGGGTGCCGTTCTGCTCTTCCCTTTTGTCACATGGAGTATACTGTCTTGAATTCTTGTGGGAACTTCTTTTGTTCTCCGGTGTTCTGCTTGTGGGCTGCATCGTCATCTTCGCTTGGTGTGTTGAGCCCCTCGTATTCGGCGTTAAGCTTGCCGGACTGCTTAAAGACCCAACAATCTCTATGGGTATGGTTTGCAGGTCTCCCCGGAGTGCTATGGATTTGACATATTTTGTCCAAAATTTTGTTGAGGTTGGATAGCTCGTCCCTATCGTCTTTGGGGGCGGCTTTTTCTGATTTTGCCGAGAGCTTTCGAATCCGGCGTTTACTGCTGTGCTCATCGGGCTGTTGTCCTTTACCCGGCGCGGTTCTTTGTTGCAGCGCGGCTTCCCGTTCCCATCTCTAGGTTTGGACATATTCGGGTCGCTGGTGCTGCTTCTCGCCAACCAGCTATCCTCTCCTGCACAAAAGCGGGTCATGAGGCTTGTTAACGCTGCCATTGTTCGCGGCTTTTCTTGGCCGAGGTGTTTGGCGAGTCATTCGTCTCGGACGCTATGCTTGAAAGCTGCTAGGGCTTCGGCGTCCAGATAGTCGACTATCTGATTCTTTTTTATAAGGAATCTGTTCCAGAGTTTCCGGGCTGACTCTCCGGGCTGCTGAGTTATATGACTCAGATCATCTGCATCCTGGGGTCGGACATAGGTCCCTTGAAAATTTGCCCGGAAAGCATCCTCAAGCACTTCCCAACTTCCTATGGTGTTTTTGGGAAGGCCTTTAAGCCAATGCCAGGCTGGCCCTTTGAGCTTAAGGGGCAAGTATTGTATGGCATGGAGGTCATCTCCTCTGGCCATCTGTATGTGGAGGATGTAGTCCTCGATCCAGACTCCAGGGTCTGTTGTTCCATCGTATGCTTCTATGTTCACTGGCTTGAATCCGGCTGGGAATTCATGGTCCAGCACCTCATTGGTAAAACAATAGGGGGTGTGCGGCGCCCCTGTATTTAGGCGTGCCGCGGTGTTTGGGTATTTTTTCGATTGCATCACTCATTGGAGCTTGCTTTCTTGGCCTGTACATGGATCTGGTTGGGCCAGTTTTCTGATGCGAATTCTTGGATAGATCACGCGCCGTATTGAGTGCGGCGTCCTTTGATGCGTGAGATTGATCGTAGGGTCATCTATCCGACCTTGTGGCTTCCTTATTTTTTGACTGTGGGGGCTTTATGGCCTCTTCACCAAATTCTGGTAGTAGTTTCCGCTTCGGATAGCCTTTTGTGTGGCGCCTATTGCCGTACTTGTGTGCGGTATTAAGTACTTTGCCCCATCTGATCCTGAGTGGATCTTCCGCTGTCTTGAGCCTCCGCTTCTGCTTTCTCAAGCTACGTGCAGTGGCAACGAGCCTTTGGTGGAGATTTTGATGTTCCAGCAATTTGTCTGGCGTGAGGTCGTCCGGGCTATTATCTTTCCCGGGGATTAGTTGTTCGGATTGTCCGCCCTGTTCGGACGGATGCTCGATGGCATGTTCATCGTTCGTTGATTCACCCTGCTCTATGGATGGGTCTTGTTGGGGATTGGCCTTGCGCTTACGCCGCCGCTTTGATTGTTTTTCGGGGGAGCGATCCCTGGCCGCATCCTTTTGGTCCTCATTGTAGTTTCTGTTGTATGTGTCCACCATGCATACACCGTATGATGAGGTGGCTTTCCGGCGCCCTATAGGTGCTGGTTTTTGATTGTCTCCTTTATCGGCGTCCATACCGTCGATATCTTCGAAGTCGAAATCGAGCATGTCGGTTAGATCGTCGACAATGGCTATGAAGTGGGTGGTGGGTGGGCTTCGAATTTCTTCGTCGTCCGCATCCCAACCGTATTGGCCGTAGTTCGGCCAGGGCTCTCCTGACAAAGAGAGAGACTTTAATGAATTCAAGATATTGCCGAAAGGCGAGTGCTGAAAGACGTCCGCGGCGGTGAACTCCATGACTGGATCCCGATCGGGCTTAATCGAAAGAGGTGCAGGATTTACGGAGTCCGGATCAGAGTCCGGCACCTTGGAGTCACGGGCCTTTCGAGGGACTAGGCTGGTATCCGGCTCTATCGCCATAGAGGTTGCAGTTTCAGGGGCGGCGTCCAACGGTCCGTCCCTGACTGGTGCAGTGGGGTCTGCGCTAATGGTCGGAGCGGACACCTGAGCGACGCTCTGGGTGTTGTCCGATGACAGAGCTAAATCATGCCCATCGTGATAGTGCGGCGCGCCCGGTCGTGGCTCGAATCCGTCGAAGATCAAGTCCCCGCGGATGTCGGCCGTGTAGTTTAAGCTACCAAACCTGACCTGATGGCCAGGGGCGTAGCTTTCGATCTGCTCCAGATGGCCAAACGAGTCGGCCCGCAGTGCGAAGCCGTCGAATACGAAGATCTGTCCGGAGAGAAAAGTCTCATCCCGGATCGCATCACGATCGATGAGCCATCGGGCCTAAAGGTGACAACACAGAGGAACTCTCAATGAAAGCACCAATGTCGGTGTCAAAACCGGCGGATCTCAGGTAGGGGGTCCCAAACTGTGTGTCTAGGCGGATGGTAACAGGAGACAAGGGACACGATGTTTTTACCCAGGTTCGGGCCCTCTCGATGGAGGTAAAACCCTACTCGTGCTTGATTAATATTGATGATATGGGTAGTACAAGAGTAGATCTACCACGAGATCGGAGTGGCTAAACCCTAGAAGCTAGCCTATGGTATGATTGTTGTTCGTCCTAGGGACTGAAACTCCGGTTTATATAGACACCGGAGAGGGCTAGGGTTACACAGAGTTGGTTACAATGGGAGGAGATCTTCATATCGTATCACCAAGCTTGCCTTCCACGCCAAGGAAAGTCCCATCCGGACACGGGACGGAGTATTCAATCTTGTATCTTCATTGTCCGGGAGTCCGGCCAAAGGTCTTAGTCCGGCCATCCGGACACCCCCTAATCCAGGACTCCCTCATATGCCTCCGTATCATGGTGAGCCAATCTCGCAAGACCAGATAGCAGCAAGCAGGGTGTCTTGAAAAGCTTAGGCCTCGCTTCAACGATGGTCGTGTGCATGTCCCTTGAGCATGCAGCCAGCCGCAGGGCGCTCAACATATCCATACACGAACAACAGAGGTCGAGGATGTCACTGGGGAGATTGCTCCAATCACGGCTCATATGGATGCTGCGCGGTTCGTGTTCGGCCATGGTGGAGTTTGGAAGGTGGGGGTTTTTGGGGGCTTGATTTACGGGGGAGAAGGCTGTCGGTGCTGGAGCGACTAGCGAGGGAATAGTGGTACTGGGCGAGGCGAGCGAGGCGACGGTACACGGGGGCACAGTGAGATGGAGACGGAGACGGAGAAGGAGATGGAGATGGAGTGGTGCTATGGGAGGGGAGAGGGAGATGAGGCGAGGCGCCAATGTGATGTACAGCGGCGGCGACAGACTGCACAGTGCATAGGGTGAGGCTGACTTTAACCCGAACATGCCGCCTGGACTAGTGTCAGGCGCAGGGTGTTGTCACTTCACTATGAGGACTGGATGAATAGTATTTGACCATCAAGTGTACCACAGTTGTACTACTACTATTACTACTAGTAGGAACATGAGTACTCCAGTATTGTATAGCGGAAATAGGTCTCCCGTGCTAGCATGCCTGTTCACTTCATCGTTCAGGTATCATCCATATTGCGAGAAGAATCAAATTCTCGTGCATGCCCAATCAACGCCCTGCCGCGGTGCATGCAGTGGTTGTTCTGGTGCATCAAGGACGACATGCAAATCGTTCCACACTTGAGAAGAGGAAAAATGGAAAGGTAGAACGCGGCAGTAGAGGAAGAGAACGCTGGTTAACGAGGCTGGGAGGGGATCGAGCAGGAAGTTAATGCTCCACTCCTAAAGGTTTTGGGAAAACCTGATTTTCATAAGGTGACTTACTCACCTAAACGAAGGGAGTATTCCATAACCAGAGAATGTTGTGTCTCCCACTCACACGCCAATATCCATCTGAACCATCTATGACACATTTTTTATCTGTTTGCATAGGTCCCACCTATCAGGAAGGATGGGCACATACACGAACAGGTACGACTCATCAGTCTACCCGCATAGCCTTTTTGTTTAGTCTACCTAGCCGTCTAATCAACTGCCTGCATGCCACTTCTCCCATTTACTTCTCCATCAGGAACCGATTTTCCTCGGCTTCTTCACCTCCCCTTCGTCTTCATTTGCATCCAAACCCCACTGCGTTCACATTGTTTTAACCTCTTTAAATAATCATCTACTACTTCAGTTAGACTAGCCATCTAATCCTAATTCTCCAAACCATTGCCCTCTGTTCCAGCGGTTTCAAATAGCAAAAGAGATTGAGATGCAGGTTTTTAGCGTCCAATATGTCCTCGTCAAAGGCTCGATGAGCATAATTGCCACCATCACCGTCCACCCAAGGGTTGTTCGGCAGTGGATCAACAATGTATCCAACTCCGTCGAAAAGGTAGAGACGAGGGTCATCGGTCTCGACGCAGAGTACACGGAGCCTGCCCCTGGGAAGATCCAACGTGCCACCGTCCTTCAGCTGTGCCTCGAAGATGATGTTTTGGTGTACCACATCATACACTCGCCCTCCATACCAGGTGAGCTTCACGATTTCTTGTCTCGGGAGGACGCATACTTCTGTGGGGCAGCCATCGAAGGGGACAAACAGAAAATGGAGCCGTACAACCTTGATTTGAAAAGCATCGCTGACCTACAAACCAGAATCAAAATTCCTGTAGAAGATTGTGATAAACAGACATCATCCCTATTTGACGTAGTAAATTTTGTGCTCGGTACAAATCTTCAGAAGGGTGATGAGACGGTGGCATTAAGGTCGTCTGGATGGGAGAATTATCCCTTGACGTACGAGCGGATAAAATATGCTGCCCTCGATGCCCGTGTGAGTTTCGAGATAGCTACAAGGTCCAAAGAGCTTGTTGCGAAGCCGTCTCCCACAGAAAATGAGAAGAAGAAGAAGAAGAAGAAGAAGAAGAAGAAGAAGAAGAAGAAGAAGAAGAAGAAGAAGAAGAAGAAGAAGAAGAAGAAGAAGAAGAAGAAGAAGAAGAAGAAGAAGAAGAAGAAGAAGAAGAAGAAGAAGAAGAAGAAGAAGAAGAAGAAGAAGAAGAAGAAGAAGAAGAAGAAGAAGAAGAAGAAGAAGAAGAAGAAGAAGAAGAAGAAGAAGAAGAAGAAGAAGAAGAAGAAGCTGCACCAGCATGAGGGCATTATGGATGGATGAACTATTTTCTCTCTTGTAAAAAAATTATTCCCTCTCGGTGTATATTGATATAGAAGGACTATTTTGATTGTGTGCATGTCTTTGGAACAGAGTAGTAGCATGGGTCCGCTTGACTATAATGAACTATTTATCCGCATATATAGCTTTCTCTGCTACTCCTTCCAATGATCGGTATGCAGTGCATGTGTCCGTAGACATGACAACTTGTCCATGGAAGTTCAACTACGGCGACCATCACGTTTCATCTCGCGATTCCCATGACGCCTCTCCAACCCATGGCACCACGTCCCCCGACATGCGCCTCACCCTCTCGGCCGCATCGCCCCTCTGCCTTTGTGTGCATGACATGTGGGCCACCTAAAATGCGGCGAGCATCAAGTTTCTACCACAGCCACACGCGATTCCCACAACGTCACTCGAACCCATGACACCACACGTCCCCTGACTTGCGGCTCACCCCTCTTGGCCCCACTGCCCCTCTGCCTTCGGGAGCATTACATGTGGACCAGTCACCTATCGTGTCCACATGTTATTGACTCAAAGGTAGGTGTAGTAAGGCGCTGAAGCTCAGTCCCGACGACCCTGAGAGGGAAATGTAACTCCTGCGCCAGGGCTTGTGGTGCTACCGCTGCATGAACTCGTGCCAAACTCGAGATTTGTTTCTTTACTATACATGCACGCAACAATTTAATGGACATTGTAATCTCAACATGTGATGGGGAGCTCTAAATTTGAATTTGAAACTTATAAAACGAAAAGATTCAAAACAAATAAACTGGGAGAGAGGGAGTATATCGTAGGATGTGTCCCATACAAAATAAGTCCCCTGGTTTGTCACCGCGAAGATGCGGTTAGAAAGGAGCACAGCGTATTCATACTCGTACGACAATATATCAGCCGCAGGCAGCATGGTCCGCCTTTGACCGCCATGTGCAAGGTTCGTGCTATCTTATTCAATCTCACCGTGGTTCCATCGTACAAATTCATGCGGTGGCCCGTTGCATGGCTGATCCCAATGTTGGACAAAGGTTCTACGGGAATTGTGTCACCGTTGTAAATGTTATGCAAATTGATGTTGGTACCCTCCAGTACATATGCAAGCCAATCTCCACTCGCACCGAGCCTAACCTGTGAAACAGTGGGCAGGGGGAGAATTAGGAAATGGACATGGAAGTAGTCTTTAGAATGCATTTACTACATGATCAAACTCATCTTACCTGCTCATCGGAGGAAATCCGAGTGCCCCTCAACGTCGGCATCTCAAGGGGCGTCAACTTGCAACTACGGCCACGCCGCGCTGGAGAGACCCCCAAGGAAACATCCTCATGCATTCCATGGAACCTCAAGATGCATTTGTATGAGTAGTTTATCTTGTGAGAGAAAAGGATGAACGAGGGAAGGCCTCTAGAGATAGAGATAGACACTATACTACCAATGTGCTGGCCCTGCGTTGCAATGGATCCAAAGTAGTAGAATAATACTTGTTCACGTGCTTGAAATATAAACACTCTAGTTTTGATATACATGTGTCAGCAGACATGACAGCTTGTCCATGGAAGTTAAACCACGGCGACCATCACGTTTCTTGTTTCTACCACTGCCACACACACGCGCGATTCCCACGACGCCGCACCAACCAACAGCACGACGTCCCCCGACGTGGACATGGATCCTCTGACGTGGCTATCACTGCCTTGCCCTGCCTTTCCTTCGCGAACAGGTGGGACCAATGCTTGTGGGTCCCACATGTCAGTGACAGAATGGTAGGATTGTTCGCGTCATCCCTCTCGGCCCCATCGCTCCTCTGCCTTTGTGTGCATGACATGCGGGCCAGCTGAACTGCGGCGACCATCAACTTTCTACCACAGACACACCCGATTGGACGCGGTTTGCTTGCTCCGCTGCAGTGATCCGATCTGTACTCCCGCACCATCAAATTTTCATCCAACGGCTGTGACACATTTCATCCCGGGCATCAATCCTCAGCTGGAGTACTTCTGTACTACAGGTAGTACCCGCCGTTGTGGCCATCTACGCCTTGTAACGCCCCGACGCCCAGCTGTGGCACCCTCGCCACGGCCACGCCACCACCGATCGGTTCATCCCGAACGAGTGAGCCACGAACCATGCCACCACCATGAGAATGACATGTGGGCTAGCCACATTTAAGGTCCGCATGTCATTGACTCATAGGCCGGGCACTAAGCCACTGAAGTTCGGTCTCGTGGGCCCCGAGAGGGAAATGTAACTCCTGCGGCAGGTGAGGGAGTCCTGGATTAGGGGGTGTCCGGATGGCCGGACTATGACCTTTGGCCGGACTCCCGGACTATGAAGATACAAGATTGAAGACTCCATCCCGTGTCCGGATGGGAATTCCTTGGCGTGGAAGGCAATCTTGGCGATACGATATGAAGATCTCCTCCCATTGTAACCGACTCTATGTAACCCTAGCCCTCTCCCGTGTCTATATAAACCGGAGAGTTTTAGTCCGTAGGAGGGACAACAATCATACCATAGGCTAGCTTCTAGGGTTTATCCTCTCTGATCTCGTGGTAGATCAACTCTTGTAATACCCATACCATCAATATTAATCAAGCAGGAGTAGGGTTTTACCTCCACCGAGAGGGCCCGAATCTGGGTAAAAACATCGTGTCCCTTGTCTCCTGTTACCATCCGCCTAGAAGCACAGTTCGGGACCCCCTACCCGAGATCCGCCGGTTTTGACACTGACATTGGTGCTTTCATTGAGAGTTCCTCTGTGTCGTCGCCTTTAGGCCCGATGGCTTCTTCGATCATCAACCACGACGCGGTCCAGGGCGAGACTTTTCTCCCCGGACAGATCTTCGTATTCGGTGGCTTTGCACTGTGGGCCAACTCGTTTGGCCATCTGGAGCAGATCGAAAGCTATGCCCCTAGCCATCAGGTCAGGTTTGGAAGCTTAAACTACACGGCCGGCATTTGCGGGGACTTGATCTTCGACGGATTCGAGCCACAGACGAGCGTGCCGCACTGTCTCGATGGGCATGATCTAGCTCTGCCGCCGGACAGCGCCTAGAGTGCCGCTCAGGTATCCGCTCCGACCATTAGCTCGGAGCTGACTGCACTGACCAGGGACGGACGGCTGGACGCCGCCCCAGGAGCCGCAATCCCTACGGCGATAGAGCCGAATACCAGCCTAGTCCTTTGTGAGGCCCGTGACTCCAAGGTGCCGGACTCCATTCCGGACTCCGAATCTTCCGCACCCCTTCCGATCGAACCCGATTTGGCTTCGATCATGGAGTTCACCGCCGCGGACGTCTTTCAGCACTCGCCCTTTGGCGATATCCTGAACTCCCTAAAGTCTCTCTCTTTGTCAGGAGAGCCCTGGCCGGACTATGGTCAGCAGGGTTGGGATACAGACGACGAAGAAATTCGAAACCCAACCACCACCCACTTTGTAGCCACAGTCGACGATACAACCGACATGCTCGACTTCGACTCCGGAGACATCGATGGTATGGACGCCGATGAAGGAGACGACCAAGAACCAGGACCTATAGGGCACTGGAAAGCCACCTCATCATACGATGTATACATGGTGGACACACCCAAAAGGGATAACAACAAGGATCAAAAGGGCGCAAACAGGGATCGTTCCCTCGAAAAATAATCAAAGCGGCGACGTAAGCGCCACGCAAAGCCCCACCTCGACAAAGACCCAGCCATAGAGCAGGGCGAATCAACGGAAGACGAGCATGCCAGTGAGCAACCGTCCAAACAGGACGGGCAATCCAAACAACCAATCCCCAGAAAAGATAATAGTCTCGACGACCTCACGCCGGACAAATTGCTGGAACATCAAAACCTCCACCAAAGGCTCGTCGCCACTGCACGTAGCCTGAAAAAGCAGAAGCGGAGGCTCAAAACAGCAGAAGATGCACTCAGGATCAGATGGAACAAAGTACTCAATACTGCACACAAGTACGGCAACAATCGTCACACAAAGAGCTATCCGAAGCGGAAACTACTACCGGAATTTGATGAAGAGGCCATAAAGCCCCCACAGCCAAAAACAAGGAAGCCACTAGGTCGGATAGACGACCCAACGATCGATCTAAAGCGACAAAGGGCGTCGCACTCAATACGGCGAGCGATCCGCCTAAGGATTCACATCAAACAACGGGCCCAACCAAATCCATCTATGGCTCAAGAAAGCAATCTCCAGCGAGCAATACAATGCAAAAAATATCCAAACATCGCGGCACACCTACATATAGGGGCGCCGCACATCCCTTATGTTTTACCGATGAGGTGCTGGATCACGAATTTCCAGCGGGATTCAAGCCCGTGAACATAGAAACATACGATGGAACAACAGACCCCGGAGTCTGGATAGAGGATTATATCCTCCACATACACATGGCCAGAGGAGATGACCTTCATGCCATCAAATACTTACCCCTTAAGCTCAAAGGGCCAGCCCGGCATTGGCTTAAAAGCCTTCCCGAAAACACCATGGGAAGTTGGGAAGCGCTCGAGGAGGCTTTCCGGGCAAATATTCAAGGGACCTATGTCCGACCTCCGGATGCAGATGATCTGAGTCATATAACTCAGCAACCCGGAGAGTCAGCCCAGAAACTCTGGAACAGATTCCTTACTAAAAAGAATCAGATAGTCGACTGTCCGGACGCTGAGGCCCTAGCAGCTTTCAAACATAGCGTCTGAGACGAATGGCTCGCCAGACACCTTGGCCAAGAAAAGCCAAGAACGATGGCCGCATTAACAAGCCTCATGACCCGCTTTTGCGCAGGAGAGGATAGCTGGTTGGCAAGAAGCAGCACCAGCGACCCGAGTACATCCGAACCTAGAGATGGAAACGGGAAACCTCGCCGTAACAAAGAACAGCGCCGAATCAAGGATAACAGCCCAACGAGCACGGCAGTCAACGCCGAATTCAAAAGCTCTTGGCAAAATCAGAAAAAGCCGCCACCCAAAGATGACAGGGACGAGCTGTCTAACCTCAAGAAAATCCTGGATAAAATATGTCAAATCCACAGCACCCCCGGGAGGCCTGCAAACCATACCCACAGAGATTGTTGGGTTTTCAAGCAGTCCGGCAAAGTCAATGCCGAACACAAGGGGCTTGACACACCAAGCGAGGATGATGACGCACCCCACAAGAAAAACACCGGAGAACAAAAGAAGTTCCCACAAGAAGTCAAAACAGTAAATTCACTTCATATGACAAAAGGGCAAAATAGAATGGTGCTTATGAAGACACGCGCCATACAGCCAGCCCCAGAGGAGCACCGCCACTAGTTGTTACAACCAATCACCTTTGATCATCGGGATTACTCCAGAGGGGCCCGGAACCCAGGCTGGACTGCCTTGGTCTTGAATCCGGTTATTGACGGACTACAATTTACACGAGTCCTTATGGACGGCGGCAGTGACTTAAACCTGTTATACCAGGACACAATCCACAAACTAGGGGTAAACCCAGCGCTAATCCGCCGTGGCAAAACTTCCTTTTGAGGAGCCACGCCGGGTCCAGCTACCCAGACTATGGGTTCCCTTTCGTTAGAAGTCGTGTTCGGCTCACCCGACAACTTCCGAAGCGAAAAGCTAACCTTCCACATCACCCCATTCGTAAGTCGCTATCAAGCGCTCCTGGACATGAAGCTTTCGCCCGCTTTAACGCAATACCGCATTATGCATCCCTTACACTTAAAATGCCCGGCCCACGAGGCATCATCTCATCATAGGGGAATGACAATTGACCCCCAAAATACGGGTAAGGGTGCGGCCGCCTGGACAGCCGCACACTAATCTAGCCCTACTATTCCGGACACGGCTAGACGAGTCCGGCGTCAACACACATGGACTTAATAGCTGCACAACCCTGTACAAGGGGCTCCGCATGTTTACGCTAGGAGACAATGCGGCTCCCTTCTTGCTCCAACTATATTTTGCTTATTCTAATATAGATTTCCCGCACGCTTATTTACTAAAGTTCCTCTTTTTCGTAGACGAACACCGTGCTACGCCCGTCCAGGATACGGCACAATGGAGACACACGCGCAGACGTGCAGTAGGGACCTGTTCCAAGGATTCTTTTCAGATTAAGACCCCGCGTAAACCTTTTTTACTATCTCTTGTTGAAAACATCCCCCGGTTTTTGCCATAACCGAGGAGGAGGCTGGCATTTTGGCATGTGGCCACGCCAGAATTTTGTGCGTACCTGGACACCAGGGGCTTTTTTACCAAGGGCTCTGTTTCGGCCCGTCTTCATAAAGACCGAATACCTTAGGGAGTGTTCGGCGTCGCGAGTTAGGCCTTATATGCATCAGCTCTGAATCATGTCTTTGGTCAAATGTTGGGTTTGCCCGGCTCCTATGTTTTGCTGCCTTAGGTTCCGTTATATCAGCTAATGCGGCACCAGGAGAACTACTGCGATTGTGCCCCGGTTCGGCCAGGCGAGCACCTCAGTAGAGAAAGCCGAAAACTGACTGTCATGATATAGCGAGAGACTGGTCAACCACTCGATGACTCTCGGAATCTCTAGGATTCCTCCGCATTAACAAAGGACCGCTTCCCGGTCAGGCACACACGCGCCCCGTATTCGGGAGAGCGCGGTGCCTCCAGGGGCTATTGAGTAACCCAATGTCAAACTCCTATGGCTAAGTGAAAGTGATAAAGCATTATAGTCCGGTTGCCTCGTTCGCCGCGCTATCACCTCCTTTGTAGGACCAAGACGTTGGATTAAGTGTGAAAAGGCGCATTTTTTGCGAACACCCCCGCATTATATGCGTGGGGGCTGAAGCCAACAACTGCCATCTTTCAGGTTATATACACATATACATTAACGGCCGCATAGGAGGTGTTATAATTCTTGCAAGCACAAGTATAAAAATCTTTTATATTCTATCAAAATATTTCTTTTACAATAGCACCTGCTATTCGAACAAAACATCCTTTGAGCAATGTGCATCTATTAAACGAGCGCCCGGAAGAACTTCCTCAAGGTAGTGCTTGGCAGATACCCGGCCTTCGTCCGAATCCTGGGATGCGACAACACTGGCCTGCATATCCGCCCTGTATGTCTTGACACGGGCAAGAGCCATTTGTGCACCCTCTATACACACCGACCTCTACATGCGGCACAGAACCAAGGAACTGCTGCACCAATCCAAAATAACTTTTCGGCTCTGGCTCCCCCGGCCACAAACGACTCGTGACATACTTCATGGCGAGTCCGGATAACCTATTTAGCTCCGCAAAGGCGGCCAAACGGTCGGGTACCAAAAGTGGGCGCTCTGGCTTGTGGAATTGCGACCAAAACAGTTCTTCCAAATTATGTGGAAGTGTTCGGTTGGGTCCGCCGCACTCGCTGCCACATCCAGATAAGTGTTTTCCACACTCCACTACCAGTCTAACAGAGCATACCTAGGATCTCCGAACTTCATCCACAGCATATAGGGCTTTCTAGCCGTGATATCCCCGTCCTGACGCAGCTCCTCCTTCATAGCTCTCATCACAAAGCGAGCATCCTTGGCCTCGGCAGTGATCTTCTCAAGGTCCTTCTGAGCCGCCCTTTCTTCTTGTTCGAGAAATTTATAGCGGTCGGCAGCATCCTTCAATTTTACAGCCATCTCGGCTATTGCCTTCTTACTCTGGCAGTGAGCAGCCTGTTCGGCTTTCAGCTCTTCAGCCGCCTTAATGGCCGCCGCATCACTTTTTCTTGTTTGCTCCTTGGCTCGGGCAAGTTCCGCCCGACGGTTCTCCACGGAAGCAGCACTATCTGAAATAAGCATATATATATATTGTAAGAAACAAGCATCAAACTCCTCTTATCAGATATCTGTAGAGCATACCTTGTGCCTCGTCTAGCCACTTATTTACAAGCGCGATGTCGGCATCTGCCACGTCCAGTTGCCGCTTTAACTCGGCAGATTCATCAGTCCGGCTAGCCACCGAACGCCTCGCCACCTTCATAAAAAGGTAACATTTTATACATGGGGTTTTGATCCTCTGTGCGCCATCACTCTTGACGACACACAGAGTCTCAGGGGCTACTATTTATACAGGGCGCATTCTATGCGGCTCTACCAATAGGTACACCTTTTCATGTACCTCAAAGCCTGTCAGTAAACTCCTGGCGGCCTCGTACAATCCGCTTTCTGTGGACGCAATCCTTCCTATCACCATGTTCATCAACCTAGGTGTTCTTCTGAGATAGATGCACGCCCGAGCAGATCCCTCAGCCTCTCTGACCGTGCACCAGAGGGCACTGGACTAGCCCGACGACCTTTTTCAGGATCCAAACTTGGAGAAACCCGCCAGGACGACACCTCGGGGTCTCCTGCCTCGTAAGTCGGTGCAGCTAGGGGAGGCGTTTTGCTCTCTATCGTCTCCAGACGGAGATCCCCTAAAGACAAGCTCTGCTGAGAAGGGTTGAGATCTGAACTGCAAGGTAATATTTCGGTTATCTTCCTTAGATATCTCCCCGGATGCCACTAATTTTTGCGCCCCTCTCTTTACTTACAGCTCGGAGAAAAGCGGATCCCTTTGAAGGCGCAATGCGGCCGGGGCAGTCTCCGGCGCCGGATCCTCTGACAAAGATATCTTCCCCCGTTTCGAGGTCATCTCCTACGGGTCTTCAGAGGCACTCCTTTTCTTTCCCAGGTTGGGGGAATTATCGATTCCTCCCTTCTTGACAGTCTCCTTCGTGGAGGCGGTAGCTCCTTGGTTCCCCTCTTCGCCCTCTGCCGAAAGCATAATCTACAGCCTCCTCGTTAACACTGGATCCGGCGCGGTCTCGGGCAGGGGGGTTGGACACTTGATAAGCTTTGCCTTCGCTATCCACTCCTGTTCAAAGGATAGCTCTGTTAAAGGGCCACTTTATGATGAAAATACGGATGGTGTGTCCAAATATGGGGCTACTTACCTGAACATCCTGGCGATTGCAGCTCAGACCTGCGTCCTCGGATAAGTCCAGACACCTTGCTTGTGGTCCGAAGAACAATTTGTACATCTCCATGGGCGTTGCGCCCATAAAACGTTGGAGGAATCGCGGTCCCTCCGGATTGAATTCCCACAGGCGGAGAGGGCGACGTTTGCAGGGCAGCGTGCGGCGAATCAGCATAACTGGCGCCACTACGGTCAGGTTAATATCTCTTTCTAGGAGATATCGAATGCGGTCCTGCAGTAGGGGCACGTCTTTGGACGGCCCCCAGATAAGCCCTTCATTGACCCATGACGCTCGCTGTGGTGGGGGACCCGAGCGAAAAGCAGGAGGCGCCACCCATGTGGTGCCCATGGGGGCTGTGGTATAAAACCAGTCCCGTTGCCATAAGCCGAACTCTTCTTGGAAAGTTCCCTCGGGCCATGGAGCGCCGGCTATCTTGCTTATGATAGCTCCTCCGCACTCGGCGTGCTGCCCCTCGATCATCTTCGGCTCTACTTTGAAGGTTTTAAGCCACAATCCAAAGTGAGGGGTGATATGGAGGAAGGCTTCGCACACTACGATAAACGATGAAATTTGGAGGATGGACTCCGGAGCTAGGTCGTGAAATTCTAGCCCGTAGTAGAACATCAGCCCCCTCACAAAGGGATCAATCGGGAAACCTAACCCCCGAAGGAAGTGAGATGTGAACATCACCCTCTCACCGGGCTGAGGAGAAGGAATGGCTTGCCCTTGAGCAGGCAGCGTATGCGAGATTTCGCCGGTTAGATACCTGGCATCTCTCAGCTTTCGCACGTCTTCTTCCGTAACGGAGGAAGGCACCCACCGGCCTTGAAGGTTGGAGCCGGACATCGTCGGAGGTCCGAAGCGCCTAAAACTAGAAACCTTGAGTGTTGTAACTCGAGGCGAGGGGCGGATTCGATTGGATTGAAAGAAGAGGGAATCGAGCCTTGGTCTCTTTATAAAGGAGTTGAATACCAAGAGCCCTCCCCGTAACCGTTTGGGACTCGCTTTCAATTAGAGAGTCATACCAAAAGGCGCGGTTGGGTTACCCACGCCCGTATTGATGAGAATCCTGGAATAAGGGGACACGATCTCTACTTCGACAAGACGTGCCAAGGAAACCGCCTTGCTAAAAGCGCTGAGATGGAACGGTAAAATGAATAAAGGCTTGGCCGTGGCATGATGTCACGTTGCGGAACACGTCAGCAGATTAGATTTGTGTAAATATTATTCTCTCTACGGTGGCATGTGGAACTTATTTTTGTAGAGCCGGACACTATCCTGGTGTTCAACATCTTCTATGAAGTATTCGGAGGAGGAACCCGCCTTGCAATGCCAAAGACAATTTGCGCGCGGACTCATCGTCATTGAAGCCTGGTTCAGGGGCTACTGAGGGAGTCCAGGATTAGGGGGTGTCCGGATGGCCGGACTATGACCTTTGGCCGGACTCCCGGACTATGAAGATACAAGATTGAAGACTCCGTCCCATGTCCGGATGGGACTTTCCTTGGCATGGAAGGCAAGCTTGGCGATACGATATGAAGATCTCCTCCCATTGTAACCGACTCTTTGTAACCCTAGCCCACTCCGGTGTCTATATAAACCGGAGAGTTTTAGTCCGTAGGAGGGACAACAATCATACCATAGGCTAGCTTCTAGGGTTTAGCCTCTCTGATCTCGTGGTAGATCAACTCTTGTAATACCCATACCATCAATATTAATCAAGCAGGAGTAGGGTTTTACCTCCACCGAGAGGGCCCGAACCTGGGTAAAAACATCGTGTCCCTTGTCTCCTGTTACCATCCGCCTAGACGCATAGCTCGGGACCCCCTACCCGAGATCCACCGGTTTTGACACCGACAGCAGGCCTTGTGGTGCTCCCGCAGTACGAGCTCGTGCCAAAACTGGAAATTGTTTCTTACTACTACCAACTAGTACTAGTAAGGTACACGTGCATTGCACGCATGAGATTCTGGTGGATTGTGCATTATGCTTCTACATGTGGAGTTTTCTAGATTCTACATGTGGCAAAATCTAGTGGAATGTAGATCATATCCAACGGCAAATAGTGCTCGGATTTGCCATCTTTGTACCGTCGGATTGGCTTCATCCAATGACCAACTTTCAAAGTTATTCACACACTATATAGGGGTATATATATAGATGTTTGGTTTGTAGCCTAAGGTTGCCACGCCTAAGCTTAGGCGTGACACAATATCTTAGTCATGTGTTTGGTTCATTGCTACACTTGTGGCTTGCCACACTTTTCTAGCTACATGGTCCACATGTCATAGACTCAACTTCTTGCCAAATCTTGCCACACTTGTGGTGCCCATTTTGTTAGCCACATTTTTTGTGGCAGAAACAGGGGTTGTTTGGTTTTAGGCCTAGCAATGCCACACTTTATCATACAATGTTGCGAAACTTGCCTAAGGTTAGGGGCTGTTTGGTTAGTAGGCTGTTTGAATTGTGACTATCTTTGCCATATATTGCCACATGATTTTTGCCACACTTGCCTTAGTTGAGTTGCTTTGGGCCTGTTTGGTTTGCAACCTAAGGTTGCCACGCCTAAGCTTAGGCGTGCCACAATATCTTAGGCGTGTGTTTGGTTCATTGTCACACTTGTGGCTTGTCATACTTTTCTAGTTACATGGTCCACATGTATAGACTCAACTTCTTGCCAAATCTTGCCACACTTGTGGTGGCCATTTTTTTAGCCACACTTTTTGTGGCAGCCACACTTTGCATAAGCTTAGTTGTGGCAAAGTTAGTCATGAACCAAACAAACCCTTTGTTAGCCACACTTTGGCTTGCCTAAGGGAATCTTGCCACACAGTTATAAGATTGCCAAAGATTGCCACACATAAGGTTAGGCAAGTTTGATTAACTTAGGTGAGTCTTTGGTTCAAGCCACACCTTAGGCAAGCCACACTAAGGCCCCACATGATATACACAAAAAAAGTGGCAAGATTCCCTTAGGCTTGCCAACTTGTGGCTCTCATTTTGAAGAACTAATAACTTTGCCTAAGCTTAGTTGTGGAAAAGTTAGTCATGAATTAAGTTCAACCATGGAGTCTTCTAGATTATACATGTGGCAGAATCTGGTGGATGATATCCAACGGCCAGTAGTGCTCGGATTTGCCATCTTTGTACCGTCGGAGTGGCTTCATCCAACGACCAACTTTCAAAGTTTTTCACACACTATATAGGGGTATAGATATAGATGTGTCGGTCCGTTGTAATGGATCCAAAGTATATCTATTTAGTGGAGTGCACTCTAAAATCATTATCTATTTATTTTTCTCTAACCATTCGTAGCCATGCAACCAAGCCACATAAGCTTCATGGGTTCCCCCCACATCATTTTATTCATACTACGTTGATTGAAAAAAAATCACCCAAAACAAGATCTTCCCGTTTTTTGTTCCTACGATGTTGTGCCGTGCACATACCTACTAGTTGTATAGTGGTAGTACTAGTAATATAGTATTAGGATTACAAACTTGGTACTAGTAGGAGTAGTACTAGTACGGAATGCTCCTACTCTATCAACGAGCCCCATCTGACACCAAATTTCTTGGCTTCCATGCTATAGCTAGATCTTCCCCTTGTTTCTGCTTTCCAACCCGGCGGCGGGTGGGGTGCGGTTTGCCAATAGTCAGTTTGCTCATTGGCGGTCCCACATGAAAGTGAAAATGCTAGGCAACACGCCTTCCCTAACCTATGTGTCGTGCCAGACGGGCCGTGGAGTACTCCCGATTCCCGGGCGTGTGGGGGTGCGACGCGAACGCGGCAGGCCTTTTCCTTTTACTAGCAATGTGCCTGTGCGTTGCGACGGATCCAAAGTAGTAGAATAGTAGTATTTGTTCACAAACTTGAAAGAAATCAGTCTTGTTTTGATATACTCCTAATATATTACTCCCTCCGTACCTAAATATTTGTCTTTTTAGAGATTTCAAATGGACTATCACATACGGATTATATAGACATATTCTAGTGTTTCTAGCAAGATGCCCGCGCGTTGCACGAAGTTGATGGAAAAGGTAAGCACAACTTATAAATTGACGGATGGAGTACTAGTTACAGTGATGCATATAATTAAGCAAAGGGATCGCACATGTCGGTATTGACTGGGACGAGAATGCAACAGCACAATAAGAATTAAGGCCATGATGATGCAATCGCGGTGGTGGTTACAAAAGGCAATAAGAAAGATGGATCCATTAACGTACGACCTCCTCCTCCTCAACTTAGTGCGCCGGGCCATTGACCAGCGGCTTTTGTGGCGAGGTCGAGGTGCTTCTCAGCAAAGGCATCCAAGGCTTCTAGCCGGTTGAGGAAGGCCAATGTCGTAGCGTCCTCACTGGACTTGTAGATACCTATGTACACGATTTGCTCGTACACGTGGATGTGTAGGTCAACGAATTCTTGCGAGGCGAGGCACCTCGCGGCGAGCACAATCTCCAGGTGGACATTCTTTGTGGCGTCGGCGAGCAGTCGCAGGGCTACCAGTGCTTGAAAGAGGTTCCGACCATGGAGGCCGATTAGGGTGGCACACAATGAGGATCCCTGGTGCGCCGGCTAGAGGAGTACAGCGATGTCGTCCGCGAGCTTCTTGAGGACGGTGAACTTGTTGCTGGTGGCAACGATCATCTGGTCCAACTGAGAGTCATAGTTGGCATCGACGGTGGCCATCCACTAGCCGGTCTCCAACACCGTCTGGAGACGATCCTCGGCGTCATGCCGCAGGCCGGCATCGTGGACCATCTGGCACAGCCGCTGGCCGCTCACGCGCATCGCTGCCATGGGTCTGGAGTGAGCTCTTTTGTGCTTAGTGTAGTTGCTTAGGAAAATGCTTAGGTGCATACAATGTGGTAGATGCATTGGAATGGAGGGGCGCCTTTATATGAGGGCAATGAGGGCAAACTGCATTGCATTCACATCGTGCAGCCTCTTTTCCCGTACCTCCTCCCATCACTTCCCTCTTGCATTAATTGAAGGAGGATGCATTGGCCGTTCAACATTTCAGAAACCGTTACTCCCTCCCTCATCGGCATTAAAGCCGTATCGGGAACTGCGCCGCTCGCTGTCAAATCGAATACTCCATGTGTCTAGGTGAGTATTAAGTCATCTTACGAAAACCAAATAGTAAACACATAGGCGTGGTGCATTAACTCTCACGTTGTTTCTTATTTTTTGACATAAATAGAGGAATCAACCAATAAGAGATGTGGGGCTTGTATGCTTTTAATGACTTGAGACTATCAAACATGACATGCAGTGGTCAGTTCATTACACGCAATGATATTAATAAGGGAGTACCTAGAAATCATCTAGATGAGATATAATTTGGTCTCATTCACTTTGAAAACAAGAACAAATACAACCCACGTCAGCACACACGCATCTTATAGCATCACATCCAATGGCTATAAAAGATGAATGAGACCAAATTATATCTCATCTAGATGAGTTCTAGCAAAAGTGTATTAATAATACTTAGTATCATATATTAGTATCATGTAGTACTTTATTTATTGCCATGTATGACACATAGTACTCAACTCTCTCTCTTTCTTCATTTAATTCTATGACACCTCATCAAAATTGCCTAGTTGGCATGCATGATATAGCTATGATACTACCATTACAACCAGCCTTAGCAAATAGTAAACATTAAGTTCTCTCGTTTTCCTCTCCACCTTGGTCACCCAGACGGAGGGAGTATACTGCGCGGGCTTTTCTTGCGCGGTAGGCGGGGCAATTCCGCCTAGTCGGTTCGACAGAGATGCGAGAAGATGAGGGAGTAGGCTGCTGCAAACGTAGGGCTGTGTGATTTGACAGTGAGTTACTGCTGGACAGGTGGGGCCTCGTGATTTGACTTGCCATTATCATATTAACTGCGGCGCTACGACCGGCGTGAGTCTCCTGATTCCTGACCATCTCCATACAGGTGCCTCTCCCAATGGTCCACCATGTAGTAGAGGCTGGCTCTTGCATGAGAGCCCACTTCTCCACTTTTTCCTTGCCTCTCTTTCCTCCACATATGCAAAAATGCCATGTAAAGCGCACTATTGTACTTACTTGCTCCTACAGGTGCTAAGCCAGCCACATAGGCATAAAGTCTGATGTGGCAAGTTAATCAATAATAGAGAGACTAGTTTGGTGACCCAAGGAAGAAACGGTGCTAAGCGCATGTACCTAGGTGAAAAGACAATTTTGAGTCTATAGATAATTAAATGAAGCAAACTTAGCAACAAAAAACTAATAAGCACATCATTTCATTGGAAGAGATCACTCCTTGGAAAATGCAATAAATACTAGTACTCCCTGTGTCCCATAATATAAGAACGTTTTTGGCACTACACTAGTGTCAAAATTGTTCTTATATTATGGGACGGAGGGAGTACGAAGAAAGAGATAGAGAGAAGTAAAAAAACACAATTATAGCCAACCTTATAGCTAACCTTGTTGTAGTATGAGTGACTAAGTGATGACTCTGTATGACATGCCAACATCAGATAGCCTAACGCACCGTGTTAAATCTCCAAGGGCGCGACCGCGCGAGCGACGCGACGGTCGTGGTAGGAGCGAGCATGATACGGCTGCTGGCAGCGCTTGGATCTGAGATCAAACGGTCGCATGCTAAGTTGCTGAAAATTTGCAAAATAACCCTCCAAGATAGGAAATTCATGCATAGGTCTAGAATCATGCCATGCAACCATTCGATCTCAGATCCAAGGGCTCTCGAAAGCCCGTATCGTGGGAGAATGGAAACACACTACCCTGTCGTTCGCACGCTGGCAGTTTGCTCCTACTCGCCCTCGCACGTCCTTTAATACTATGGTGGTTCGCTCCTAGTTGTCGCGTCCTTTCACATTAAGGCAGTTCCACTAATCCTAACCCTCCTCCAAAACCCGTGGCATCCCAAATCTCCATGATCGGTGGTGAGTACAAGGTTAGAACCATCACCGGTGATGAGTTCGACGTCATCTACACCCGTTCTTCCGCGATGGTGAAAGGATGCCTTTCTCGCTTCAGACGCATGTTCGAAAACTCAGATGATGAGTGGGTCACTAGGCTAGATGTTGAGTATACCATAGTCCTGGGACAAGAGAAGGATCTAAAGGACAAAGAGAGGAAGAAGCCCGCCGTGATCCAGGTTTGCGTGCATGACTTATGCTTGGTCTACCACATATGCCATGCCGATGTTAAATGCCTGGATTTTAAGAACTTCCTCGAGAGCAACCTAGTCAAATTCGTTACTGTAGACTTTACGAACGACAAAGAAGTCCTAGGTCGTATAGGCCTCGGTGTAGGCAACTCCTTCGACCTCCAGAGTAGTCGGCTGGTGTCCTCTCGTCAGCCTTCAATGCTGACCCTGGCAGGAGCCATGGTTCATCCTTCGTACTGTAAACTGGAGAAACCTCCATACATGTTTCATCATTATGCATGGCAGCAGAATGTACTAGATATAGACCACATCCACTACGCTGCAATGGATGGCTACCTTTGTTTCAATATCTACAAGGGTTGGATGAAGAGCAAGAGCCAAGTGAGCAGTTCAAGCAAAGAAGTATCGACCAAGAGGAAGAGGGACAAGGACGATGTCAAGGACGTGGACGAGGACTCCGTCTTAGGTGGTAGTGTCGTTGCTCATGGTGGTTCTAATGCAGTGTCTACAGGAGTAGCTGCAAAGTTTAATTTCAGGTGTGCTTAGTTTAATTTGAGGGGTGTGTTGTGCTGAGCCCCCGGCAGAACTATGTTATGTCTCTTCTCGTTACTTTAACTCTTCAATACGTACATACTAGTATTTCTTACATTTTATCTTTTAGTTGTTATAGTACTACCACTCGTTTCTTCACATTATATACGTACAATATATATGGCCAACATCATATAGCCAGCAGTATAGTTGTCAAAGAATTTCAGGGTGCTTAGTTTTGTCAAAGAATTCCATGGTGCTTAGTTTTATTTGAGGGGTGGGTTGTGCACTTGTGCGGGACACCATTATTGTGACTAGCCTTTTTAATAGTACTATATGCATAATTTGGCGACGAGCACTCTCTACATGTACCACCTTTTTTTTAATTTCAAGTTTTGCTCCATGGCGCAATCCATCGATACTACTACTGTACAAAAGTGGAGTATATACATTTTTTAAAAGGCTAGAGGGCGGGGCAGTCTAGCTCGGTCGATTTCACGAGATGCGAGGGCCTTTGTGATTTGACGGCTCATTACTACTGTCAAATCAAATAGTACTGCGCCGCCTGCTGCACGCCCGGCGCCTCCATTAAACCCCTTTGTTAAACCCGCATGCAAATCGAGAATCCTACTCCGGCCACAGGTCCGTTCATGAGCGGGCCGGAATTAAATGCAAAACCAGCTGAGCTCCTCCCATCCGCCCTTAGTTTAAACGAGGCCAGACGCCGGCCAAGCTACTACCGTCCGCCCTCTATTTGCACGAGGCCAGATAGACAGTGGGCAAGAATCGCACTGCTCCGCCGCTCCCCCATCTCCTCCTTCACCGTTTTCTCCACTCTTCCGATGGCTTCCGAAGAGCCGTTCTCCGACAGATTACCCGGCTGGGTGGCTTGCCGAGCCCTCTGGATACGGGCGAGGTTGCTCGGTGCTTCACCAACCTCACTTGGCCCGACAGAGCCAGTTGCCGTCCCAAGCAGGCGCGTGGTTCAGCAACTCGCCGCTCTAGTTCAGCTCGATGAGGAGTGGCGAGTTGCTCCACGCCGGCACGGCGGCGAGCATGCCGATACGGGCGTCGTCGCTGCCTCGTCGTAGCGCGCCACCAGTGTGTGCGGTGTCCGTGCCTCCCATGTCTGTTGGTGCACCTCCCATGCCTGCGGCAGCGCCATGCAGGCAGAGACAGAAGACGGGTACATGGAGAGCGACGAGTCGGTGCCAGCTTCTCCGTGTCCGCCGCCATCATCGAGGATAAGTAGAACACGGGAGGCTTCCGCCACTTGGGACCCATGAAGGCCACCGCCGAGGCGACGACTTCGCATTCAGGTGGTTTCTTCGCTGCTTCGTCGACCTCGCAAGTGTTTGACGGACATGAGGAAGACAAAGGGATCCGCGGGCAGCCATTTAGATTATGTACTCCCTTTGCAGCTGGCGGGAAATATTTGTTCTAAGAATGGATAAGTTGTATGTATCTATAACTAAAATAAGTCTAGATACATCCATTTCTAGGACAAGTATTTCCAGACGGAGGGAGTATTAATTATACCAAGAGAGCCGGATTGGCACCGCTTAGTTCATGTAAATGTAATGAAATCCATCATGTTTATATGAAGATCCGGCTTTTTTATACGAAATCCTTCATGCTTATATGAAATCAGTCAGTGTTTGCACGAATTTCATCTGGTTGGTTAGAGTTGTAAAAATGTATGCCGCTGGCGTTTGATGTCGTCCTCCGCGGAAGGAAGCGGGTGGAAATTTGCCGGCTGCCGTTGGAGATGCTCTTATGCTAGAAATAATAGAGTGACATCCAATCCATTTGAGTTAATTGCCTGTATGATTGTCCCTCTATAAAAAGTTAATTGCATGTATAGTGTACACGAGACTTGCAGGGTGGCTATAGCTTCGTATAGAAAGTTAAAAAGAAACAAGTCCATCCTTAATCTTGTATTCTAAGTACTCTATGGGTTCCACTGTCAGCGAAAGAAGTATATATTAAATAAGTAATATATAATATAAAAATTCTAAAGTTAAAAGACAGAATTTGAACTCATGTCATCGCGTTGCGAGCATCCGGCGCTAAACAGCCCAACACATTTTTGTTGTAGACCATGTTGGAGATATATCTCCATGTATACTCTTATACTCCATTCATTCCTAAATATTTGTCTTTTTCAGATTTCAAATGGACTACCACATACGGATGTGTATGTAGACATATTTTAGAGTGTAGATTCACTCATTTTGCTCCGTATGTCTTTTCAGGAAGGGGGCAGATTTTTCCTTGATTTATTTATGAGGTATCCAGATGGCACTGCACCGCCAAGAAAAGAGGGTAACATCAAAATTATGGAATACTTTTTTGAGTATGTTGGTAAGGTCCGGTCATAGTCACTTGTTGAAATCTCTAAAAAGACAAATACTCCCTCATTTCGGAAATGCTTGTCATCAAAATGGATAAAAGGAAATGTATCTAGATGTATTTTAGTTTTAGATACATCTCTTTTTATCCATTTTGATGACAAGTATTTTCGGATGGAGGGAGTATTTAGGAACGGAGGGACTAGAAAACGGAGTTGGTGATGATGGTGTGCGTGCCATCCTACAATATCGGCCGTCGGATATATATCTAACGGATAGGAAAGAAACTATGGCAATTTTGCAAAAATATACCCACACACCTCTCCATGTTCGCAAATAAGGCCTTCCCTTGTTCAGCCTTTTCTCTCACAAGATAAACTACTCATACAAATGCATCTTGATATTCCGTGCAACGCACGGGCAGCTAGCTAGTTTCTTTTAAAATAGTTGCTGCGATAATTGGGTTGAAGTGATATATTTTATGTCTGCCCCCAATGATTTCAGATTCACTAGTAGTAACAAATAAAAGGTTGCCTTGTTAATTAACAAAAAACAGGGTGAAAACTATCACATGAGGCCGGTAAAAACAAGGCACACTGGGCTCAGCGTCATCGGCACTACAGCTGTGCGCGCGCGAGAAGTCTACATATCGAGAGGGCTACCGAGCGAGGCACCGAGACACAATGTTTGAGAGAGAAACCAATTGACAGATTATGATCAGATCGAGTTGTCACCCTTCTGCTGTCATTGTTGGGGGGAGGGAGGGAAAGCCGTATCGAGAGTGTGCGCGGTAGGCATAGAGGCACAACTAGCGAGTGTGTGTTTGTGTGTATGTGTGTGTGTGTGTGTTTGAAAGAGGAGTAGGTAGATTATTATCAAGATTGATGTGCCACCCTACTCCTTCGGTGCCGAGTAGTGCGTGTGTGTGTGTGTGTATGTTTGAGAGAGAAGCCAGTCGATAGATTAGTATCAAGATCGAGGTGTCACCCTACTCCTTCGGTGTTGGGAAGTGTGGGTGTGTGTGGGGGGTGACACTCACATATCTCTACTCTTATAAAAAACAGAGTTGGTGATGATGGTGTTCCTGCCATCCTGCAATATAGGCCATCCGATTTATATCCGACGGATAGGAAGGAAACTATGGCAATTTTGCAAAAAGAAACCCACACCCCTCTCCGCATTTGCAAATAAGGCATTCCCTCATTCATCATTTTCTCCCACAAGATAAACTTCTCATACAAATGCATCTTGATGTTCCGTGCAATGCATGGGCATCTTGCTAGGAGGGAGAAGGAGTTTGTGTGACACATATCTAGCTATATTAAGGGATAGGTAGATAGCATTTGTGTGAGGCATACTTAAAGCCTCACGAAGATAAACAAACGGTGTGTGTGCATGCAAGTGCCGAAAAAAATGAAGCGAGAAACAATGTGTGTGTGTGTGTGTGTGTGTGTGAGAGAGAGAGAGAGAGAGAGAGAGAGAAAGAGAGAAATCTCAAAACAAAAGGTGCTCTGTTGGAATCCCATTGTATGTATTCATATGGTTCCGGAACTCGAGTTAACCTTAGGCATATGTGTTAGAGACATTATTATACTTTGAGACATTAATGGTTGTGGGTGGGCGGAATTAAAGGGGTGTGCGTGTTAGACAGAGAGAGCGTGTGTGTTTTTGTGTGAGAGACTTGTAGGACGGGGTAGAAAGATGAATTTAACACTGACGAAGGGAGAGAAATACACGAAGTGCGCGTGTGTGATTCCGATGCCCACAGGGAAATGAGATATGTACGCGTGTGAGAGAGATTGCACAATTCATTCATGTATCACTATCTAGCGATCGTGGACGTGCATCGCTTGAACATAAGTCAATATCTACTTCGTATCGTGGCCAAAGGTACAATATCGATTCAACGCTATAAAGATTGGACACTCACATATCACATTTCTTTCTATTAAATAAACCTTTTCAGTTGTGCATGCCAAAGTTACAGTGATGTTTCTTCAAACAACCAATGTAGCTATCATGTACATGCACCATTGTTACTCTTGCATTCAAATTCATTAGTCTTGGATGATTTAAGTTTCTATTTTGAAGTAATATATGTAATATTCATATATGAATTCAAACGGGTACGCAATTTATGAAATGGAGGCTATGTAATCATATGAGGTAACACTTTTAAGTAGCGGACTACAATATCCATTTCTTTTTGTGCGCCTCTACACTAACACGTCAATGCATTATGTTTAAAGTAAATAAACAATGGTACTAAATTATCTATTTACAGGAGAAATACGTAGGTTGAGCGTTTGATCCCTTTTTTTGTGAACGTGCCACTACACCCGTATGATTGGCCACGCCCGTGTGAACGTCCAAGTTATTGGCGCATCATCCCGAGTTATTGTCTTTTTTCTGGGGTGGACTTCACACCAGTTATTAACTGCTGACGCGTGCCCCGTGTACACAGTCTAGCATGACCTTCCCGCTAGAACGGTCAAAAATTATTTGAAACTGGATACGAACGATCCTGCGGGCGGCAAATCTCCCGCCTCCTTCTAAAATTTCCGCCACCTTAGTCTTTACCATGCAAAATTCCCCTTTTGTCCTTCGTGCACGGAGACCAACAGTTACAATACCACCCTCATCTACATGATAGGTCGGGGCTGCTTTGGTAACTTCTGGTTCCCCCCACTACCCGGCACCCCCATTTCCTCTCCCCCTCCCGCAAAAACGACTAACTCCACAGCACCAGAGCATCTTACATCGCGCCGTCCGTACTTCATCGCCCTTTCTCCCCTCCCCTCTCACAACCCTAGACTGCTCATCCACCAGCGTACCATAGCCCATTCACTGCCAGCAGCGTCAACCACGCTAGATCTGCTTCTGCGGCCGCATCTACCCCTCCCACCTCCCCTAGAAACAAGTAGACTGCTCATCCACCACTGTACCACAGCCCATTCAGTGCCGGCCTTGTCCACGCCGCCGGATCTGCTTCGCCGGTCCTCTCGTCAACCGCCGCGCATCTGCAGCAGCTCATTCGTACTCCCCACCAGAGACGCTTCGTCCACACCCCCAGAGCCGCCCCACCGACGCCCCTGTCGACGGCCTCTGATCCTCTTCGCCGGCACCTTCCTCAATCCTACTGGAGCCGCTTCATCGACACCTTCCTCAACCCTACCGGAGCCGCTTTTCCGACACCATCGTCAACCCTACCAGAGTAGCTTCGCCTATACTATTCTCAACCCTACCGGGGCTGCTTTGCCAACTCACAAGTCCAGGACCTCAGATCCACTTCCTCTCACCCTCATCCAACCTACTGGAGCAGCTTTAGACGCCCCGTCCACGGCCGCAGATCCGCATCGTCGACACCATCCTTAACCCAACCACCAGAGCAGCTTCTGACACCCCGTCCATGGCCGCAGATCCGCATTGTCGACACCATCCTTAAGCCAACCACCGGAGCAGCTT
>NC_041389.1:345759839-345782477 GCF_002162155.2 Triticum dicoccoides
CGGGGCTGCTTTGCCAACTCACAAGTCCAGGACCTCAGATCCACTTCCTCTCACCCTCATCCAACCTACTGGAGCAGCTTTAGACGCCCCGTCCACGGCCGCAGATCCGCATCGTCGACACCATCCTTAACCCAACCACCAGAGCAGCTTCTGACACCCCGTCCACGGCCGCAGATCCGCATCGTCGACACCATCCTTAACCCAACCACCAGAGCAGCTACTGACGCCCCGTCCACGGCCGCAGATCCGCGTCATTGACACCATCCTTAACCCAACCTCCAGAGCAGCTTCACCTATGCCCTCGTCCACGACCACAGATCTGCTTCGCCCACACCGTAGTCCACCCTACCGGAGCCGCTCCACAAACACCCTACTCGACGGTTCTATATCTCCTTACCGGACCCCAACAGCCAGCGCAGCGTCATCACCCTTGACGTTTCTAACCTGATTCCCACCGTCTGGAGAGATGCCAAGCACCCGCCATGGCCTAGGTACTTTTCACCTTTAAACAAGATCGCCGTTACCTGTTATGCAGCTGGCAAAAACTACAAGGATGATGTTTCTTCTGGATCTAACAGCTTGGCCAACCAAGATCCTGGACTGAGGCATTGCTATGATCTTGTAAGTGCGTCTCTCTCTCTCTCTCTCTGTTCGCACACGAACACGTCGCCGTGTACCCTCGACGTCGGGGGTGATGCACCGCAGCTCACGTCGAAGGAGACCCGCCGGAAGCGCGGTACGCAAGACAATCCGACGGGTGCTTTTGAGGACCCGAAACCCCACACGCCCGGGAGGGACCCCATCAGGGCGCGCGGCGGCTATGGGCTGCCCTAGGTCGGCCTGACCGCCCCTAGGGCGTCGAGGTTCGCCGCCCTGCAAAAGGAGAACGAACGAAGAACGAGGAAGAAGAAGAACAAAGGAGAAGGCAAAAGTAAAGGTAAAAGATGTAGATAGATTTGTCGATTGTGTGTTGTTTTTCAATCGGCCAACACCTCTTATCTATATAAGAAGCAGATGGACTTCCCGTACAAGAAAAGGACTTGCCTAGCCATACAAATCATCAAAAGAAAATAAAATACGAACTATTCACGACCCCCAGCCCGGATGTCCGGCTCAAGGCTCGGATGATCCGGCCTAGCCCAGTTTTCTGACAGCAACTTATTGGTTTGGCTCTAAAATTCACAAACGACCACGGATTTGGACGTTTCTTATATCAAAATCAACCGTCTCGACGAGACGCGCAACTTTTATGTTGAACACGTTTTGGTTTGAGGCCATCTTGAGGGGGTTTCGGGCCGTTTTCTAAAGTCTGCAGCAGAAAAACTTGTCCGGACGTCCGGACGATTGCCTGGATTGTCCGACCTTTACCCAGATCATCCGGGACTTGACCTCGATCATCCGGCTTCAGCGCCAACCTTATAGAATCTTGGTGCTCCAATTACCCGGATGATCCGGACCCCGGCCCGGATGATCCGGCCAACATTGTTGGAGCGCACGGTTTTCCCTATAACTTTTGCATACGACCTCGGATGGGGACGATCTTTATATCAAAATCGTCCATTTCAATGAGGCTAAGAACTTTGCAGTTGTAACTTTTCCATCAGAGGCCATCTTAATTAGGTTCCGTGCCATTCTCTAATCTTATGTCAACACGAGTATCTCCGAAATTGGCATATCTTTTGCACTTGAGCTCCGTTTTGATCCATCTTCACATTTACTTTGATTATCTTGAAGAGAGCCATCAAATGGTGACTTTCAATAATAAATTTGAATTAATCTTGACATAGCTTCAAGCTACTCTTTTTAATTGTGCCACTTCTGAGCGTCAACACTCTCTTGTATTATTCTGTGCCTGCCAGCGTGCTTTGCTAGGATTTTCGACCAGTAATCCCTTTGTGCAGACAATGATTTCTACTACTGGCTGCTAATTAGATATATAGATGTCATACATGATACTACCTCGTACCTCCGTTCCTAAATACAAGTCTTTCTAGAGATTCCACTATAGGCTACATACGGAGCAAAATGAGTGAATCTACACTCGAAAATGCATCTATATACATCTGTATGTTGTCCATACTAGAATCTCTACAAAGACATATATTTAGGAACAGGGGCAGTACATTACACAAAATCGTAGGTGGCATGTAGGAATTCCAGTGCACTATGTTAGGCTCCCTTAGAGTGCCTGCTAGTCCAGCATAAGTTGCTAAAATCTGCCAAGAACTAAAATTGGGAAAAGGCTAGATTTTTATTTGGTCAAGTAGTGTAATCACCCCCCTCTAGACATACTTTTGATCCTACAAGTGGTATCTGATCTTTGGTCTCCATTTGCTTTGATTTCCATAGCTTTTGGTGGTCATAGCCTTGGTTTCACAACCTAGGAGAGTATGGCGTCTAGCGAGGGAAATTACCACCATAGAGGTCCTTACTTTGATGGTACACATTTTTCTAGTTGGAAGCATAAGATGAAAATGCATATTCTTGGACATAACCCCGTCGTTTGGCCTATTGTGTGTATTGGCTTGCAAGGTAAATTCTTTGATGGGAGAGATCCGAACCGTGAAGCTACCGTGGAAGAGTTGAAGATGTTGCAATACAATTATCAAGCTTGTGATATTCTCTTCAACGGATTGTGCCCCGAAGAATTCAACAAAATCAGCTGTCTTGAGAGTGCAAAGGAAATTTGGGACACTTTGATTGATATGCATGAAGGTATCGACTCCGTCAAGGAATCCAAATTGGATTGACAAATGAAGGATGGTGAAGGCGTCGCTGAAATGTACTCTAGGCTTGCTCTCATCACAAATGAGATTGTCAGCTTAGGAAGTGAAGAGATGACCGACAAATTCATCATCAAGAAGATCCTAAGAGCCTTGGATGGAAAATATGACACCGTGTGCATATTGATACAAAATGATGCCCAATTACAAAGATCTCAAGCCAACAGAAGTCATTGGAAGAATTGTTGCTTATGAGATGTCATTCAAGGATAAGGAAGAGCTCCATAACAAGTCAAGTGGTGCTTACAAAGCCTCATGTGAAGCTCCCACATCATCAAGTGAGAAACAAACCTTGAATGAAGAATTGAGCCTAATGGTGAAGAACTTCCACAAGTTCTACAAAAGTAGAAGCAAGGAAAGAAGTTCCAAGTCAAGGTCCTACAATGACAAAATATCTTCTAGTCGTGAGTGTAATTGCTACAATTGTGGAAGACCCGGACACTATTCCAATGAGTGTACGGCTCCCTACAAAAGAAGAGAAGATTCTCCCAAAAGAAGGAGAAGAAGAGAAGAATCACCATCAAGAGAAAGAAGGAGTAGAGATGATCGTTATGAACGAAGAACATCCCGGAGGAGCAAGGATTCGGAAAGGAAGGACAAATCATCAAAGAGCTACACAAAACGAGGACATCAAGCTCATGTTGGTCAATGGGTATCCGGCTCCAACTCCGACAATCACTCCGAGAGAAGCTATCACTCCGACTCCGAATATACTCAAGATGAAGGTATTGCAGGTCTAGCACTTGTGTCAACCAACTCCTACGACATATTTGACTCACCAAATGAAGGAATTGGAAGATGCTTCATGGCTAAAGGCCCAAAGGTATCACACCCTGAGTATGTTGATTTCAATAGTGATGAAGATGACTTGTTAGGTGATGATGATTTACTTGTTGACAACTCTAGTGATGAATACTATGATGAAACATCAATTAATCATGCTAATCAAGATAAAACGAATGATAATGATAAGGAGAAGATTGAGCACCTAACTAAAGAACTAAACACTCTTAAGTTAGCTCATGAAACTATCTTGGAAGATCATCGAGAACTTTTAAAGACTCATGAGAAGTTACGCTTTGAAAATCTCAACCTTGAGCAAGAGCATAAGTTTTTAAAGGCAATCAATGATGATCTTCGCAAGAAAAGTTCTTCTTACATTGCCAAGCGTTTACTCTTATCTACTTACATGCCACAAGTCAAGTCTAGTGACAAGAACAAGAAAGATTCTTCTTCTAGTAGTAACAATAATCATGCTAAATCCAATGTTGTTGCTTCTAGTAGTTCTCTTGATTCCACTAATGATTTTATTAGACAAGTTACACTTGAGCAAGAAAATAGCTTATTGAAGGGAATTATAGAGAAAGGTGTTTACAAGAGCCTTGCTGGAAGTAAGCAATTCGAGGAAATTGTACGCAAGCAAGGAAGGCACCGGAAGAATCAAGGTGTTGGTTTTGAACGAAAGTTCAATGCCAATGGAGTTGAGTGGGAAGAAGATCAATACCCCAAGATGAAGTTTGTTCCTCAATAAGAGAAGTATGATCCTACTTCTTTCAAAGGAACACAAGCTCAAGATGATCTTCCACCACAAGACCACAAGCAAAAAGGCAAGGACAAGCTTCAAGAGGAGATTGATACATTTGAAGAAGCTCCTAGGCCTTGGTCAAGTGGGTTCCCAAGACTACATCAAGTTCTACTTCATCAAGTACAACTACAACTCCAAGGATTTCCATCAAGATGATGTGGATCCCAAAGAATAAGAACTAGAGAGTTCTTGAGGGTGACCCCGCCAACATACTTCACTCATATCATTTTGGCAAGGACAAGTGCAATCAACTTGCACATCTTGCACTAGTTCAAGGATTCACAAACTATCTTGTTGGTAAGACAAGGGCCAAGGTAACCTAATGCTTTTATGGACATCATCTTGTGTGTGGATCATTCTATGTCTATGGATATCCTTGTTTGTTCCTTGTGGGACTAACCCATGTAGGTATTGAAAGTGCAACTCACTCCAATGGATTACTCCGAATGATCTACATCAACATTGAGCATCCACATCTTCAACACCTACATGAAGTCATCATCGACAAAACCCAATGTTAGTTCATCCCTCTTAGGGGGGATCTCACATCTAGGCAGAGCTTTACTCCAAGAATTGAGCTAAAGCAACTCTAATGGTGTGAACACAACAATACTTATGTAAAAGTGGTAACCCCACTTGTGCTTAAACGATGAGTATGACCTATGATCAAATGTTCTCATTTGACTCCTAAGTCAATATACTAATATATAGATGACCTAGTCATTGCCAATTGCTTGATAGATGCTAGAATTGTTTGTGCATGCTTTGCCACATATTTCATTTGCCATTTTATTGTGTGAGCATGTTGGTTGCATATTTTACTCATTCGAGCACATCCACTTGTTGTTTTGATTGTTTGGTTTCTTTCCTTTTGCCAAGTGGATGAACAAGAATGCCTAAGAACCTTCTCTAGCTATCTATGCTTTTATTGTCTCAAACTCTATTCATGCTACATCACAAAGTTTGATCAAGTCAGATTTGAACCACTCTGTGTGAGGAGCACTCGGAGTCCCCGATTCGTCATAGACTTAAACTTAATAACCTCTTTGTGCATTTCGGTCTGACCGATTCACCCTTTTCAGTGATACCGAGATCACTAAGTTGATCTAGGTTTCCAACCTCGGTGCAACCGATTAGAACCTTTCGGTCACATCGAGTTGCAGTAACTGCTCGCAGTTTTGCATCTCGATGCCACCGAGTTGTTCTCGGTCACACCGACAGGGTCGGGTTATATATACTGACGGGTCAAATTTTGGAAACTTTTCTGAAACTCTTTGCCCGCGCGTAACCTGCTCTGCCTCCTCAGGTCTCCGGATCGTCCTCTCACCGCTAGCGACCTCCCGCCGCCGGTCTCCGCCGCCGTCAACGACATTCTGCCCCGCCATTGCCGCCGTAGCAAGTTCACCATCGAGTTAGGGTATGAACTTGATACTTTGTGCTATTCATTAACTCCGATTCATAGCACATTGCTTTGCCATGATTCTTGCCTCGTATGAAATCATCCTGTCCAGCCAAAACATCAGATAGGTTAGATTTGATTTGAAAATTTAGGGTTAGGTTTCTGCCGAACTCATCTTGGACCAACCGAGTTGTTGAAATTGGTCTCACCGATTTGGCTTAGGCCATTGCACATGTGATTTTTGGTCTGACCGAGAATTTCAAATCGGTGTGACCGAGTTCGATTCTTTGTGAAACCCTAGCATTCTCGGTGCCACCGAACCGTGACTCGGTCTGACCGCATTCACTAGTTTAGGTTCCAAAAGCTGCTTCGGTATCACCGAGTTTACAAATCGGTAGCTCCGAAATGCTTTCTATGGAAAACTAAAACTAAGTTTTTGACTCAATTGTTTTGCAAAAACCTTTGTACTTTGTGATGCTTATCCACTCTACCTCATCTATATCTATTCACAGGGTCTACTGTCAGTGAGTTTGAAGAGATGTCTGATTGTGGAGACAATGAAAAGGACAGCAGCTGATCAGAAGAGATCTTGTGGGTATGCCCCACAAATTGAGGAGCTCATCAACTTCAAGATGGGCACATGCAAATATCTATTGGATAAGGAGCACCTACCTATCTACCCTGAATTTGAAGACAACACTGTTGTTATGAATGAGAATGAACCATCATCAGCTCAACCACATGAGAAGAGAGAGAAGGCAAGGGCAGAGAAAGCTGCAAAGATGCCAGCTGCTAAAGAGGCATCTCAAGTATTCCTGAAGAGCAAGCAAGATCATCTTGTCTATCTGATTGCCTCCACCTTGAGGATTGAGGAGGGCTTGGCCACCCTGACTCAAAACCAGGAGAGCTTGAAGAGGATCATTGAGCAGAAATTCTATGCTCTTTATGTCAAGGTCACTGAGATCCAAACTGCAGTTGAGAAACTTCAGGAGGATGTGGAGGAGAAGAAGGGCAAGTATACTACAGATGCTTTTGCTAGAGTGCCCAGAGGACAGAGATCTGCTGCAGTGCCTGTTCCAGATACTAGAGCTACAACATCTGCACCAACTGCCATAGCTTCAGTGCCACCAGCTCTAGCAACCACTCCACTAGCTCCAGCTACATCAACAGACGCTTTCATCCTTGGAGTCATCTCTACACCACCTCATGAAGACCAAGCCTGAGAGTCGTTTAGCACTATGCATCTTTTGAAATTTTTGGTAACTTGTTGCCAAAGGGGGAGAAAATGTATAGATCATAGGCTTCGTGAGAGAGTGTTGCCTTTGTTCTCTCTTGCTTTTGGTTGAACTTCTTTATTGTGTGTGGTTGATACATTATGTCTTTTGTGAGATACTTATGCTACCCTTAATACTTGTTGGATGATATATCCTTCATATCATTATATGATCATTCACTTTGCTTGGTGATGAGTGCATGTGTTCAATTATTATCATTTTGAGCGCTCCACCAAGATGTATGTGACATGAAAGAGTAACCCATGATCCTAACACATTGTGCATTTGTAGTCCAAAGCAAATGTTAAATAATGCACAAATTTAGGGCGAGCTCTTGCTTATCACATACTTCTCAAAGCGATGATGTTTTACAATCCTATTATCATTTGTCGAAGCTTTGATCTATATGTTGTCATCAATTACCAAAAAGGGGGAGATTGAAAGTGCAACTATCCCTGGGTGGTTTTGGTAATTCCTAAAAACATATAGCTCATTGAGCTAATGCTATTTCAAGATAAATAATTCAGGAAAGCTCAATGTTTGGCATGGCATGGATGAGAATTGTGGACCCCTCAAGATGCTAAGGACAAAAGGATTGGCTCAAGCTCAAAGCACAAGACTCTGCATTTTTCATTTTAGTGATCCAGGATCACATTGAGTCCATAGGAAAAGCCAATACTATCAAGAAGGGGTGAGGTGTTGCTTAATGAGTTTCTTGCTCAATGTGCTTAGTGATATGCTCCAAAAACCCTCACCTACTTTCTCACATCCACATATGTCCCAAAAAAAAGTCAAACTCGGCCCCACCGAAACCTTCTATCCGGCGCCACTGAGTTCAGTTGACATAGCCATTGCTAGAAACCCTAGTCTTTTTGGTCTCACCGTTAGGGATTTCGGTCTCACCGAGATGGGATTGTAATCTCTCTGCTTCCCTTCGTAACGTTTCGGTCAAACCGCGATGAGTGATCGGTCCCACCGAGATTGCAATGCAAACTCTCTTTTTCCCTTTCGTAATGTTTCGGTCCAACCGATATGAGCGAATCGGCCCCACCGAGTTTGCCTGACCAACTCTCTGTGTGTCTATTACCAAAATAGGTCTCACCGAGTTTCTATAATTGGTCTCACCGAGATTACGTTATGCCCTAACCCTAACCATATCGGTTCCACCGAGTTGACATGTCGGTCCCACCGAAATGCCTAATGGTCACATTATGAACTAAATTGGTCTGACCGAGTTTCACGATTCGGTCCCATCGAGTTTGGTAAATTGTGTGTAACAGTTAGATTTTGTGTGGAGGCTATATATACCCCTCCACCCACTCTTCATTCATGGAGAGAGCCATCAAAACATGCCTACACTTCCAACATACATTTTCTGAGAGACAACCAACTACACTTGTGTTGAGGTCAAGATATTCCATTCCTACCACATAATTCTTGATCTCTAGCCTTCCCCAAGTTGCTTTCCACTCAAATCTTCTTTCCACCAAATCCAAATCCTGTGATAGAGAGTTGAGTGTTGGGAAGACTATCATTTGAAGCACAAGAGCAAGGAGTTCATCATCAACACACCATTTGTTACTTCTTGGAGAGTGGTGTCTCCTAGATTGGCTAGGTGTCACTTGGGAGCCTCCGTCAAGATTGTGGAGTTGAACCAAGGAGTTTGTAAGGGCAAGGAGATCGCCTACTTCGTGAAGATCTACCCTAGTGAGGCAAGTCCTTTGTGGGCGATGGCCATGGTGGGATAGACAAGGTTGCTTCTCCGTGGACCCTTCGTGGGTGGAGCCCTCTGTGGACTTGCGCAACCGCTACCCTTCGTCGGTTGAAGTCTCCATCAACGTGGATGTACGATAGCACCACCTATTGGAACCACGGATAAAAAATCTCCGTGTCAACATTGCGTTTGCCTCCTCAAACTCCTCCCTTTACCTTCATATGCAATTGTTTTACATTCCGCTGCTATACTCTTAGAATTGCATATGTAGGTTGATTGCTTGACTTGTGCTAAGTTGCTAAAATCTGCCAAGAACTAAAATTGGGATAAGGCTAGTTTTTTATTTGGTCAAGTAGTCTAATCACCCCCCTCTAGACATACTTTTGATCCTACAAGATCAATTAAACCAAAAAATACAAAAATACCTTGCTGCAATTTATTATTATTTATTTTATTTGGCGTTTGATCTATCAATCTACTACAAATTTACCTCACGTCCTTTGCCTATCTTGAGGCACCGTACCCCGAAAGGGATTGACAACCCCTTTAATACTTCGGGTTGCGAGGTGTTGTTCTTTGTGTGTAGGGGCTGTTTACGTTGTGTTGCTTGGTTCTCCTATTAGCTCGATAACCTTGGTTTCGTATCTGAGGGAAATACCTACCACCGATGTGCTGCATCATTCCTTCCTCTTTGGGGAAACACCAACGTAGCTTCAAGTGACATCATTTCTCAAGTGTAACTTGGCTAAGAGAATCATTAGTGGAATCAAGAGAACTACTAGAAGCAACAATATTGGATTTAGCATGATAATTGTTACTACTAGAAGAAGAATCTTTCTTACTCTCGTTGCTAGATTTTACTTGTGGCATGTAAGTAGACAAGAGTAAACGCTTGGCAATGTAACAAGAATTTTTCTTCCGAAGATCATCATTGATGGCTTTTAAGAACTCATGTTCTTGCTCAAGATTGAGCTTATCGAAGCGTAGCTTCTCATGATTTTTTAGAACTTCTCGATGATCTTCCAAAGTAGTTTCATGAGCTAGCTTAAGAGTGTTTAGTTCTTTAGTTAGACGCTCAATCTCCTTCTTATCATTGTCATTCGTTCCATCTTGATTAGCATGATTAATAGCATATTCATCATAATATTCATCACTAGAGTTGTCAACAAGTAAATCATCATCACCTACCAAATCATCTTCATCACTATTGAAATCAACATACTCGGGGTGTGATACCTTGGGGCCTTTAGCCATGAAGCATCTTCCAATTCCTTCATTTGGTGACTCAAATATGTCATAGGAGTTGGTTGACACAAGTGCTAGACCGGCAACACCTTCATCTTGAGTATATTCGGAGTCAGAGTGATAACTTTTCTCTCAGAGTGGTGGTCAGAGTCGGAACCGGATACCCATTCACCAACATGAGCCTGATGTCTTTGTTTTGTGTAGCTCCTTGATGACTTGTCCTTCCTTTCCGAATCCTTGCTTATATGAGAGGTTCCTCGTTCATAGCGATCATCTCTACTCCTACTCTCTCTTGGAGGTGATTCTTCCCTTTTGCTTCTCCTTTTAGGTGAGTCTTCTCTTCTTTTGTATGGATCCGTACACTCATTAGAGTAGTGTCTAGGTCTTCCACAATTGTAGCAATTTCGCTCACGACTAGAAGATCTTTTGTCATTGTAGGACCTTAACTTGGAGCTCCTTTCCTTGCTTCTACTCTTGTAGAATTTGTTGAAGTTCTTCACCATTAAGCTCAATTCTTCATTGAAGTCTTGTTTCTCAATTGGTGATGTAGGAGCATCACATGAGGCTTTGTAAGCATCACTAGACTTGTTGTGAAGCTCTTCTTTATCCTTGTGTGACATTTCATGAACAACAATTCTTCTAATGACTTCGGTTGGCTTGAGATCTTTGTAATTTGGCATCACTTGGATCAAAGTGTACACGATATCATATTTTCCATCCAAGGCTCTTAGGATCTTCTTGATGATGAATTTGTCGGTCATCTCTTTGCTTCCTAAGATGGCAATCTCATTTGTGATGAGAGCAAGCCTAGAGTACATTTCAGCGACACCTTCACCATCCTTCATTTTGAACTTGTCAAGTTGATTTTGAAGAACATCCAACTTGGATTCCTTGACGGAGTTGTTACCTTTGTGCATATCAATCAAAGTATCCCAAATTTCCTTTGCATTCTCAAGACGGCTGATTTTGTTGAATTCTTCGGGGCACAATCCGTTGAAGAGGATATCGCAAGCTTGAGCATTGTATTACAACATATTCAATTCTTCCGCTGTAGCTTCATGTTTGATTCTCTCCCATCGAAGACTTCACCTTGCAAACCAATACACACAATAGCCCAAACGGCGGGGTTATTCTCAAGCATATGCATTTTCATCTTATGTTTCCAACTAGAAAAATTAGTACCATGAAAGTAGGGACCTCTATGGTGGTAATTTCCCTTGCTAGACACCATACTCTCCTAGGTTGTGAAACCAAGGCTACGAAAACCAAAGCTATGGAAATCAAGGCAAATGGAGACCAAAGATCTGATACCACTTGTAGGATTGAAAGTATGTCTAGAGGGGGGTGATTAGACTACTTGACCAAATAAAAACCTAACCTTTTCCCAATTTTAATTCTTGGAAGATTTTAGCAACTTAGCACTAGTCAAGCAATCAACCTACACATGAAATTCTAAGAGTATAGCAGCGGAATGTAAATCATTGCATATGAAGGTAAAGGGGAGGAGGTTGGAGGGAGCAAACGCAATGTTGACACGGAGATTTTGGCGTGGTTCTGATAGGTGCTGCTATCGTACATCCACATTGATGGAGACTTCAGCCCATGAAGGGTAACGGCTGCGCTAGTCCACGGAGGGCTCCACCCACGAAGGGTCCACGAAGAAGCAACCTTGTCTATCCCACCATGGCCATCACACATGAAGGACTTGCCTCACTTGGGTAGATCTTCACGAAGTAGGCGATCTCCTTGCACTTAAAAACTCCTTGGTTCAACTCCACAATCTTGACGGAGGCTCCCAAGTGACACCTAACCAATCTAGGAGACACCATTCTCCAAAAGGTAATAGATGGTGTATTGATGATGAACTCCTTTCTCTTGTGCTTCAAATGATAGTCTCCCCAACACTCGACTCTCTTACACAGATTTGGCTATGGTGGAAAGATGTTCGAGTGGAAAGCAACTTGGGGAAGGCTAGAGATCAAGATTCTTGTGGTTGGAATGGAATGTCTTGGTCTCAATACATGAGGAGGTGGTTCTATCTTAGAAAATGAATGTTGGAACTGTAGGCACGTTCTGATTTCTCTCTCCAGGAATGAAGAGTGGGTGGAGGGGTATATATAGCCTCCACATAAAATCTAACTGATACACACAGATTCCCAAACTCGGTGAGACCGAATGGTGAAACTCGGTCCGACCGATTTAGTTCAAAACATGAATGTTAGGCTTTTCGGTGGGACCGACATGATCAACTCGGTGGGACCGATGTGCTAGGGTAGGGCATAACTTGATCTCGGTGAGATCGATCACATGAACTCCGTTGGACCTATTTCAGTAATAGGCAAACCGAGAGTTGGTCAGGTAAACTTGGTGGGACCGATCGCTCATTTTGGTGAGACCGAAACGTTACGAAAAGGAAACAATGAGTTTGCATTGCGAACTCAATGCGACCGATCACTCATTTCGGTGAGTCCGAAATGTTTCGAAGGGAAACAGAGAGTTTGCAATCCCATTTCGGTGAGACCGAGATCCCTATCGGTGAAACCAAAGTGATTAAAGTTTGTGGCAGTGGCTATGTCAAATGAACTCGGTGGCGCCGAATAGATCAAATTGTTGGGACCGAGTTTGACTTTTAGGTTTAGGACATATGTGGAAATGAGAAAGTGGTTGAGGGTTTTGGAGCATATCACTAAGCACTTTGAGCAAGCAAACCATTAAGCAGCACCTCATCCCCTTTTAATCGTATTGGCTTTACTATGGACTCAATGTGATCTTGGATCACTAAAATGAAAATGTAGAGTCTTGAGCTTGTTGCCAATTTGTGTCCTTAGAATTTTGAGGGGTCCACATCTCTACTCCATGCCATGCCAATCATTGAACTTTCTAAAATGATCATCTTGAAAGAGTTCAATGAGCTATATGTTGTTAAGAATTCCCAAAACCACCCAGGGATTAGTTGCACTTTCATAGGGGTGTGGGCCGGTGGTCGCTGGCAGTTCGAGAAAGATCGTCAACAGTGACTGGCAGGAGGTAGACGAAGGCCATCTGCCCGTTCCTTGTAGATTGGACGGTTCATAAAAAATCGACTGACCTATTTATTCTCAGTCGACTGTTATTTTGATAGGACCACATGTGGTGGTGTGCTGGAGGAGTACCTGCATTTCCCAGCCATCCATGTGCTCATATATTACAAAATCATACGGAGTAGAATCTACTTTTGTTTTCCATGCAATGTTGTAGAGCTATCATATGTCTCCTGTCATTTATTTTTCAGCCACCTGTTATCTGCTACTTTTACAGTGCACTAGTTCTGCACACAGTTCACCCATACTCTCACTATTGTTTTTTATGCATGGGTATTTCAGCCTCTGCCAACCGGTTGATAGAAGCATGGAATAAAAGAGAGAAGCAGCTCCAGCTTTCTTCGGGCTTAGGCAAGACATGTTTCGTTGCTATAAAGGGTGCAGTGTCAGCAGATGTAGATAGTAAACGTAGGTCTGCAGTTGATGATCTCGCTCGCCATGAACCACCATCCTAGGTGCTTGCTTTAACTTCGCGGTGTCATATGTGGTTGCATGTTGCATATGGTGTCTAGCTTGTATTGCTTCCAATTTGGTTAAATTTCATCTTCTTAGCTTACACATTATACCTTTGAATATGACATGCCTTCCTATTTTTGGTACATACTAGTACATCTGTCTATTAACCACATTCTTACATCAAACTAATGTTTTTGTGTATCCCTCATCAATCACTTATGATGAGACAGTCGCGCCAGTGGGTTACTGTGAGATAATATGCTCTTTTAAAGAATGCAGTGTCAGCCTCCCCACATGATTCTCAAGAAATAGCAAGGCTAAATGAAGATAGTGAACGTAACTCTATAGTTCACATTTCCCCTACACCAGCATCGCAGGTGCTTGCTCTAACTTGGCAGCGTGATATGTGGTTGCATGTTGCATATGGTGTCTAGATTGTAATACTTCCAGTATGGTTAAATTGCATGTGCTATTCTGCTTAGTTTATACATTATACCTGTTAATGTGACATGTCTTCCTGTTTTTAGTACATAGTACATCTGTCTATTAAGCATGTCCATACATAAAACTATTGTTTTTTTGTATCCCATATCAAGCAATATGATGAGACACCTTTAGTATATGCAGTGTGATATTAGTTGCATCTTTCATATGATTTATAGTATGCGCTGCTTCTAATTTGTTGAAACACCATTTATGATGGGACGCTTTTAACTTAGCAAAGTCATATTGGTTGCATATTTCATGTGGTGTCTAGCTTGCATTGCTTCTTATTTGTTGAAATGGCTTCTTCTTAGTTCACAAAAATAGTTGTGAATATGCCATGCCGTCCTATTTTCGCACATATTCCATCCTGGTATCATGTGTTTGCCTTACATCAAAGTAGTGATTGTCAGTATCATGCACGAATGAGTTCTGAAGAGTGAATTTTATAGATTTTTCTTGTCGGTTTTACTTGACAATTCAAAATCAATAAAGTGAAAGGAAATTAGCAAGGTAGTGGATAAACATGCTCCTTCCAAATGGAGGGCCTCTACAGATTCTACTCCGCCACCCCCAAGAAGATTTGCAAGACAACACATGCATAAACACTCAACGTAGCTGAGTTGATGATGAGCAGGTCTCCCCTAGTGCACCATCACAGGTGATCCCTCTAACTTGGCACTGTTATATGTGGTTGCATGTTATGTATGATGTCTAGCTTGTATTGCTTCTAATTTTGTTGAATTCCATCTGCTTACTTTACACATTATACTTCTGAATAAGACACGTGTTCATGTTTCTAGAACATAAAATATCTATATATCACACCATGTTCTTACATCAAAGTACTACTGTTGTGTAACCTGCAGCAATCACTTATCATAAGACACATTTGACTTGGGAGTGTGATATACGTTACATCTCGCATTCTTTTCTAGCTTGTACTACTTCTAATTTGTTGAAATGGCACTTATGACAAGACATTTTTAACTTGGTAGAGTGATATTTGTTGCATCTTTCATATGGTGTCTATCTTTCATTACTTCTAATTTGTTGAAATGCCTTCTACTTAGTTTACACATCATAGCTGTGAATATGCAATGTTGTCCTTTTTTCTTACACATTCAATCGTCCTATCATGCGGTCGCCTGATAACCCACAAGTATAGGGGATCGCAACAGTTTTCGAGGGTAAGTATTTAATCCAAATTTATAGAGTCGACACAAGGGGATCCAAAGAATATTTGAAGGTATTAGCAGCTGAGTTTTCAATTCAACCACACATGGAGATTGATTATCTACAGCAAAGTGATCAGTAGCAAAGTAGTTTGATAGTTCTGATGATAGCAACAGTAGTAACGGTAATAGTAACAGTGGTAGCAGTGATATTGTAGCAGTAACGATAGCAGTAGCAATAGTAGTAATTTAGCAAGAACAATATATGATAAATTCGTAGGCATTGGATCGGTGACTTGTTGGCTGATATTCATCATGAGACAGTTATAACCTAGGGCGATACGGCACTAGCTCCAGTTCATCGATATAATGTAGGCATGTATTCCGTAAATAGTCATATGTGCTTTATTAAAAGAACTTGCATGACATCTTTTGTCCTACCCTCCCGTGGCAGCGGGGTCCATATTGGAAACTAAGGGATATTAAGTCCTCTTTTTAATAGAAAACCGGAACAAAGCATTAACACATAGTGAATACATGAACTGCTCAAACTATGGTCATCACCGAGAGTGGGCTCGGTTGTTATCACTCCGGGGTTGTCGGATCATAACCGTAGTAGGTGACTATAACTTGCAAGATCGGATCTAACACATGGATATAATGATGAATTCATAAACGGTTCAGATCTGAAATCATGGCACCCGGGCCCAAAGTGACAAGCATTAAGCATAGCAAAGTTATAGCAACATCAATCTAAGAACATAGTGGATACTAGGGATCATGCCCTAACAAAACTAACGCGATTACATGATGAATCTCATCCAACTCCTCACCGACCAGCGAGCCCACAAAGGAATTACTCACTCCCGATGGGGAGTATCATGGAATTGGTGATGGATATGGGTTGGTGATGACGAAGAACGAAGATTCCCATCTCCGGAGCCCCAAACAAACTCCAGATCTGCCCTCCCAAGGAAGAACAGGGATTGGCGGCGGCTCTGTCTCGTGGATCGCGATAATTCTTTCTCCCTGATTTTTTTCTAGAAATGTGTGATTTTATAGTATCAAGGGGGTCGTCTATGGGGCCACCAATTGGGTACAACCCACCTAGGCGCGCTAGGAGAGGGGGCGCGCCCTGGTGGGTTGTGCCCACCCAGGTGCCACTCTCCTGTAGGTCTTGGCTCCATAAATTATTATTATTAATATAGAAAATCCTCGCAAAGTTTTGTTCCATTCCAAGAACTTTTATTTCTACACAAAAACAACACCATGGTAGTTCTGCTAAAAACAACGTCAGTCCGGGGTTAGTTTCACTCAAATCATGCAAATTAGAGTCGAAAACAAGAGGAAAAGAGTGAGAAAAAGTCGATACATTGGAGACGTATCAACTCCCCCAAGCTTAAACTTTTGCTTGTCCTCAAGCAATTTAGTTGATAAACTGAAAGTGAGAAAGAAAAAGTTTTACCAACTGTTTTGCTCTTGTTTGCATAAATAAGCTTAAACAGCACCCAGGTTTTCAGGCAACATTATAACTAACCATGTCAACAATAACATTTAAGGATTATAGTGACTCATATCAATGACATAATCAGCTAGCGAGCAATAATAAAATATCTCAAACAACAACACATTGTAAAAACAACCATGATATAATATGAAAATAATGGTATCTCGCTAGCCCTTTCTGAGACCGCAAAACATAAATGCAGAGCACCTCCAAAGTTCAAGCAGCGACTAAACATTGTAATTCATGGTAGAAAAGATCCAGTCATGATGCACCCAACATTAGCTACACAAAATTCATAAATCATGACAGTTGTGCTCTAGTCAGTTTCTGGCGCTTGTTTTAGAAGGTGGTGACACAACATAAAAGTAAATAGATTGTCCCTTCACAGAGGGAAGCAGTGATTTGTAGAGGTGCCAGAGCTCAATTTTTTAAAACGGAGATAAATGATATTTTGAGACATGCACCCTTCTTATTCACTTCACGACCATCAGTTATCAATATCTTCCATGCTAAGAACGCTACTGGCGGTTCCCAAGCGATAAAATTAAAGTTTTACTCCCCCTCCACCATCAATCACACTCCATGGCTTGTCCGAAACAATGGGTGCCGTCCATACCAACATCAGTCTCGGGGAAGTTTTGTTCAATTATCTGCATTTTTGAGTTTGGGACTGGGATTCCCTATTACCGCCCATTTTCTCGTGCGATGGCGACTGAATAAACACTCGACCTGATAATAACCCGCTTAGCATGGAAGATACCTACCACCTCCTGTCGTTCCACGAATGATCCAGGCACACAAAAAGGATAATTTTTAGAAGTTTTTTTAGAGGTGGCACATGCAAATTTACTTAGGACGGCAGGGTAATACCGTATATAGGTAGGTATGGTGGACTCATCTGGAATAACTTTGGGTTCAAGGTTTTTGATGCACCAGCAAAATTCCCATTTAGTACAGGTGAAGGCTAGCAATTTAGATTGAGAAGCGGCCAACTAGAGAGCAACAACGATCATAACCATGCATTATGCATAAGTGACATTGGAAACTAGCATGAGTAGGATATGAACACCATGAACATAAATATCATAGAGGCTATGTTGGTTTTGATTCAACTACATGAATGAACATGTGCCAAGTCAAGCCACTCGAACATTCAGAGGAGGATACCATATCATCATACTATATCACAATCATTTCAACGCTATGTTGATATCCAAGATAAATCATTATCAACTCTCAGATGCTTATGCATGGCATGAGAAACTATAATCTCTAATTGTCATTGCAAACTTGTTTAATCATAATGGGCTGAATCATTGATACTAGGTTAAACATATTTACAAAAATAGAACAAGTCGAGTTCATACCAGTTTCTCCCTGCCACGGCCAGTTCATCGGGTGTCGTCATTATTGCCTTTCACTTGCACGACCGAATGATATGAAAATAATAATAGTGCAAGAGTGCCATGGACTAAGTTGGAATCTGCAAGACATTTTAGTCAACAGGAGAAGACAAGGTAAAATGTACTCTTTATTAGTTCAACAGTTATTCATATGAGAGCCAATCAACATTTTCATCGTGGTCTTCTCCTCGGTACAACTCAAATGAAAGGAAAAGAAATTCAGAGAAACACAATGAAATATTTTTGGAGTTTTTGGTTTTCTAGAACGGGCAAATAAAAGGGAAAAGCAAAAACGAGAAAAACTATTTACACAGGAAAGCTCCCAACAAGCAAAAGAAGAACAAGGAAACTTTTTGGGTTTTCTTTTTAATTCTACTACTAAGCATGCATAGAAAGTAAATTACTACAACTACTTATTTTTTTTGGTTTTTTTGTTCAAACACATAAGAAGAAAGCAAGAAAATAAATCTAAGCATGGATAATACAATAAAAAAGTGTGAACACCAACAAATAGAATGATAAGTGGACATGAATGTAAGGTCGGTGGAAACACGTACTCCCCCAAGCTTAGGCTTTTGGCCTAAGTTGGTAGACGATCAATAGCTTGGAGGGTAGAAGTCAGCATGGAAGCTCACAGAGGCCCTCAGTGCGGATGCCTCGGCACCCGTGTTGCCACCGCTGCTGCGTTATGAGCTCGGGCCTCGCTCTCAAGAACAAAATATCTCCCCTTGCTATGATAATCAAAAAGAGCAGGCGCAAGAAAATGTGTGTACACAACATAGGTTTGGTTAAACAACAAATTATAAGTGAAGACATGAATTTTTCCTTTGAGGATCTTATGGCTTTTTAAAGCCTCAAAATCTAAATACTGCTTGGGTAGGATAGGGTCAAAGGGCAAAGGTGAAACACCCAGCTCTCGTGCCAAACGTGTGGCATAAATTCCCCCATAGAACCAACCATCGCTAGCATTATTCTGAAGTCTACTTGCAACAATCGCTCCAAGGTTATAGTTGCATTCACCAGTGAGAGCGGTGTGAATGAGGCTCAAGTCTGGCGCACAAAGTATGCTACAGTCTTGCTTGCCTACTATGTATTTCTCATTAAATAATGCAACTGAATTGCGGGAAAGTGGATGCTCTTTATTTTGCCTTGTGTCACTCCCCTATTTTCACCGTAAAAAAGGTTAGTCAAGAAAGACTCGTACTCAGCCCTCAGTGGTTCATCAAGCGAACCCCAATATGGCAGTTTGCAATGGTAAGCAAACTTCTCCAGTGAGATGGTAAATGGATTATCATAAAGCATAAAAGACACCCTAGACTCACAAGGGGAAAATGTAAATCTTTTGACAAATGACTCAGTGAGGAGTTGGCGTTGTTCAGACTTATCTGAAAGGTAGGGACCGAGGCCAGCATTGTAAACATATTGCTCAAATTCCTCCTTAATTCCCACACGCACCATATATTCATCGCAAGGCTATAAACATGTTTTTGTGGCGGCATCACACGTGGAACATTCACTTGGTTCCACATAAGACCGGCGAGCAGAACTGTCACTAGAACATGGCCCCGAGGATCGTCTCCTCGAAGATTTCCTTCGAAATAGGTTGATCGTGTCCGCATACAATTTTCTGAAAATAAAATTTTTGAGGTGACAAAAATTTGTCAACAAAACTTCACCAAATCGATAGCAACTACTCCTAAGGATACATAGAGGCCATAGCAAGCATTCAAACTACTTAGAACACTAAGAATTCAACATGCATGCTCATCCACAGCAGCACCAAGAGTAGCTAATTATTCAAAGAATAAACCACTAAAACAAAAACTAATTGGACAAATGGTGGAGTAACATACCAAGCAACAATCCCCCGAAACAGTGTCGGAAATGGAGCTTTAAGCTAAGAGATCGAAATCCATGGGGTTGAGCTTAAGAACATGAGAGAGAGAGAGAGCAGTGGGGATTTTTCTGAAGGTAAGGGATGATGTGGGCTAAAGAGATAAGCGAGGGGGCCCATGTGGGGACCACAACCCACCAGGGCGCGCTTGGGGGTCCTGGCGCACCCAGGTGGGTTCTGCCCACCTGGTGCATCTCCCTCTGTTATTATTTGCACCAAAAGTTCATAAATATTCAGAAAAAACCGTATCAGGTTTTCAGAGCATTCTGAGAACTTTTATTTTTGGATCATTTTTTATTGCATGGGAAATTCAGAAAACAGACAAAACATGGCATTTTATTTTATTTAACTAATAAAAACAGAAAACAAAAGGTAGGGACAGAAGTTAGTGCTCATCAAATTCATCAACTTCATACCGATAAAAAATGATCCATTAATAAGGTTGATCAGGTCTTATTAACAACCAGTTTCGATTAGCATGAAACCGAAAAACTTTTGTAAATTACTAAGTTACCTCAATGGGGATATGCATTTCCCCAACAATAAGTATTTCATATTTCTTTTTGATAGTAGGTATAGGTATTTGAAAACTTCCAATAGTGATTGTTGGAGATTTTTCAATAACATTAATACCATTCACCTGGAATGGTTTCTTCAGAAAGTGCACTGTATGCTCATTACCATTAATATGAAAGGTGACCTTGCTTTTATTGCAATCAATAACAGCCCCTGCAGTATTCAAGAAGGGTCTACCAAGGATAATCGACATGTTGTCGTCCTCGGGCATCTCAAGTATAACAAAGTCAGTCAAAATAGTAACATTAGCAACAACAACGGGCACATCCTCAAAGATACCGAAAGGTATGGCAGTTGATTTGTCAGCCATTTGCAAAGATATTTTAGAAGGTGTGAGTTTATTTAAGGTAAGTATTTTATATAAATAGAAAGGCATAACACTAACACCAGCTCCTAAATCACACAAAGCAGTTTTCACATAATTCTTTTTGATAGAGCAAGGTATAGTTGGTATACCCGGATCTCCAAGTTTTTTAGGTATTCCATCTTTAAAAGTATAGTTAGCAAGCATAGTGGAGATTACAGCTTCCGGTATTTTTCTGTTATTTGTGATGATATCTTTCATATACTTTGCATAAGGAGGCACTTTAAGGATATCATTCAAGCGAGTACGCAAAAAGACTGGCCTCAGCATTTTAGCAAAGTGTTCAAATTCTTCATCATCTTTCTTTTTAGTTGACTTGGATGGAAAAGGCATAGGTTTTTGAACCCATGGTTCTCTTTCTTTACCGTGTTTTCTAGAAACAAATTCTGTTTTATCATATCTATTATTCTTAGATTGTGGGTTATCAAGACCAACAGGTGGTTCTATCTCAACATCATTATCTTGTTCCTTACCATTATTTGGTTGAGTGTCTTCATGAACCTCACCATTGTCTTTTTCATTATCAATGGGTGGATGTTCATTACCATATTGAGCTTCAGCATCAGAGATAGAAGATTCATTTTCCTTATCAAGAGGTTTGTCTATTTCAGGTTCACTAGAAGCATGCAAAGTCCTATCATTTTTCTTTCCCTTTTTACTTTTAGAAGGACTAGCTGCACTAGTGTTGTTTCTTTGTGAATCTTGTTCAATTCTTTTTGGGTGTCCCTCAGGATAAAGTGGTTCCTGAGTCATTTTACCTCCTCTAATTGCAACTCTAACAACAAAGTCATGTATATTATGATTCATTTCATCAAGTAATTCACTTTGTGATTTAGCAACTTGTTCTAACTGGGTTTGAACCATAGAAGCATGTTTTCCAACACCTCTAACATCATTCAAGATTATAAAATAACAAGTCACTCAAGCAAGCAATCATATCAGAATTATATTTCAATTGTTTCATAACATCTGCATTGAAGTGGTCTTGTTTTCTAGTGTAATTGTCAAACTCATAAAGGCATTGGCTAGGATGTTTATTATGAGGATCATCACTATCATTGAATTTCATTAAAGATTTTACCTCTACCACCTTGGGTGGTGGTTCTTCAAGCCCATGTATTTCTCCAATAGGTGGTAAACTTTTAACACCCTCGGCCTTAATACCTTTTTCCTTCATAGATTTCTTTATGTCTTGCATATTTTCAGGACTGAAATATAATATACCCCTCTTCTTCGGAGTGGGTTTAGGCGGTGGTTCAGGAATAGTCCAATCATCATAATTTTTCATTATGTTATTCAATAATTCTTCAGCTTGAGAAATAGTTCGTTCCCTGAAAACACAACCAGCACAACTATCTAGGAAGTCCCTAGAAGCATCGGTTAGTCCATTATAGAAGATATCAAGTATTTCATTTTTCTTAAGGGGATCATCAGACAAAGCATTAAGTAACTGGAAAATCCTCCCCCAAGCTTGTGGGAGACTCTCTTCTTTAGTTTGAACAAAGTTAAATATTTCCTGTAAGGCAGCTTGTTTCTCCCCCAAGCCCTGCGTCGCCCCTTCCGCCCGGCGCCGCCCCCGCCCCCGCACCCTTGTCCCGTCGCCCCACCACCACTCCGCCCCCCCACCCGCCGACGCCCCGTCGTCCCGCCACCCGCCGCACGGCGCCACACCCGCCGCCCGGTGCCGCCGCCTGGTGCCC
>NC_041389.1:345782487-345783079 GCF_002162155.2 Triticum dicoccoides
CGATGCTGCCCTCGCAGCCCGGCGACGCCCCCGCCGCCCGGCGGCGCCGCCCGATGCCCCCCCACCGACCGTCCCATTGCTCCGGTGAGGGACTACTACTTTTTTTTCTGTTTTTTCATATATATTTTTGCTGTTTAATTGTTAGTGCTAGATTGTGTTAGTGTTAGTGTTAGAAAAGAATTAGAAGTAGTAGAAGAAGTAGAAGTAGTAGAAAGATGAAAAAAGAAGAAGAAGAAAAGAAGAAGAAGTAGAAGAAGAAGAAGAAAAGAAGAAACGAAAAGAAGTAAAAAAGTAGAAAAAAGATGAAAGAACAAGAAGAAGAAAGGAAAGAAGAAGAAGAAGAAGAGAACGAAAGAAGAAGAAGGATAGAAGGAAACACCCCAACCCCCTGACCCCGACACCACACCCCGACCCCCTGACCCCCCTGACCCCGACACCCCGACCCACTGACCCCTGACCCTAACACCCCGACCCCGACACGACACCCAGACAACCCGACACCCGAACCCCCGAGGTCGACAGGTTCTTATATTTGTGAATTATTAGTTAGGTCATATATTTTTCGATTTTGATATGAAAAACATCATATATA
>NC_041389.1:345783089-345828027 GCF_002162155.2 Triticum dicoccoides
ACACCCTGACCCCTTGACCCCTGATCTCGACACCCCGACGCCGAGACCACACCCCGACCCCGAAACGACACCCCGACACCCCGACACTCGACCCCCCGAGGCCGACGGGTTATTATACTTGTAGGCTAATTCAGAGTCTATGGACGCCAAATTGAGACAAGTCGCTAATGGTTTTGACTATAAGGTCCGTTCATTTGACAAATATGACATCAACGGGTATCGCTTTCGTACCTATGGCAAAGAGCTATCTATGGCCGATCGAAAGTCTACATGTGTATCTGCTATCGGCGAAGGAGGTACCGAGTATTATGGGAGAGTTGAAGCAATTTATGAACTTCTATTCTATGGTGAAAACCCACTGAATGTCATAGTCTTCAAATGTTATTGGTTTCAGCCGAAGGAGACTAGAAGGACTCATGAACATATAGGGCTTGTTGAAATCAACCAAAGCACCCATTTAGATGTTCCTGATGTCTATATTACGGCTCAATAGGCGACCCAAGTATTCTATCTACCGTGGGCCTGCCAAACTAATCCAAATCTGAAAGGTTGGGATGCCGTTTATGAAGTGCCACCACGTGCTAGACTATCTCCCCCAAAAGAAGAGGATTATGAACCTCACATTAACCCAGACACATATGAAGGAGAATTCTTCCAAGAGACACGTCTTTCCAAAAAGCATTTCAAGAACCGGTATACTTCACCCCAAAACATTGAAGTAGACAGCGACAATGAATCCCACATCACCCCAGAGGAGGAACAAGAAGAGTCGGAACAAGAAGAGGTTACTGCTGCGGATGACCTGTCAATGCTTGACCGATTACGTAAAGGTGGCGTTCCACATGCTGATGCCACTGAACCCTATGAGCCCATCATTGATTATAGTGATGATGATGATTATGCATTTATTGATGATATTGATCGAGATTATTAGTAGTGTCAGGTATTCAATTTTTTTATGTTGTACTTGATGATGATACACTTAAGTGATATACATATTATTATTCATGTCGGTATTTTTTTTATGTTGTACTAATTTCGTTTACACTTTGTCATGGCAGGTGTTGAAAGATGGAAGGGGAGCCGACTGAGGCCAAGGACAAACGTGCCCAAATTGAAGGTGTGCCACACCATCAAGGTAGCTCCAGCTTATATCAGTTCGGGCGGAATTGGGTATGTGGTTTGCTTCATGATTAATGCAATTCATTCATCATGCTAGCTTGAGCCCTTTAATTACTAATTTACTTTGTTTCTCTCTTTCAGGCATGCTACAATAAGACGGATAAGGTGCCAGAGGGGTACAACCTGTATGCCATGGCCCACACTGCCTCTTACAAGCAAGTCAAGGTGAAGGCGAGGAAAGGGGAGGAGTTTAACCCGAGCCAGATTCCCATTGATCCAGAGCAGGTGATGATATCTAGTGGCGGGAGGTCCCGTGGCTCCATAGCCATTGATCCAGAGATTGCTCCTGAGACCACGGTGAGTTTAATTTGAATGGACGTTACTTGCTAGTCTTAACATTTGAGTTCCATCATGCTAACGAAACATTGGAAATGATCTTTGGTGCAGCGTAACTCCACACAAGCATCACACGATCCTTCTCCAGCTACTGGCACGAGCCAGCCCGCTCCTACACCTCCATGATCAAGGTAAGTTTCTCTAGTTTTTTGCTTAACAAATGCATAAAGACCTAGACTTAGCTTTATTTCCTCCAATATGCTTACCTTAATGGCCTAGAGTTAGCCTCTTTTCCTCCAAAATGACTTAATAAGCTTACTAACCTCCAAAACCAGCCATTTTACCTAAGTTAGCTCAAAAACGATCTATACTTAGCTTTGTTTCCTCCAAAATGACCTAAGTGAGTTATAATATGCTTAGTTAGCTTACTTATGTAAAAAACGGCATAATTAGCTTAGTTAGCTCATAAACGATCCATTTTACCTACGTTAGCTCTAAAATGATGCATTTTACCTAAGTTAGCTCATAAACGATCCATTTCACCTAAGTTACCTCACAAACGATGGCGTGCTTCTTCTTCTAGTCTTCTTCTTCTAGTCACCTTTTCCTTACTTTCTTATTTGCCATTTTTCAGATCTCATTCACTTCTCGGAAGCTAGCTTGCTATGATGGAGTGCTTGTTTTTTTATTTCATTCTCTTCTAGTATTCTTCTAGCTTGCTACGATGGAACTTGCTATCTTGATGAAACTTTGCATTGTAACATGTATGTGCAACTTCCTAATGGTTGCAACTTATGTGTATGTGCAACTTCCTAATGGTTGCAACTTGCTATGTATGAATGGATGGAACTATATATGTATGTACGATGAAACTTATGTGTTGTTAAATAGCCCTGTGAAATATATCTATATATGTCATATATATTTGCTGTGAAAATTGTTGGATTCAAAAAAAAAACAGAAAAAAGAGCCAATATGCAGGCTCTTTGCTGTCCGTCACCGACGGCAATGGCCTCTTTGCCAACAGCCGCGGACAGCAAATGAGGCACGCGGCAGCCAACTGTGCTTCCTGGGAGCTGACCCATTTAGTCAGTTTGCCTACAGTGGCAGACGGCAAAGGAAGGGCGAATTTTGCTGTCAGCGGCGGATGGCAAAGTCCTGCCGTTAGCCACCTAACGGACTAACAGCAAAATTGTTGCCGTCTATGTTCTTTGCCATCCGCTGCTGATGGCAAAGGCCCCTTTGTCATCATCCACCAAAAGCGGAAGGCAACGTAGCTCTTTACCGGACCTTTCTTTGCCGTCCACGTTTGCCGTCCGTGGCGGACGACGAAGACCTTTGCCATCCGCCATTCATGCCTTTGCCGTCCACCATGGCAGACGGCAAAGTAGCTGATTCCTGTAGTGCTAACACGGTGAAGTTCATCTTTAACTCTAGCCAGATTATCACCTACGCGTCCTATCTTGAAAGCATTATTCTTTAACTCTCTACCAACATAAGCATTAAAACTTTCTTGTCTAGCCATAAAGTCATCAAATTCATGTAAGCATGGGCTATGAAATTTAGTAGAGGGTATTTCAACTTTATCATATCTATAGAGAGAATTTACCTTTACTACCTATGTCGGGTTATCAAGACAATGTAGTTCTTCAGGCAGTATATTAAGACCATGTATTTCTTCAATAGGTGGTAAATTCTTAACATCTTCAGCTTTAATACTTTTTTCTTTCATTGATTTCTTTGCCTCTTGCATATCTTCAGGACTGAGAAATAAAACACCTCTCTTCTTTGGAGTGGGTTTAGGAATAGGCTCAGGAGTTGGCTCAATTGGTTCAGGAATTACTTCAGGAACTGGCTCGGGGAGAGTCCAATTATTTTCATTAGATAACATATTATTCAATAGTATTTCAGCTTCGTCGACTGTTCTTTCCCTGAAAACACAACCAGCACAACTATCCAAGGAGTCCTTGGAAGCATCGGTTAGTCCATTATAAAAGATATCAAGTATTTCATTTTTCTTAAGAGGATGATCGGGCAAAGCATTAAGTAACCGGAGAAGCCTCCCCCAAGCTTGTGGGGGACTCTCTTCTTTGATTTGCACAAAATTATATATTTCCCGCAAGGCAGCTTGTTTCTTATGAGAAGGGAAATATTTAGCAGAGAAGTAATAAATCATATCCTGGGGACTACGCACACAACCAGGAGCAAGAGAATTATACCAAGTCTTAGCATCACCCTTTAATGAGAACGGAAATATCTTAAGAATGTATAAATAGCGAGACTTCTCATCATGAGTAAATAGGGTGGCTATGTCATTCAACTTGGTAAGATGTGCCACAACAGTTTCAGATTCAAGGCCATAAAAAGGATCAGATTCAACTAAAGTAATAATATCAAGATCAACAGAGAATTCATAATCCTTATCAGTAACACAAATAGGTGAAGTAGCAAAAGCAGGATCGGGTTTCATTCTAGTATTAAGAGACTGCTGCTTCCATTTAGCTAATAATTTCTTAAGATCATTTCTATCATTGCAAGCAAGAATTTCCATAGCAGCTACTTCATTCATAACATAACCCTTAGGAACAACAGGTAGTACATAATCATTGGGGGAACCTTCATCATCACTATCATCAATAATAGGTTCTTCAGTAATATCATTCCCCCTAACTCTAGCAAGTTGTTCATCTAGAAATTCACCTAATGGCAAAGTAGTATCACGCACAGAAGTAGTTTCATCATGTATAGCAGAAGTGCCATCATCAATAACATGTGATGTATTAGAATTCATAGCAGTAGCAGGTTTAGGTGTCGCAAGCCTACTAATAACGGAAGGAGAATCTAGTGCAGAGCTAGATGGCAGTTCCTTACCTCCCCTCGTAGTTGAGGGCAAAATAGTAGTTCGACCGTCTTTCCAGTTCTTCATAGTGATCAACAGATATATATCCCAAGTGACTCAGAGAATAGAGCTTTGCGCTCCGGCAACGGCGCCAGAAATTAGTCTTGATAACCCACAAGTATAGGGGATCGCAACAGCTTCCGAGGGTAGAGTATTCAACCAAAATTTATTGATTCGACACAACGGGAGCCAAAGAATATTCTTGAGTATTAGCAATTGAGTTGTCAATTCAACCACACCTGGATAACTTAGTATCTGCAGCAAAGTATTTAGTAGCAAAAGTGGTATGATAATAATAGTAACGGTAGCAAAAGTAAAGATAAATGTTTTTGGGTTTTTGTAGTAGTTGTAACAGTAGCAACGGAAAAGTAAATAAGCGAAGAACAATATATGAAAAGCTCGTAGGCAATGGATCAGTGATGGATAATTATGCCGGATGCGATTCCTCATGCAATACTTATAACATAGGGTGATATAGAACTAGATCCAGTTCATCAATGTAATGTAGGCATGTATTCCGTAAATAGTCATACATGCTTATGGAAAAGAAGTTGTATGACATCTTTTGTCCTACCCTTCCGTTGCAGCGGGGTCCTTATGGAAACTAAGGGATATTAAGGCCTCCTTTTAATAGAGAACCGGACCAAAGCATTAACACATAGTGAGTACATGAACTCCTCAAACTACAGTCATCATCGAGAAGTGTCCCGATTATTGTCACTTCGGGGTTGTCGGATCATAACACATAATAGGTGACTATAGACTTGCAAGATAGGATCAAGAACACACATATATTCATGAAAACATAATAGGTTCAGATCTGAAATCATGGCACTCGGGCCCTAGTGACAAGCATTAAGCATAGCAAAGTCATATCAACATCAATCTCAGAACATAGTGGATACTAGGGATCAAACCCTAACCAAACTAACTTAATTACATGGTAAATCTCATCCAACCCATCACTGTCCAGCAAGCCTATGATGGAATTACTCACGCACGGCGGTGAGCATCATGAAATTGGTGATGGAGGATGGTTGATGATGACGACAGCGACGAATCCCCCTCTCTAGAGCCCCGAACGGACTCGAGATCAGCCCTCCCGAGAGAGATTAGGGCTTGGCGGCGGCTCCGTGTCGTAAAACGCGATGAAACTTTCTCTCTGATTTTTTTCTCCCCGAGACGGAATATATGGAGTTGGAGTTGAGGTCAGAGGAGGTCCAAGGGGCCCATGAGATAGTAGGCCGCGCCCTAGGGGGGGCCCTGTCTCGTTGACAGGCTGTGGGCCCCCTGGCATTAATTCTTTCGCCAAAAAATCTTATTAATTCCAAAAAGTGCCTCCATGGATTTCCAGGACATTCCGAGAATTTTCTTTTCTACACATAAAACAACATCATGGTAGTTCTAATGAAAACAGCGCCAGTCCGGGTTAGTTTCATTCAAATCATACAAGTTATAGTCCAAAACAAGGGCAAAAGTGTTTGGAAAAGTAGATACGTTGGAGATGTATCACCCTACTACAGGCCGTAGGATCCATGGGCCTCCTACGGGCCGTCGGATAAATAGGCCTCCAACGGGCCGTAGAATCGGTGGGCCTCGAGTCATCAGATAAATGGGTCCACATGGGCCGTAAACGGACGTAATTGGTATCGGGCCAGCACGGTAATGGGCCGTTAACAGGCCGGAAGACAGCAAAGGTTTAATTCTGTCACAGGCATAACAGGTCATTAATGGGCCAGAATATAAGGCGAGCTAGAAACGGCGCAACGGGTTAATAGGCCCCAAATGGGCTGATTCTAACCACGGGCTGAATTTGGCCCATTAGGGGAACAAGCCAGTAACGGGCCAGAAGTAATCGAGGGCCGGAAAGGAGCCCAAGAACGTATGGGCCGTCAGTAGGCCGAAAGCTAACATGGGTTGTGAGGTAGTCCTCAATACAAAAAAATACACTTCTGTGATGATACGTGTTTGTCACAGTAGGTCGCGTTTTCTGTCATGCATGTACATCCATGACGATTTTATGACAGAATCAAGATAGTCATACCTATGCTGTCGTAGAAGTGTTCCATGACATTACCAAAATTATCATCATGGAAGTGTCCACTTCCATGATGATAAATCACGCGTCACAGAAGTGCTTTCGTCAAGGGTGACCGACACGTGGCATCCACCATAACGGGATGTCATTAACCGCCATTAACCTATCGGGTCCGTTCTGTGGATCTGATAACCCGTTAACAGCCACGACCAATGCCGATTTTCCACGTGTAAAATTCTCATTGGCTGACGGATCCACGCGTCAGCTCCGCGTTGGCATAGGTGTCACTCATCTAATGATCGAGATGGGCCTATGATATGTTGACACGTGGATCGACCCAAAAGTGGCCCACAAAGTTTAAATGGGCCGGCCCAACTGAAGTCCCATAAGATTTAGCAGACAATAATGGGCCGGCCTAGCTAAAGGCCCACAAAATTTAGCGGACCATAATGGGCCGGCCCAGCTAAAGGCCCACATGATTTTGTAGACCATAATGGGCCGGCCTAGCTAAAGGCCCACAAGATTTTGCGGACCACAATGGGCCGGCCCAACTCAAAGCCCACAAGATTCTGCAGACCATAATGGGCCGGCCCAGCTAAAGGCCCAACATTCTCTGTCATATCGGCCCGTCAACGGCCTGTCCTAAACTTGCCATCAATGTGGCCCATGGTCACTTCTAGCCCGTTAACGGTCCGCTAAGTAATTGGGACGAATTACGGCCTGGTGTATTTCCGGCCTGTTAAAGGTCCGACTTCATTTGGGCCCATTTACAGGCCATCAAAACTTTCGGCCCATAAACGACTATGAAGGATTTGGGTCATATTCGGCCATGTCTGACATTCGGCCTGTTAGAGGCCCACTATAGATTTGGGCCACTTTTGGCCTGTTGTCATTTTCGGCCTGTTAACGCCGGACAAAAACCATGGGCCATATGTGGCCTAATGTCATATTGGGCCCATTAACGGCCCATATAAAAATGACGATAATCTAGCCCGACCGAAGTTTCGTCCTACTAAAGGCATGTATTGGAGTGCCAACTACATAATAAAATCACTTTTGGAACATATGTCCATGTAGCATGCCTACTGTATTGTCTATTTCCTCACATTCGTTGACATCTAAGGATAAAGAGACATGGTTTAAAGTAGGATGAACATCGTATGACATAATTCATATCATGGGCAAGCAGATATAAAACAAACAGGCTATTTTATCATTGCGTGCGCACGTGAATATAACAACTAGATTACAGATCAAGACCAAAAGAATATCCTTCATCTCTTTTAAACCATGTAAGGTGAAATGATACGTTAAGACAACCGTGTATAAAAGTGAACAGAGTAACTGACATTGGCTGCAAACCAAGTAGTTAAATGAACAATCACAGTACCAATCAGTTCAAGGCAGGAGGAGTAAGGACTTACAACAACAGCTTGAACTGGTGTGCTCATGCCCTTCATCTTGCTGGTGTGGCAATCCTTGAAGATTTGCACTGCATTCGGTTCAGGTTCTTTTTGGTCCACACGGGCTTTCCTCTGTATTTGAAACAAGTCAATATAGATAGGATATATGGCACAAAAAGAAGAAGGAAGTAGCAGCTATTTACAAGAGCCTCGCAGTGTGCAATATAGCTACGAGATCTTGTTGTCTGTTGGAATTTCACTTTAGAACGGTTGGTTTTGTTCTTCACATAGTTAGCCTAGAAGAAGATACATTTGTAAGGCACATACATAAATACAAGTTCAATATGTGGTCTGATCAAATACATATAGCCTACCTGATACTTTGGATCAGACCAGTGTTTAACGAGGGTTGTCTAGTCTTCATCTGTAATATATTCCACTGGAGATGTTTGGGCGATTTCATTGTTAGCCTTGCCTTCAAAGTGAGATTTTCTAAGGTGGTACCGATACTATCGCAGAGTAGACTAAAAAACATGAGTGCATGCTTGTTTAGTTGCATCATCTTTCGGATCCAACTTGAACCTCATATGTTGAAAAAAAGAATGTGAGTCTTATTAGGAGGAATCTAGAATATGGGACAGAGCAAGACAATATTACTAATTGCGATGAATAACATTACTTACGGATAAAATGTCAAGGAAGGTGTTAAACTAGGTATTGTCTTTCTCATTCCTGTACTGGATCCACGTTGGAAGGATACGTGCATGACACCTAACGACAACGGCTGCCTCTGATACTAACTTGGCTGACTCTGTAGCATCACGTGGCCTTTTTAAACCTGCATGAAAATGGATCTCCATTCTTCCTCCTTTAGATTTTGTTAATTTGTCAAGCATTATCCCTGATGTCTGTTTCCGCTTGCACTGTGGTGCTAGTTCAACAACGAATATGGAAAGTGTTAGTGTACATCAAACTGTGAGAGTACATATAAAGGAGTATGCAACTGCAACTTGACTCGGTTAGGTACCATCTTGGTGTTAATGCTCATGAGGTTCATCTGATCTTGCCAAGTCCTGTTGTGTCAGCAGTGCTTCGGAAGTAGTGTTAGGTGTGAAGGCAGCTTGGGAACTGGCCAGTTCCGGAGCAAACGAATGAGTAACTAGTTGAGATGCTGGTATAGTTGAAGCGGATGCTACAGCTGGTGGAGCAGGTGATACTATGTTTGTAGATTTAGCCGGTGGACTTGGACCTTCTACTACACTATAAGTACCAGCAGGATCTTGACGGTAGATCCTTTTCTGTTTCACCCGACGAGTAACAGCACTCCCTACTATATTATTTTCCTTGCTCTTTTTTTACTTTGCCATGTAAAGCTGTACCCACAACACAAAAGAATAAAATCACTCTTCAGAACTCATTGATGCATGATACAGACAAGCAATACTTTGATGTAAGACAACCGTATGAGCATGGAATATGTAAGAAAAACAGGACGGCATGACATATTCACAACTACGATGTGCAAACTAAGCAGAAGGATTTTCAAGAAAATAGAAGTAATGCAAGCTAGACACCATATGAAAGATGAAATCAATATTACTCTGCCAAGTTAAAAGTGTCTTGTCATAAGTGGCAATTGGAAAAATTAGAAGCAGTACAACATAGAAATCAATGCAAGATGCAACCACTATCAAACTGCCATGTTAAAAGCGTCCAATCATGAGTGACTGATGCGGGATACACAACAGCAGTACTTTGATGTAAGAACATGGTATGATAGATAGATGCAATGTATTCTAGACACAGAAAGCCATGTCATATGCACATGTATAACGTATAAACTCAAGGTGCAATTTAATCAAAATAGAAGAAATACAGGCTAGACAACATATGCAACATGAAACCAATTATCACACTGTCAACTTAGAGCAAGCACCTGCGATGGCGGAGTACGGGAGATGAACTCATCATGTAGACTTGGGACTTCAACTTCATTAGCAGTAGCAGTGGAAAATCTAGAGAGTCTTTGTTTGCGTCGGTGCGGAGGACCACCAACATCCCCTAACTTACTCTTTTCCTTCCTATTTTCTGATATTGCCTTATGAAGTCAAAACCACAAGAAGATGAATAAAATTAGCTCTGCATAACTGGTTGATGCACGATACAAACGAAGACTACTTTGATGTAAGGCAAGCGCAGGATAGGATTATGGAATATATACAAAAAAAGACAACGTTTCATATTCACACGTATGATAGGAGGATGGAATATGTATGAAAAAACAGTAAGCGGAAGGCATTTCAACAAAATTAGAAGAAATGAAAGCTAGGCACCATATGAACATGCAACCAATATCACTCTATCAGGTAAAAAGTGTATCATCATAAGTGCCATTTCAAGAAATTAGAAGCAATACAAGCTAGAAGACAATTAAAGATGCAACCTACATCACAGTCCCAAGTTAAATGTGTCTTATGGGTAAGTGATCGTTGCAGGTATAAGTTGTAAGCTACGCAGATGCAATTCAACATAATCAGAAGCAATACAAACTAGACATCATACGGAAAACGCAACCACATATAACAGTCCAAATAAGAGCAAGGACCTGTGGTGGTGGAGTAGGGGAGATGTGCTCATCATGTACACGTATGTTCTAGAAACAGGAACACGTGTCATACTCACAGGCATTATGTGTAAAGTAAGCAGATGAAATTCAAGTTATAAGAAATACAAGCTAGACATCATACGCAACATGCAACCACATATAATAGTGCCAAGTTAGAGCAAGCACCTGTGATGGTGGAGTAGGGGAGATGTGCTCATCATCTATACAGTTACGTTGACTGTCCAGCCTTGTGTTGTCTTGCGAATCTTGTTGGGAGGATGGCGGAGTAGAATCTGTAGAGACCCCATGTTTGAGTTGCTCTGAAGGACCACCATCATCTACTGCTGGACTAATTTCCTTCAGCTGTAATGATTTTGCACTGTGAAGTCAAACCGATAAGAAAAAGGAATAGCATTCACTCTTCAGAACTCATTCATGCATGATACTAATGAACACTACTTGGATGAAAGGCAAACACATGATGCAAGGATGGAATATGTATGAAAAACAGGATGGTGTGACATATTCACACCTATGATGTGGTAATTAAGTAGAAGGCATTTCAACAAATTAGAAGCACTGCAAGCTAGACACCATATGAAAGATGGAACCAATATCACTCTGCCAAGTTCAAACTATATGGCATTTCAACAAATTAGAAGCAGTACATGCTAGAAATCGTATGCAAGACACAACCAATATCACAGTGGCGACTTAAAGGTGCCTTATCATAAGTGACTGATGCGGGATATGCAAGAATAGTAGTCTGATGTAGAAACAGGAACACATGTCATATTCACAGGCATTATGCGTAAAGTAAGCAGATGCAATTCAACAAAGTTAGAAGCAATACAAGCTATACATCATATGCAACATGCAACCACATATAATAGTGCCAAGTTAGAGCAAGCACCTGTGATGCTGGAGTAGGGGAGATGTGCTCATCATCTACACAGCTACGTTGACTGTCTAGCCTTGCGTTGTCTTGCGAATCTTGTTGGGAGGATGGCGGAGTAGAATCTGTAGAGAACCTACGTTTTCGTTGCTCGGAAGGACCACCATCATCCAATGTCTTGCCAATTTCCTTCAGCTTTATTGATTTTGCATTGTGAGGTCATACCGACAAGAAAAAGGAATATCATTCGCTCTTCAGAACTCATTCATGCATGATACTGACGAACACTACTCTGATGAAAGGCAAAGTCATGATACGAGGATGGAATATGTATGAAAAAAATGGATGGCTTGACATATTCACACCTATGATGTGGTAACTAAGCAGAAGGCACTTCAACAAATTAGAAACACTGCAAGACACCATATGGAAGGTGCAATCAATATCACTCTGCCAAGTTAAAACTGTCTCGTCATAGGCGGCGTTCATCAAACTAGAAGCAATACATGCTAGAAATCATATTCAAGACGCAAACCAATATCACACTGCCAACTTAAAGGTGTCCCATCATAAGTGACTGATGCAGGATACACAAGAAGAGTAGTTTCATGTAAGAACATGGTGTGATAGACAGATATAGTATGTACCAAAAACAGGAAAGCGCGTCATATTCACATGTATCATGTGTAAGCTAAGCAGATGTAGTTTACACTAATTAGGAGCAATACGAGCAAGACACCATATGCAACATGCAACCAGATATCACACTGCCAAGTTAGAGCAAGCACCTTGGATGGTGGAGTAGGGGAGCGGAGACTTGGACCTTGTAATGCACTATCAGTACAAGGAGAATTGGTAGAGATGCTTCGTTTACGTCGCTGCAGAGGACCAGCATCATCGCCTTCCTTACTCTTTTCCTTCCTCTTTCTTGATTTTGCCTTGTCAAGTCAAACCCACAAGAAAAAGGAATAAAATTTACTCTTCAGAACTCACTGATGCATGATACTGATGAACACTACTTTCATGTAAGGTAGCCACATGATAGGAGGGTGGAATATGTATGAAAAATAGGACGGCGTGACATATTGACATGTATTATGTATAAAGTGTAAACTAAGCACAAGGTGCTTGAACTTGTTAGAATCGATGCAAGTTAGAAACCATATGAAAGATGAAACCAATATCACTCTGGCAAATTAAAAGGGTGCCCTAACAAATGTATTTGACCAAATTAGAAGCAATACATGGCAACAGGCTAGAAATAATATGCAATATGCAACGAATAAAGGTGACACATCGTAAGTGATTGATGTAGGATATAGAAGAGAGGTAGTTTCATGTAAGAACAAGGTTAACACATAGATGTAGTGTGTACCAAAAATAGGAAGGCATGTCATATTCACAGGTATAGTCTGTAAACCAAGCAGATGCAATTTACCCTAATTAGAAGCATTACAAGCTAGACACTGTATGCAACATGCAACCACATATCACACTGCGAAGTTAGAGCAAGCACATGTGATGCTGGTGTAGGGGAAGTGCGGTCGTCAGGTATAGAGCTACGTTTAATATCTTCATTTAGGCTTGCTGTTTCTTGACAATCATGTGGAGAGGATGAAATTGCATTCTTTATAAGAGTATTGCGTCCCATATTAACCCACGCGTGCGACTGTCTCATCATAAGCGATAGATGCAGGATACACAAGAACAGTAGTTTGATGTAAGAACATGGTGTGATAGGCAGATGTAGTATGTACCAAAAACAGGAAGGCGTGCATATTCACATGTATAATGTGTAAGATAAGGAGATGCAATTTAACAAATTAGGAGCATTGATGAGGGATACACAAGAAAAGTAGTTTGATGTAAGAACATGGTTAATAGAAAGATGTAGTATGTACCAAAAACAGGAAGGCATGTCATATTCACAGGTATAATGTGTTAACTAAGCAGATGCAATTTACCCTAATTAGAAGCATTACAAGGTAGACACCATATGCAACATGCAACCACATATCACACTGCCAATTAAGAGCAAGCACCTGCGATGGTGGTGTGTGGGAATTGCGGTGATCAACTAGAGAGCTACGTTGACTATCTTCATTTAGCCTTGTTGTTTCTTGAGAATCATGTGGGGAGGATGACACTACACTCTTTAAACGAGTAGGGCGTCATAGACATATGTAGTATGTAACCCACTCGGGTGATTGTCTCATCATAAATGATTGATGAGGGATACAAAAGAGCATTAGTTTGATGTATGAACATGGTTAATAGACATATGTAGTATGTAACAAAAACAGGAAGGCATATCATTATCAAAGGTATAATGTGTAAAGTAAGCAAATGCAATTTAACCAAATTGGAAAAAATACAAGCTAGACACCATATGCAACATGCAACCACATTTGACAGCGCGAAGTTAAAGCAAGCACCTGGGATGGTTGTGTGTGGCAATTGAGATCATCAACTGCTGAGGTACGTTTACTGTCTCCAACTGCTGACACTGCACCCATTAGAGTGCTGAAATGCTTAGTGCTTATCTTCGAATTACACTGGAGCGACCTCTGTATTTTCTTTTCTGCATTCATCAACACTGCGTCAGAGTGTGAAATACCCATGCATAAAAAAACAATAGTGTGAGTATGGGTGAAGTGTGTGCACAATTAGTACAGTGTAAAGGTAGCAGATAGCAGGTCGATGAGAAATGAATGACGGGAGACATATGATAGCTCTACAACATGCATGGCACACTAAGTTACTACAGGATTCTATGAAAATAATAGTCGACTGAAAGCAAATAGGTCAGTCCATTTTTTCTGCACCGTCCAATGTACAAAGAATGGGCAGATCGCCTTCATCTACCTCTAGTCGGCCAGTGTTGACGATCTTCCTCGAAACGCCAGCGACCATCGGCCCAGTATTCTTCCCTACCTGAGCCCTCCCCTCAACCTCACCGCACCGCCGTGCTTGACACCGCCCCCCGACCATCCATTCAAGCCCCGTCGACCTCTAGATCGGGCGCAAGCAGCTCCTGCACCCCACACCCCTATGATAGACACCGATGCGCCGCTTCCTCGAGGAACAGGCGGACTAGGTGCTCCGCGCACCTAAGCGGGTGCTGCTTCTTTTAATTGCGGTTCGACTGACCCTGAATTGAAATCCAGGCGGGCTACTGACCTCTAGCAAAGGTGAAATAGTAAAAGGGAGGAAACCTTGTGCATTTAGTATAACGAAGAAGATGCAGTAAGAAGCGCTCAACTAGTTTCTTTTGTGGGATGAATACGGTGTGAGCGGAGACGTAAGATTTGCACGAATAAGGGAAGAGGAGTACCTCTTTCTGCTGGCAGTGTTGTGTGCTCCTTTTGTTTTTCCAACGATCTTCTTGTTGTTCACCGGAAACCAAAAGTTGTGGAGGACAGTGCAGCCTTGGACGAACCCATGGCCAAGTTGTTGAGTGTGGTGCGGTGGCCGTCTGTCAGCGGCGGGGAAGCAGATCCGAGGTGACGAACGACGGCGTAGCGGGAACAGCTCCGGTGCGGTGGACGGTTCCGACAGTGAAGCCGTAGCAGTGAGGCGTAGGACGGCGTGGTCGGAGTGGTTCTGGTACGGCGCATGTCGGCGTCGGTGTCGTGGAGGCAGCTCTGCCTCGGCTTCAGCTGCTAAGTCCTTGAGGGTGTTGCGGTTGCAGTTGCGTTGGATGACGATGTTGGGGTACCAGCTCTGGCGTGCTGGAGGAGGGCAGCGGCGGATTAGCCGCTATGGGGTGGAGGAAGGAGGAGGCTAGGGTTTTGCGCCTGGTGGAAAGGGCATTTTGGTGCCCACGGAGTATGAATGGGGAAACGGAGGGAGGCGGGGAACTAAGGGGGAACAATGTTTCGGTTTGAGACGCGCTTGTTTGAAATTTGGGGAAAGTTACAAACTTTGCCCCACCTAAAATTTTGGACATATTGCGGGTTGGGGGTAGGACAGTCATGTCAGGTGTCCCAAATGTGGGCGGGATAGATTTCGGCCGAGCGCATGGGTGTTTAGGCACCCACGACGTATGAATGCTTCTCGGAGGCGATTGAGACCACGTCCTGGTGAAGTTACAAACCTACCCCAGTTTAGACCTTTGGACATCGGGCCGATAGGCTACACGGGCCAGAGTCAGGACAGTAATTTCCTACCACCAAACATTAGTCTCGCGCGGTTTTGGGTGACCAGAGGCCTATTTGGCGCTTCGTTCAATATTTGGGAGTAGAAGCATTAACGTTTTTGGTTCTCTTGAATTGAACTTTCAGGATTTGTCAAACTTCACAAATCTTTACTCTTGAAAATCCTAAAGCTATGATTATTTTGGAATGGAGGGGGTACATTTGAATATACATTGTACACGAGTATATATTAAAAATTATGCAACTTACCTCAGTTAATGCATGGTTCCAGATATAATCTCCTTGGTTGTAAAAAAAAGTTAGATATGCGTATGAATATATATAGCATGTTCAAACTCACAACAAAGATTGATGCCCCCTTTTACATCTGATTTACAAATGCCATTATCTCGGGCTCAAATAGATGAATGCACTTCCTATGAATTCGAATCTTCGAAACCCCCTTTATGTTGAATTAGACATGTATTCTATTTCGTAGCTAGCAATTTGGAATGTATCCATGCAAGTGACAAATGTATAAAGTGCTTCACACTAACAACATGGAGTGCACTAATTAATGTTTATATCTGAATTGCAAAAGCATCCATTGCCTGTATTTCAAACCGCTCTCATTCTATGGATCGATAATATGAAATAAACACATGCACATGCTAGAATTCAATAGAGTATGGGTGTCTGATAGACCGATTTTCGTCCATACGCAATTTGCAAAATTCATGATCTCATCCAAAAATAATAATGCCATTTATATTTTAATTTAATGTGTAGAACCGCCTTTTACACGTAGATGCACTATACCCCGCCCCGTTCTCACAAACACGTTATATATCTCTCTATCTAACGCATAAGTGCACACACTTTATATGGATCGGCATTTCTCTTTCACACATGCTCACAATCTCTCTTAGGGTGTCGGGGTGTCTCACGCACATTCTCTCTCTGTTTCTCTCTCTCTCTCTCTCTCTTTCTGACTACTATGTACCACTCTTTTCACTAATCTCAGTTGGAAAACACTATTTCTCTCACATGCATATATACACACGCACGGTCTCTACTAGCCCTCTATACGCACATATATGTGCCTACGTGTCTCCCGCATGCACATTATCTTTAGGCCTCTCTCGCACACATTGCCCCCCCCCAACACACCTCTCTCTTAGTAGTTGGCAGATATGATTTCATCATATCATTCGGTAGGATATCCCTGGCTGTTAGGCTGGATGGTAATACGAGGCAAAGTGTTACCCTAGTCAGGATCAAACTCTTGCAGTTGAAGACAGAGCCTACTCCTGGTACTGTATATTAGTGATAGGGGTGTGTACAAAGTACACGTGAATACCAGGCATTGTGCGTGTGTGTATACTATCGACGAACTAGCCCCCAAGCTTGTATAACATACTAGGGGCCTAGGGTTACAAATCATATATAGTCGTCTTATCACCAATGGGGATAGAGTCCTCTGCGACTCTGGTAGCTTCGTGTTGTATGCCGAGTCCTCCACATGGGTCTTCGTATAACACGTCTTGGTCCAACCTATATGTGGCACAGGATGGAACCGACCCATGAGTCTTCATGTTGACCCACCACAACTAGAAATGATGTGCCCACCACACCACACACGGAATCGGCCACTAAGAAAATAAGAATATACAATAGTGCAACGGTATCTAGCTCACGATATGTCTCGGTGCTCGCATTTATCTTGTGTTACTTTTAGTATTTTCCAGCAATGTACGTTCAATGGGAGGAGACGTTCCACTCGACTACGAGGCACCTATGGTGACTTCGTAAAATCTCAAGATCATATATGCTGGCCCACTCTCTCGAAGGTGCTCATAGGGGTAGGGTTCGCGTGTGTGCGCTTATAGCGGTGAGTGCTTGCGCGTATATACGAGCCCTTGCGTCTGTACCGTGTTAAACAAATACATGTCATGGTTATACGGTCACTGGCTCACCCATACAACTCTGTATTTTGTTGAGGACACAGTCAATTGACCAGTCAAACATTCCACGCGGCGCAACTAGTGTTGCACCATCGGGGCGCGTAACCATGGGGCCCACCTATCAGCCCGTATATGAAAGAAAGAAATGGTAGTTTGAGTCTGTACTTTGTAAATAAAATAGGAGTACATTTTAGGGTGATCATACGGTCACTGGCTCACCATACAACTCCATAATTTGTTGATAGCACGATCAATTGACCAGTCAAACGGGCCACATTCAACAGAGCACATTACCATAGGGCCCACCCATCAGCGCGTATATGAAGGACAGAAATGGTAATAAATTAGTGGTTGGTGGGTATTCGAAGTCATGAGACCTCTTGGTTGACAGTCGCTGGTGGTTGGGGGGCGTTGATTGGGCGGTGGGGTGGGGTGCTATGTCTTGATCTTGCGTTAGATTTCCTTGAAGAGGAAAGGGTGATGTAGCAATAGTAGCGTAAGTATTTCCCTCAGTTTTTGAGAACCAAGGTATCAATCCAGTAGGAGGCTCCTCAAAAGTCCCACGCACCTACACAAACAAACAAAGAACTCGCAACCAATGCAATAAAGCGGTTGTCAATCCCTTCATGGCCACTTGCGAAAGTGAGATCTAATAGAGATAGTATGATAAGATAAATACATTTTTGGTATTTTATAATATAGATGCAAAAAGTAAAGATGCAAATAAAAGTAGATTGAAAGCAAATATGATAAGAGATAGACCCAGGGGCCATAGGTTTCACTAGTGGCTTCTCTCAAGATAGCATAAGTATTACGGTGGGTGAACAAATTACTGTTGAGCAATTGATAGAATAGCAAATAATTATGAGATTATCTAGGCATGATCATGTATATAGGCATCACGTCCGCAACAAGTAGACCGACTCCTGCCTGCATCTACTACTATTACTCCACACATCGAACGACTCCTACTTGCATCTAGAGTATTAAGTTCATAAGAACAGGGTAACGCCTTAAGCAAGATGACATGATGTAGAGGGATAAACTCATGCAATATGATATAAACCCCATCTTTTTATCCTGGATGTCAACAATACAATACGTGCCTTGCAACCCCTGCTGTCACTGGGTAAGGACACTGCAAGATTGAACCCAAAGCTAAGCACTTCTCCCATGGCAAGAAAGATCAATCTAGTAGGCCAAACCAAACTAATAATTCGAAGAGACTTGCAAAGATAACTCAATCATAAATAAAAGAATTCAGAGGAGATTCAAATATTTCTCATAGATAAACTTGATCATAAACCCACAATTAATCGGATCTCGACAAACACACCGCAAAAAGAGTTTACGTCGAATAGATCTCCACAAGAGAGGGGGAGAACATTGTATTGAGATCCAAAAAGAGAGAAGAAGCCATATAGCTAATTACTATGGAACCGTAGGTCTGTGGTAAACTACTCACAACTCATCATAGGGGCAATGGTGTTGATGTACAAGCCCTCCATGGTCGATTCCCCCTCCGGCAGAACGCCGATGAAGGCTCCAAGATGGGATCTCGCGGATACAGAAGGTTACGGTGATGGAAATTTTGTTTCGTTGGCTCCCTGGATGTTTTCGGGGTACGTAGGCTTATATAGGAGGAAGAAGTACGTCGGTGGCTGCCCGAGGGGCCCACGAGACAGGGGCGCGCCTTATAGGGGGGCGCCCTCCTATCTCGTGGAGGCCTCAGCTGCTTCTTGACTTGCACCCCAATTCCTCTGGATCACGTTCGTTCCAAAAATCATGCTCCCGAAGGTTTCATTCCATTTGGACTTCGTTAGATATTCCTTTTCTTCGAAATACTGAAATAGGCAAAAAATAGCAATACGGGCTAGGCCTCTAGTTAGTAGGTTAGTCCCAAAAATGATATAAATGTGTAAAATAAATCCCATAAACATCCAAAAGGGGTAATATAATAGCGTGGAACAATCGAAAATTATAGATACGTTGGAGACTTATCAAGCATCCCCAAGCTTAATTCTTGCTCGTCCTCAAGTAGGTAAATGATAAAAAAGAAATTTTTGATGTGGAATGCTACCGAGCATAATTCTCAATGTAATTTTCTTTATTGTGGCATGAATGTTCAGATCCAAATGATACAAAATAAAAGTTCATATTAACATGAAAATGGTGATACTTCAAGCATACTAATCAAAGTAATCATGTCTTCTCAAAATAACATGGCCAAAGAAAGTTATCCCTACAAAATCATATAGTCTGGCTGTTTCTCAATCTTCATCACACAAAGTATTTAATCATGCACAACCCCGATGACAAGCCAAGCAATTGTTTCATACTTTAATAATATCAAACTCTTTCAACTTTCATGCAATACATGAGCGTGGGCCATGGACATAGCTCAATATGTGGAATAGAATGGTGGTTGTGGAGAAGAAAAAAAGGAGAAGATAGTCTCACATCAACTAGGCGTATGAATGGGCTATGGAGATGCCCATTAATAGATATCAATGTGAGTGAGTAGGGATTGCCATGCAACGGATGCACTAGAGCTATAAATATATGAAAGCTCAACAAAACAAACTAAGTGGGTGTGCATCCAACTCGCTTGCTCACAAAGACCTAGGGCATTTTGAGGAAGCCCATAATTGGAATATACAAGCCAAGTTCTATAATAAAAAATTCCCACTAGTATATGAAAGTGACAACATATGAGACTCTCTATCATGAAGATCATGGTGCTATTTTGACGCACAAATGTGGAAAAAGAGATAGTAGCATTGTCCCTTCTCTCTTTTTCTCTCATTTTCTTTTCTTTTTCTTTCTTTTTCTTTTTTTTCTTTCGCCTTTTTTTTCTTATTTTTTTTCTTTTTGTAAAGTCCAAAGTCTCATCCCGACCTGTGGGAGAATCATAGTCTTCATCATCCTTTCCTCACTAGGACAATGCTCTAATAATGAAGATCATCACACTTTTATGGATTTACAACTAAAGAATTACAACTCAAAGCTAGAACAAGATATGACTCTATATGAATGCCTCCGGCGGTGTACCGGGATATGCAATGAATCAAGAGCGACATGTATGAAAATTATGAAGGTGGCCTTGCCACAAATATAATGTCAACTACATGATCATGCAAAAAGCAATATGACAAAAGTAATGCGTGTCATATGAACGGAACGGTGGAAAGTTGCATGGCAATATATCTTGGAATGGCTATGGAAATGCCATGATAGGTAGGTATGGTGGCTGTTTTGAGGAAGGTATATGGTAGGTGTATGGTACCGGCGAAAGTTGTGCGGCACAAGAGAGGCTAGCAATGGTGGAAGGGTGAGGTGCGTATAATCCATGGACTCAATATTAGTCAAAAGAACTCATGTACTTGTTGCAAAAATCTAGAAGTCATCAAAAACCAAAGCACTACACGCATACTCCTAGGGGGATAGATTGGTAGGAAAAGACCATCGCTCGTCCCCGACCGCCACTCATAAGGAAGACAATCAATAAATACAATTGTGCTCCAACTTCATCACAAAGCGGTTCACCATACGTGCATGCTACGGGAATCACAACCCTCAACACAAGTACTTTTCATAATCACCTCAACTAGCATGACTTTAATATCACTACCTCCATATCTCAAAACAATTATCAAGCATCATATTGATCATAGCATCCAATTCTTTTCTATGATAGTTTTTATTATACCCAACTTGGATGCTCATCATTCTAGGACCAACTTTGTAACCATAGCAAATACCATGCTGTTCTAAAATACTCCCAAAAAGATGTAAGTGAAGCATGAGAGACTAGCAATTTCTTCAAAATTAAGTCACCACCATGCTCTAAAAAATATAAGTGATGCACTAGAGCAAAAAGTATCAAGCTCAAAAGATATAAGTGAAGCACATAGAGTATTCTAGCAAATCCTAATCAAGTAGGCTTCTCCCAAAAGGTGTGTACGGCAAGGACGATTGTGGTAAACTAAAAAGCAAAGACTAATATAATACACGACGCTCCAAGCAAAACACATATCATGTGGCGAATAAAAATATAGCTCCAAGTAAAGTTACCAATGAACGAAGACGAAAGAGGGGATGCCTTCCCGGGGCATCCCCAAGCTTAGGCTTTTGCCTATCCTTGAATATCTTGGGGTTCCATGGGCATCCCCAAGATTAGGCTCTTTCCACTCCTTATTCCATAGTCCATAAAAGCTTTACCCAAAACTTGAAAACTTCACAACACAAAACTCAACAGGAAATCTTATAAGCCCCGTTAGTGAAAGAAAACAAAATCACCACATAAGGTACTGTAATGAACTCATTCTTTATTTATTTTGGTGTTAAACCTACTGTATTCCAAATTCTCTATGGTTTATAAACTATTTTACTAGCCATAGATGCATCAAAATAAGCAAACAACACACGAAAAACAGAATCTGTCAAAAACAGAACAGCCTGTAGCAATCTGTAACTAACGCAAACTTCTGGAACTCTAAAACTCCTACCAAAATAGGAAGTCCTGGAACATTTATCAATTGATCAGCAGAAAAAATAATCAATGCAAAATCACGTTTCTGTGATTTAACAAAACTAAATTCGTGCGTGAAAAGTTTCTGTTTTTCAGCAGAATCACATCAACTATCATCATATGTTATCCTATAGGTTCTACTTGGCACAAACACTAATTAAAAGATAAAAACACATCTAAACAGGAGGTAGATTCAAGATTTATTTCTAAACAGGAACAAAAACAAAAAACACAAAGAAAATTGGGTTGCCTCCCAACTAGCACTATCGTTTAACGCCCCTAGCTAGGCATAAAAGCGAAGATAGATCTAAGTAGTGCCATCTTTGGCACTCAATTCATAAGTAGCTCGCATGATAGATTCATAAGGTAATTTGACTTTATTTTTTGGAAATTGTTCCATGCCTTTATTTAATGGAAATTGGAATCTAATATTCCCTTCCTTAATATCAATAATCGCGCCAATCGTTCTAAGGAAAGGTCTACCAAGAATAATAGGGCAAGAAAGATTGCAATCTATATCAAGAACGATAAAATCTACGGGCACCAAATTTTTATTTGCAACAATGAGAACATCATTGATCCTTCCCATTGGCTTTTTAATGGTGGAATCCGCAAGGTGCAAATTTAAAGAGCAATCGTCAAGATCATGGAAACCTAGAATATCACATAAAGTTTTCGGAATCGTGGAAACACTAGCACCCAAATCACATAAAGCAAAACACTCATGATCTTTAATTCTAATATTTATAGTAGGTTCCCACTCATCATTAAGTTTTCTTGGTATAGAAACTTCCAAATTAAGTTTTTCATCATAAGATTGCATCAAGGCATCAACGATATGCTTGGTAAAAGCTTTGTTTTGACTATAAGCATGAGGAGAATTAACAACGGATTGCAACAAGGAAATACAACCTTCTAAAGAACAATTATAATAATCAAATTCCTTGAAATCTGAGATAGTGGGTTCAATGCTATTTAAAGTCATGACCTCTCCAATCATACTTTTACCAAATTTAGCATCAAGATTTAAAGGCTCCGAATTCTTGGGACGCCTTCTAGGTAAAGTTGACTCATCATCAGTCCTATAATTATCAAGATTCATATTGCAAAACAAAGATCTAATAGGAGACGCATCAATAACTTTAAGATCTTCATCATTATTTTGATGGAAACTAGAAGAACACGCTTTTATAAAGCAATCTTTCTTTGCACGCAATCTAGCGGTCCTTTCCTTGCACTCATCAATGGAAATTCTCATTGCTTTGAGAGACTCATTGATATCATACTTAGGAGAAGAAGATCTAAGTTTATGAGAATCAACATCAAGCGAAAGTCTATCAACGTTCCTAGCCAAATCATCAACTTTCAGCAATTTTTCTTCAAGCAAGGCATTAAAATTCTTTTGAGAAATCATAAATTCTTTCACACTATTCTCAAAATCAGCGGGCATCTTATTAAAATTACCATAAGAATTATTGTAGGAATTTCCATAATTATTAGAGGAATTACTAGGGAACAGTATAGCATTAAAGTTTCCTCTATAAGCATTGTTTTCAAAACCATTCCTACCAACAAAATTCACATCCATAGATTCATTATTATTCTCAATAAAAGTAGACAATGGCATATCATTCGCATCAAGAGGAGTATTTTTAGTAGCAAACAATTTCATAAGTTCATCCATCTTTCCACTCAAAACATTAATTTCTTCTATAGCATGCACTTTTTTACTAGAAGATCTTTCGGTGTGCCATTGAGAATAATTAGCCATAATATTATCAAGAAGTTTTGTAGCATCTCCTAACGTGATTTTCATATATGTGCCTCTCGCGGCCGAATCTAAGAGATTTCTAGAAGCAAAGTTCAAACCGGCATAAAAATTTTGTATGATCATCCATAAATTCAAACCATGAGTAGGACAATTGCGAATCATCAATTTCATTCTTTCCCAAGATTGGGCAACATGCTCATGATCAAGTTGTTTAAAATTCATAATATCATTCCTAAGAGTGATAATATTAGCGGGAGGAAAATACTTAGAGATAAAAGCATCTTTGCACTTGTTCCAAGAATCAATACTATTTTTAGGCAAAGACGAAAACCAAACTTTAGCACGGTCTCTAAGTGAAAACGGAAATAACTTCAATTTGAAAATATTGTTATCCGTATATTTATTCTTTTGCATATCACACAAATCAACAAAGTTGTTTAGATGAGTAGCGGCATCTTCACTAGGAAGTCCAGCGAATTGATCTTTCATAACAAGATTCAGCAAAGCAGTATTGATTACACAAGACTCAACATCATTAGGAGGAGCAATCGGAGTACTAAGGAATCATTATTATTGCCGCCAGCCGTCAGTGCCGCCCCGACCCTGCGGGGAACGAACAGCAGGCGTCGTCCTTGCATCCATCAGTGCGGCGAGAAGGCCGCACCGCCACTCCGTCGATGACTCCGGCCGGCTCCTCGTCCCACGCCCGTCGCGCTCCTGCGGACGCGCATGCCGCGCTGCTCCTGGCACGGGATCTCCTGCACTACCGTCCCATCGACGACCTCTATGACAAGTGGCTCACCTGCATCACCGAGCTCATCAGCGCCGATGGGGGCTCCCCTGCACCGTCCCTCTCGTTGCACCGCGCACCGCCCGGCGCGGGCGACGAAGCTTCGGGGGCGCCTCAGCTGCCTCCCCCTCAAGAAGGTGCCTTGGCCCCAAGGCGCATGGCCCCTAGGTGGAACCCACTCCGTTCGGTGCCAGCGCAGCAAGAGAAGAGCTGCCAAGAGATCCCTCGTCCCCAAGAAGCCGCCCGCGTGCTCCCCGCACCGGCTCGGCACGAGCGCGCACCTGCTCCAGCGCATCAAGACCCCGCGCTGCGCCTGGAGGCAGCGCACTAGGACTTCCAAGATCAAGCTCTCCATCGCCCAAGGCCTCCCGCGGCCACCGCAGGCTGCCGTGCCTTCTCCGCCGAGCTGCGCAGCATGGCCTGGCCGGGCAAGTTCATGCCAGACCTGCCCCCGTGCTACGACGACACGGCTGACCCTGCAGAGTTCCTCCAGCTCTACGAGCTGGGCATCGAAGCCGCCAACGGGGACGAGAAGGTCATGGCAAACTGGTTCCCCATGGTGCTCAAAGACGGCGCCCGCACCTGGCTCCTGAACTTGGCTCCAGGCACGATATCCTCTTGGGACGAGATGCGCACCCGGTTCATCGCCAACTTCCAAGGCACCCGCGACTGGCCCCCGGCCATGAGCGACTTGCGCCGCATCAAGCAGCAGCCGGGAGAGACCCTACAGAAGTTCATTCAGCGCTTCAACAACGCTCGCCTTAAGATCCCCAAGGTGTCCGAGGAGGCTATCATCTCACCCTTCTCCTACGGCGTGCATGACGTCAAGATGAAGGAGGAGCTCACAATCCATGAAGACCTGTGCACCTCCCTGGAGATGTTCAATCTGGCGACCAAGTGCGCTAGGGCCGAGGAAGGGCGCCTGTCCCTCCTCGAGCTACCAGTTGCTCAAGCCAATGAGTACTTTGAATGTACTCGCAAGCAACACATGATTTGGTTCAAAGTAACAATGCAATTGTACGACAAGTAAGCAACCAAGCTTCACGCTAGTTGGGATGTCCTATCAACTTGTGAGATATGCATCAATGAACTTGGGTAACCTTGAGAACAGGTAACATATATTAACATAAATAGAATTTGAATCAATGCCATGCCATTCAACATGTCAAGTCACCACCTTGACACAAATAGTTCCTCTCCACACACACATGCACCGAGATTGTAAATTTTTTGGACATAGTTTAAGTAGCACCTCCCAACTGTCCATGACCGTGGACACGGCTATTCGAATAGTTTGACATTCTACAGAGGTTGCACACTTTACCCACAAGATCCGGGAAGCTTTCGTGTCATCCACGATCCCGCAGGACCTCAAGTACTCGGGGGAAGCACCCGATCATTACCTTTCCCTAGACGATACTAACATAGGGTCCACTCGTTGATACACATCCCTCGTGTATAAGCAAAATATCGTGGGAGTCTGCCATTTTCACATTATCACGCATACACGAAGGGACCAACGGTGTGTCCGGTGCCCTGTGAAAACAGTCATGGCCGCCTATCCAAGCACGACCCCGTCCCGAGAGTGACCTCAAGTCACCCCCGTCACTGGTAATGTGAGCACCATGCTAGTATCAGTCCAAGTAATCAATAATGCCCCGTCCCATAAAGGGGTAGAGTGGTTGCACATGTTTGGTTGGGACGGTAATCACACATAAATCTAATCCATCATTTTACACACTCCAAAAGCTCTCTTCGGTACACCACTTCTTCCTCAAGTGGTGACCTTAGTTCAACATCTCCCAAGGGCATTAGGGGCACCCGATGGGGTTTTCGAAAGATCGCCAGGAGAAGAACGGAGTTGGGTTGGAGGTGCAGAGCTTGCAAATTGTAATGGTGGAGAACAGAAAGGAAGAACTGAGAAAAAGGGGGCACCAGACCGGCGGCGATGGCGCTCACGAAGAGAGGGTAGAAGGTGCTTCCTCTGCCCTCAGGAAGGGCAGAGCCGGCCTTGAGCGCAGCCGCCCCGTCGATGCCTTGCGCCGCCATCATCTGGCGCGTCTGAGCAAGATTCTTCTCCGACACAGTCGGAGGATCCAAGGCGGGCGAGTACCAAGCTCCGGTTGGGGTCGGGCGAGGCGCCATGCCTTGCTAGGATGCAGGGTCGGAGTAGATCTAGGGATTTCGGGAGCAAGAAGGGCAGGAGCAAGAAAGGGGATCTGGGCAGTGAAGGAGAAGGCAAAGAAGGTAAGCCTGGACGGGTGCCGCTCCCTTATCAGTTTGTGCAGTTGCCAAGTTGCCGCGGGGAGCCTGGACGCCCGCGTCCAATCAACCGCCACGCGGCGCCCAAGGCCGCAGGCTCTTAGGGCCCGCGGCACTTCGCACTTGCCTCTTCGCTTCTCTGCTATGCCAAGTCCGAGCGCGCCTTGGGCCCGGGGGCTACTATCGGCGTTCTAGGAACGGGGGTACCCAGACTTGCCTGCCTGCGACCTGCGGCGTGGCTCAAGGAGTGGCCCAGCACGGCCCATCTTCATGAACACATGCTCAAGACCCTCGCGAGGAGCCAAGCCTTGCGGGGAAGGGCGACAGGAGGCTTCCTCAGGCACGGTCTCGTCAAGCTGGCTCGCGAGGAGGCGGAGAGATCAAGGTGGGGTACCTCACGAGGTGCCCGTGACGCAAGCCATGAAGACCAAGGCCAGGCGGGCGCCAGCCTGTGCAGAGTCCTTGTTTCCCCTTTGCTGCAAAGGGGGCAAGCGCAGGCAAGGGTATCAAGCAAAGGCAACCATTTCGGTGCAACAAGACCATGACCAGCAGGGCGGCAGAAGGTGGTCATCGTGGAGCCCAAGCCAGCGTCATCGTCAGGGTCTTTGGCAGGCGAGGACCAACTTTAGTCAGGATAAGTGTACTAGATGTTCCCCTTCAAAATGGCCAATTGTTGGCGCCCTTCCGGCTCAATGTTTGGGAAGAGGCCCAGCGCCTCCACCTATAAATAGGACTAGCCACCCCCAGGGTAGAGGCAACTGATCCGTAGGCATCTAAAATCGACCCCTCAAAAGGGACAACACCACCATAGGAACATACCCTCGCGAGGTTGTTCTTCCCTTGTATTGTTCATCAGCCCCAGAGGCAATCCACCACACCACACACTGGAGTAGGGTATTACACCACAATGGTGGCCTGAACTAGTATAAATCTTGTGTCCTTCATGTTGCTCTTCGTGTAGTTTAGTTCCTAGCGAGGCGGTGAGACATGGGTAGGATGGGGGTGTGATCTCCGCGTGCACCCCAGTGTTCAAACCTCAAGGGTCTGCCGGAACCCGAAATCCAACACAAGCGGATGGTACCGTCCTTCTTTGCCACAAACAGAACAAGTGATCCCCAAGGGGAGACACTGGGGTGGATAAATCCCTTCCTTAACTGCTCTTCTAGTTGCTTCTTCAGCTCTGCTAACTCTTCCGATCCCATTCTATAAGGCTTCTTATAGATGGGTCCTGCTCCGGGCATGAGCTCGATGATGAACTCAATGTCTCGGTCAGGAGGCATTCCTAGTAGCTCATAAGGAAAGACATCGGGGTATCACTACTAGGGAAAAGCCTAGCAGCAGCGCGGGTTTTAGGTATATTAGCAGTGCGGGAGGCGGCGCTACTAATAAGGCGCTACAACTAACCCATAGCAGCAGCGCGTGCGTGTCCGTGCTACTGATATACAAGTGTAGCAATAGCGTTCTTCTGTGGAGCTCGCTACTGCTAATAGCTATAGCGCGCTTCCCCTATGCGCACTACTGATACTACCGCGATGCTGCTAACTTTTCTCCACTCGCTACTGCTAATTTAATATATATTTTTCTGCATATTTGTTTTGTATTTGAACAGGCTTTATAGAAGAATCTTTAGCACATACAAATATCATGATTATACACATACAAATGTCATCATGATACACATACAAATGCCTGCGAGACCACAAATGTAATCATAGCATATACATACAAATAGACTCATCATAATCATCATCCAACACAAAGTGGTATCTTGTCATCATCTCTAAAATAGCGATACATGCAAGTCTCGAATACTTGAAACTAAAATGTCATCCATCTAAACAAAGGTATACGCGAGAAGAGATATCACTATGAGTGAGAGTGGAACTATGTAGTACATGAGGCGGCGGTTACGAGTCCTCTCTCGCGCTAGCGTGAACCTCAAGTAACTAGCTTCTCCTTCTTGTCTGCTTTTGAAGCCTTTATGTCTAGCGCTCGAGAACCCATTCACTTGCGCCTGACACTCAGGCCACTCGTTGTACACCCCCGGAACCTTCCCTTTGTACATGACATAGCACTTCCATCTCGCCATCAAGAAACTAGGTACCTGTTAGAGATGCATGTTCATGAAGAGGATGTACAATCATATATATGCAATAAAATATACTAGAGCAACACCGAAAAATAAAGGGTTAGCAACTAGATGCAACATACAGTATGCAAACTAATTAACTAGAGGTACGCAGGTCATCGTACGCAAACTAACAAAGTAGCGTTACGCAAGTTCGGCAGGGACCATGGACATCACAAAGTTTCATCGCTACAAAAAGTATACAATTTCAACCGACACATATCATCATCATCGACATCATAAATCACTAGAAGTTCCATCCTTCCATATCATCGAGGATGGACCCTAGCTTCTTGAACGGCGTGAGGTCTAGATGTTGCATGCCTATGCGAGTTCGGGCGTCAGCTCGCGATATAGGGCCGTGGTGGAACATCCCCTTCTCATCGACGAGTTCTTTCATGATGATCGTCGCAATGTCCCTTTGGGTGTGAAAGAAGTCATCTCTAAGTTTATAATCTGCTTCTCCATGAGATTCTAACCACTTGTGGATATGATCATCATTTCTGCTTCTCATGCGAAGCTTTTGGTGATCCGTGTTGAACTGAATAATGAGATGGACGATGTAGAATCCATCCTTCTTGCGTGGTTTTGGGACATATCGCAGGAGAAGTTAGTTTTGTGCATGAAACCCATCTTCTTGTTCCTTTGTTTCCTGATCTGCATGTGGCCACCTCTAATGCTGAAGCCTTGGAGAGCATCATCTAGAATATTCATTATGTGGGTGTAGTCTTTTTTCTCGTAGTCTCTGGAAGGGTCAAAATACACGGCGACTTGCAGGTAAAGAACGATAAGGACGGCGTGCCCGTCGCTGCGGGGAAAAGACACCTCAAATTATTCCCCATATGAGAGAGAAGGAATGATTGAAATGTACGAAAGGGTTGTCCGGAACTGACTTACTTTGGATGATAAGGCACGAGGACAATTTCCCGGTCCTTATTCTGTACCATGAAGTTTTGGAGGTACTCCTTAGTAGTTTCACGCTCAAAGTCGCCGCGACTCAAAAAAGACTCGTGCATGCAGTACGGAGCCGCCATACAGATTTGCGAGACTTCTTCACTCTTCATGACGGAGCTCATATGTAGCGCAAAAAGTCGGACGATTGTAAAATCAAGCCGCCTTGTCAGAAACATCTCAAAGATATGGTCAAACCGCAAGAAGAACACCTCCACGGGCCGTGTCTCAACGTAGCACTTCCCCTCAGGCACACGAGCCACGTATGTCGGATATCCTGGATCCTTTGAGGCTAGTAGGCTTTTCTCAGTCGACAACACATGGTCGTGCAGTCTCCTGAGATCCCCTGATAGTGCCTCCAGCGGTTTCGGCGGTAGCATCGGCTCGCCCGTGAGATGGAACATGGCCGCACCTTTCACGGGTACACGCTCTTCAGAATGCATCGTCTGGCTGCTTTGTGCTCTGGCTTGTTTGGAGGCAGTTATCTTCCCCGATATCTTCCTCTCCTTTTTCTTGGGCACACCTTCCAGACCCTTCCTTAACCCCTGCCCTAGGGTTCCCGGGCTAAGCAATGTACGACCCCTGGCTAGTTGAGCCTGTGTTGAGGCAACATCTTCAGGCATGTCCTGTGAGGAATTCATGAAGAGAGACTTTGTGCAATCCTTCCAACGACCTTCCTGCCCGGGCATATCATCCATATCCTCATTAGCATGCTGATAGCCCGATTCGTCATATGGTTGACTCATCATATCTATGTCATAGTCTTACGCGTTTGTATTGAGGAAATCCATAGGGTTGACCTCCATCTCATCATCCATTCTCTGTTCTACAGGACCGATTACATTAGCCAGTACTATTGCACCCCCTTCATCACGTCGTCCGCCACTATCACTCGGCACTACGGGAGCTGGTAATTCCGTAGGCGGAGTGGTGGTCTCCGCACATGCTTGTTGATGTGTGGTTACTGGTGTGCTCTCGGCCGGCTCCAAACGAATAAGATTCTTCGGCCATAGTAGCACCCAACCCTTGCAGCTTCCAATCCACGGCGGGGTCTCGTCGTCCTCTCCCACATGCTGTACTGGAGGAGGCAACGCCTCGTGCCCCGATTTCACACTGGACAAGCTAACCCTGAAGTTCCCAACGGGGATCGGCTGGTTGTGGAACGTGGGTTTCAAGGGGTTCAATATCATCCCCTTTCCCAAGTCGACCTTCTGGCCTTTTATCAAGTAGAGTATGGTGCACGGGGTTTCTTCGCCCTGCAAACACATATGTTTGTGGCGTAAACCATCCGAAAGGCAATGAAAGTGGAATATTCTATATTTATATATGTTGGTGCGACATGTAATTACCATGACGGCGTTGAGCTCAGCCAAAGACGAAGGCCCACCTAGCGCGCCAGAGACTGAGGACGGGCTGCCATGAGCGGGAGCGACCGCGAGAGGAGGCCCGGTTGCGTGAGAAAGTGATGGTGCGGTGTTGTTGTTGTTCATGGAGTTGCTCCCGACGAAACTGGGCATCGGGAAACCATGTACCGTCTTGTCTGGATTTTCCTTCATCTAGTTGATGATAGCTGGAACAAAGTTAGTAGCGAAATCATTTCTGCAGGCAGTTACAGCTGCATTGACTGCCTGCTCTAGCAACTCATTTTTCTCCTTGGTTGTTTTTTTCGCGTCCTCAGCTACTTTTTTCTCGACCGCAAGCGTCACCTTCGCGTCAATGTCCGCCTGACTAAACTTATTTTTCTGCTTCTTGGCCTCCGGGCCCTCGTTGTAAAACACCTTCCATGTGGTGCCGTCTCCAGCTCCGTGCACACCACCATATTGCGGCCGCTGGCCCAAAGGGAGTCCCTTAAGTTCATTCAAGGCCCGGTTGAGAGGGGTGTCCCACTTGGGCCTCATCGGAGAAGTAGGGCTTTCGGCTGCAAGCTGGTGATGCTTTTCCAGTAGTCTAATCAATTTCCTCGTGATCTGGTCCATGTAAAAAAACTTTTTCTCCTTGTCCCACTTGTAGAGGGCCCTGATGAAGTCACGCTCCAAGGGGTTGGTGAACTCCGCGAAGGGGTCTGGGAGACCCGCGGCTTCACGTTCCGCGTCCTCCTTATCCCATATGGGCCTTTTACCGAGGTAGCCATGGCTTCCGAGGCGATGCTTCCCCGTGTTCCTTTGCTGAAGGCTCTTGAATTTCGCAACCTTAGCCTTGGCTGCCTCGGTAGCGCAAGTGTCCTTGAACTTTTCGAACTCCTCTTCTGTAAGTGTCGGATTTTCCTCCAAAATCTTGGACAGGGGTTCCTTAGCCTCAATAGCTCTTTTCACCCTCCCTTTCCAGGAGGCCAAATCATTGCCGAACATGCCCATGGCGTGATTGTTAATCTTTTTAATCTTCGGATCATCCCACGGCTGTTCTATGTTATCATCCCGGTCGGGGAACTTGAATCTCTTGTGTAACTTCGTTAGGAGCAACTATGTCAAATGTTCTTTACTCCTTAAGTCATCATCGTTGATGCTCGCGCATTCATGTAGGATGCATCCTACTTGGTTCCCATAGCACTTGCAAGGTTCTTCCAGCTCTAATGGCTCAAACTTGCCAGGTGCCATCTTTGTGATCACAAGTCGTCCAATCCCTAGTTGCTTAGGTTTTCGTATCCTCTGCTTCTTATGCTTCCTCTTTTCGGTAGCAGCATCGGCGCCGGTACCTTCCCCGCCGGTATCTTCCCCACCGGTACCTTCCCCGCCGGTCTCGGCGCCGCCATCGGTGCCGGTGCCGTCGGTGTCGATGTCAGCGTCAGTACCATCATCGAGGCCGACCAGCAAACCTTGCTTAGCAGTCAAATAGTCAAGGTACTCTTGTTCACCCTCATAATCCATCTCGTCTGCATCTTGGTCAGAAGGCCCAGTTTCTTCGTTGTTCGACATGTTTCCTATGATTAAGTGTCCTTGTTTATTTCTAAAAGTATGAATAAATGAGAAATGACATAAAAAAGAAATCTATGTGCCAGCACTTCATATGCCAACTATCTAGCACAAATCATGCCAAAATTCACGGCAAATTTCGGCATGACCTTTGCTAAAAAATGGACATATCGAGCGCCTGAAATTCACCGGAACGGAAATGAATCAACATTCCGGCGTAACATAGGCCACTTGGATCATTTACCAAAATTGAACCAAAACATCACATGTCCAAATGACATGTTCAAATTCCAAACATGACATGTCCAAAACATGACATATCCACATATCACATGTCTAGTTCAAATTTGCATATAAATTCAGCCTACCTAAATTTGCTTTAACAAGGGATGTTGATTCGGACAATTGCTTAAATGCTGCCTTTTCTTTTAACTACAATTGCTTAACCCTAAATTTCTGTCCTATTTTAAAACCTTGCTAAATTCATAACTAAATAGATAACCTAATTAACCTACTGCCCTAACTATAACCTAAGTAAATTAACCAAAGAACCCTAGCTAGCAGAGAGGGGGGGGGTTTATAGAGGGTGCATGGGCGAGGAGGCAGGCTCGACGATGGCCGAGGTTGGGAGGGGAGGAAGCAGAGGAGGGAGGCAAGGGCCAACGGGTCGGGGGCGAGCGCGCCGGGGTCGGGGGCGAGGGCCGGGTCGGGGGCGAGCGCCGGGGTCGGGGGCGAGGGCCGAGTCGTGGGCGAGCTCCGGGGCTGGTTTAGGGGCGAGCGCCGGGGTCGGGGGCGAGCGCCGGGGTCGCAGCGGTGCGACGGGGGAAGAGAGAGTGGGGATTTGTGGGGAAAAGAGGCGGGATGAAGCAGAGAGAGTGAGAACTTTGGGTTAAGTGGACGTAGCAGTAGCGCGTTTAGACAAAACGCGCTGCTACTACCTTCACTAGTTGTAGCGGTTTAGACGAAACGCGCTACTACTACCTTCACTAGTTGTAGCTCTTTTTCAGTAAACCGCTACTACTATAACCAGTTTTCCTTTTTCTTTTCCTTTATGTTCTCCCACTTTTATTTCCCGAGAGCAGTGGACGAAGGTAAGGCGATATATATTGCATCATTTGACGGTTAAATATGTATACAAAATAGGAACATATATATTACATCATTGGACCCATGCATAATAATGGCTAAGTGTGTATACAAAATAGGAACATATATATATATATATATATATATATATATATATATATATACATATATACATATATATTACATCATTTGACGGATAACATACGGTTCCTCAGCGTTGACATTTTCGTTTTTGAGTCAGCTTCTTTCCCATCTTGTTCGTCGAAGAATAATTGAGCCCCTCATTGTGACTTTGCCTTTTCCATGGAGTACGATTTTTCTTAGATAATGTAGTATTGATTTTTCTTTTGACGTATACTTCATCATCATCGTCATCTTCCCTCATTGGGTTGTCGTACTGATCATAGTCTTCCTCGTTGGCGACTCCGTTCATTCCAATGATGTTCCTTTTGCCTCTCCTCACGACAACACGGCTGGGATTGCGTGGGTCGGTTATGAAGAAGCATTGTGTCACATGCTTAGCGTGTACCCATGGCTCGTTTTTTGCGATAGTGTTAACGGTAGCACTCTTGGCGTCGGGTATAGTCAGGGTAGTGAAAATCCGGTTTTCTCTTTCGACATTCTTAGCCCATCTGACACGGAACATCATCGTGTTGTGCAGTCCAGAGTAGTCAAGCTCCCAGATCTCCTCGACCTTTCCATAAAATCATTCAGTTGCACCGTTGTCGCTGCTAGTCATGCATTCCATCGTCACCCCTGAGTTCTGATCATCACTGTCCATATCTTTGGCCTCCATGTAGAACGTGTATCCGTTGATATCATATGCCTGATATGTTATGAGGTTGGGCGAGGGGCCATGTGCTAAGGCATATATGAGCAATCCGTCCTTAGAGCCCTCCTCCGGGGTATTAGCAATAATATGCTCTTTGAACCAATGCAGGAAAGTGGAGTTGTGCTCTCTAGTAACTTTGGCGTCCGTCCTGCATACCCCCGGTCACGATACTTCTTCGCGATAATTTCTTTGTGCAGTGCCACGAAAGGATATACCTCGTCTAGGTGTTGTAGCACTACCAAGTTTGCTCTGTCAAAGTTGCTGCATCGATCTAAGTATGCCACGTGCAGTTCCCTGTGACCGTTGCAGTGACCTTCTCCTTCGAGCCTCCCATCGTGCTTGTTAACGGGCAAACCAACACTAACACCAAGCGGCTAGTCTGCGCCATATAGAAAATTCTCACAGAAAGAGATGCACTCTTGTGTCACAGAGCCCTGGACGATGCTTCCATCCGGACAGGACATGTTACAAATGAATCCTTTGATGATCCCATTCATCCTCTCAAACAACATCATGTTGTGCAGGAATGACGGCCCCAGGTCTATTATGTCATCCACAATATGGACACATAGATGCAACATCACGTCAAAGAACGCAGGCGGGAAGTACATCTCAAGCTCATTTAGTATCACAATGATCTCTTCCTATAGCCTTCGGAGCTGCTTCATAATGATCGACTTTCGAGAGATGACATCGAAAAAGTTGCAGAGACCAATAAGCGTGTCACGGACGTGCTTGTCCATTATCTCTCTTAAGGGAAACAGGTAGTATCTGCGTCATCATCACATGACAGTCATGGGACTTCATCCCGCTGAACCTTTTCTTGTCCGTGTCTAGATATCTGCTTATCTTGCCACAGTAATCGGAACTAACTTTGACTCTGGTAAGGCACTGAAAGAATTGATCGATCTCAGGCTAACTTAAGGTGAAGCAAGAAGGGGGGCAATAATCCTCTTTCTTTATTTTCTTGCCCTTCTTCTCCCGTGCCTCTGTCTCCGTCTCTATCTCGTCTGACATTTTACGGGGCGGCATGTGCAGATCTTCCCTGATTTTCAAATCTTGCAAGTCTTTTCTTGCCTTCGGCCCATCCTTAGTCTTATCCGGCATGTTCATCAGTGTTGCGAGCAAGCTCTCAAGGACATTCTTACAGATATGCATTTGATCAAGGGAATGAGGCGTATCAAGTTTGTGCCAGTACTCCAAGTCCCAGAACATAGACCTCGTCTTCCATACCTTCAGCAGCGGCTCCGGCGCCTTTCTCATCGTCTTTCCCGGCGTGGGGCACTCCTTCCAGTTTTTCAACAGCTCATCGATTTCGGCACCACTCCGCTTACGTGGAGGTCCTCAATGCTCAGCGTGACCATTGAATAGATCTCCACGGTTTCTCCACGGGTCGTCCTGTTCGAGCCATCTTTGATGCCCCATGTACACGATTTTCCCAGACCCGCCATCTTTCCTTGACGTTAGCTGCTGAGACGTCGTATCATCCATGCACCACGTGCATCCGCAATATCCATGGCACACTTGGCCTACCACATATCTGTAACCGAGATAGTCATGCACTGCCATGATCAGCGCGGCTCTCATGTTGAAATACTCGCCTTTGCTGGCGTCCCATGTCTTGGCCAGTGTTTTCCATAACGTGTCTAACTCCTCTTGAAGTAGCCCCAGATACAAATTAATATTATTTCCTAGTTGTTTTGGCCCTTGAATAAGCATGCTCATGTGAATGTACTTCGATTTCATGCACAACCAGGGGGAGGTTGTACATCCATAAAAACACGGGCCATGTGCTATGGTTGGTGTTCTGGTTGCCAAACGGATTCATGCCATCGGTACAAGCGCCGAGCACAATGTTCCTTGCATCACATTTAAAATACCGATAGAAGTTGTTCAACGCTCTCCGCTGGCTTCCATCCTTGACGTGTCTCAGCTTCGGATCATCTCCATCGTCGGGCTTCTTCCTCTCCGTGTGCGAGCGCATTAGCTTTGCTTCCTTGGGATCTACAAAATACCTCTGGAGATGGGGAGTGATCGGTAAGTACCATACAACTTTCTGGGGACATTTCTTCCCGGCCTTCTTGTATCAAGAAGCATTGCACACCGGACAACTTGTTTTTTCCGTGTGCTCCTTCCGATAAATTATGCAATCGTTGATGCATGCATGGTATCTAACGTGTGGCAGATCAAGATGGCACACGATCTTCTTGGCCTCATCAACACTAGTAGGACATAGATTACCCGCGGGAAGAACATCCTTTAGGTACTTGAGATGCTCATCGCGGCTAGTGCTGGTCCATTTGTTTTTAGACATTGTCTTCAGGAGTTGGAGCGTGAAACTCAAGCGGGTCACCTCAGGATTGCAACCATCATACAATGGAGTGTTCGAGTCTACCACCAGTTGCTCCAGCTTAGCCTCCTCTCTAGAAGCAGCTCTCTCAGTACTCGTCTCCTTGTGAAGCAATGCTTGAACATGAGGGTCCCGCACGATTGAACTTGGTACCGACGAACTCTGCTGCGTGGAGTCCATGTCGTTCTCTCCGCCGCCATGTTCGGCCCCTTCTCCTCCGCCATGTCCGGCCTCTTCCCCGCCGCCATTACCGACGAACTCTGCTGCGTGGAGTCCATGTCGTGGTAGGAGAAGGCGGGGGCTCGAGTGAACTGACACTTCCTGAGGCTGTCCTCGAGAAGTACGGGAAATCCGGTGGTCAGGAAGTGCTCGGGTACGATGGTCATCTACAAAAGTGGAAGGGGAAGGGTCAATAGGGAAAAGGTGACCTGTGTTTGGGACAATTTTATAAAACGCAGGTATATAGGTAATTTCATTGATAGTCTCACTCTAACTAACATCCATGCTAACTAAGGCTTCCTATAGTCAGGATGGCTCTGATACTAGCTCTGTGGGGAACCCGTCTAATGAGTCGAGATCACCGAATGCACGCGTACAGTGATCCCAAAGATCAATGCTCACTGAACACACAGAAGCTGAATAACAAGAGTCTTACATCCATACATACCGTCTTACACAAATTATGACCATTATTGTCAAGTCTTACATTGATAAAGCCTTAAGGGCTGAACATCAAATGAAACACAAGCAACGGAAATCTTCATCGATAAGTAGAACCCATGCCATCTTCCTTAACCCTACAGGCATTCTAACTGGGAAGCGCCCTAGTTTGCGTGTTCATCACCAAAGAACTCTTCCTCGAACTCCTGCTCTTCCATGCCTGGTCAATTAAATAACCAGTGACAAGCCAATGAGTACTTTGAATGTACTCGCAAGCAACCCATGATTTGGTTCAAAGTAACAATGCAATTGTACAGCAAGTAAGCAACCAAGCTTCACGCTAGTTGGGATGTCCTATCAACTTGTGAGATATGCATCAATGAACTTGGGTAACCTTGAGAAAAGGTTACAGATATTAACATAAATAGAATTTGAATCAATGCCATGCCATTCAACATGTCAAGTCACCACCTTGACACAAATAGTTCCTCTCCACACACACATGCACCGAGATTGTAAAATTTCTGGACATAGTTTAAGTAGCACCTCCCAACTTTCCATGACCATGGACACGACTATTCAAATAGTTTGACACTCTGCAGAGGTTGCGCACTTTACCCACAAGATCTAGGAAGCTTTCCTGCCATCCACGATCCCGCAGTACCTCAAGTACTCGGGGGAAGCACCCGATCATTACCTTTCCCTAGACGATACTAACATAGGGTCCACTCGTTGATACATAGCCCTCGTGTATAAGCAAAAGATTGTGGGACTCTGCCCTTTTCACATTATCACGCATACACGAAGGGACCAACGGTGTGTCTGGTGCCCTGTGAAAACAGTCATGGCCGCCTATCCAAGCACGACCCCGTCCCGAGACTGACCTCAAGTCACCCCCGTCACTGGTAATGCATGCACCATGCTAGTATTAGTCCAAGTAACCAATAATGCCTCGTCCCATAAAGGGGTAGAGTGGTTGCACATGTTTGGTTGGGACGGTAATCACACATAAATCTAATCCATCATTTTACAAAGTCAAAAAGCTCTCTTCGGTACACCACTTCTTCCTCAAGTGCTGACCTTAGTTCAACATCTCCCAAGGGCACTAGGGGCACCCAATGGTTTTTTTGAAAGAATGTAACCACGAAGAGTTCATGGTACACATGCATCATTATGCATCAACTAGTCTCTTGACAATGCAATCATGAACACGGTAAGGTCATAAGTAGGGGTATGCATCATGTGGTGGTTCACAACAAGTTTACCACCATCATATTTCATCATCGTGCAACCGGAAAAAGGGTACCCATGAACAAGAGGGGTGTCATGGTCAAAGGGATGCTTTCCTTGATTGGCTTGTTCTTCGAGGTCTTCAAATCCTTCTCCTCCTTCTTCCTCAGCAACTTCGTCAAATACGTGATCTAATTGTCGCAAGAAAATAACAGAAAAATAAGACAATAATGAAAACAGAAAAGTCAAAGTGCTCAGAAAAATGTCAACTTATTTTTGTAAAATACTAGGAGGAAAACTAGGAAGGGGAAAATTCTTGGTTTTGGATTTGGAGTTAGGAGGACAGAGTAGTGGATTTTCAAACAGAGATCTTATTGTTCAAATTTGAATTTAAATTTGGACAGTGCAGAAAAGTGTAATGGATGTGTATGAAAGTTACATCAATAAATAGGTGGGATTATTATGAGATTTTAGGAGTTGGAATTATTTCATTTGGATAAGTATTTTGCCATGTGGATTTTTTATAAAACAGACAGACAAAGAAAAAGAAAAGTGGCACTGTGCCACTCGGCCAGAAAGACCATAGTGTCGTAGGCCCAGAGGGAAATCAGCCCGCGTGAGGCCGCCACATCGAAGGCGTAAGGTGAAGTAAGCCTTCAGCCGACGGGTGAACCGGTGCGCGCGCGTGCTTTTTTAAACCTGACGTGTGGGTCCTACCCGCAGGGCGTGAGGCTGATGGACCGGGCCCACGGCCGTCGTCGTCTACCTCCGTCCAGAGGCGACGGCGAGCTCGCCAGCGGCGATATAGGGCATGGGAGGATGCGTGGGTGGTACCATTGGACTCAGGGGGATGTCGCCATTCAGGTGGTGGTGGAGTTGGTCGCTGGAGCAGCCTGGTTCGCTGGCGACGAGGTCATGCGGTGGAGGTGCTTCGTGTGTCAATGGTTCCGGCCGTTCCCGTCTGCAAAAAGAGTGGGGAAGAGAGGAGAAAGGGTCAGCGATGCCGCGCGGATCCAGATCGAGAGAAAACGGGGGCGGAGGAGGCCTGTACCACGCGAACACCGACGAGCTGAGGCGGCGGAGCTCGAGATCGATCTCGAGCTCGGGCGGCTCTGGAGAGAAATGGGTGGTGCGGGAGGTGGATTAGGAGTGTGCGGGAGCGACAGGGAGTGAGAGAGGGGCTCGGGGTCGCCTTTCATAGGCTGGCCAAGGTGCACCATAGGCGCGGCCTACGGGTGCCCGTGGGATCGGCTCGGGTGGCCGTTAGAGAGGGAATGGAGGGCTCGGGGGTGTTCGTGGGAGTGGTCTAGGGTGCCAGGGAGAGAAAGGAGGAGCGGGACGAGCTGCGCGCGGGCCATAGGAGCGGCGCGAGCATTGGCCGAGCGGGACGGCGCTCTGGCGCGAGCTGCAGGAGAGAGAGGAAGGCGCGGGAGCAAGTGGGCAGCCAGCTGGCATGGAGCAGACATCGAGGGGCATCGACGGGCGCGCGGGGGAGACTCGAGGTGGTCGGGGGACGCGGCGTCAACGGTCGGGTGCCCTGCCAGGCACTCCAGAGCACGACTTTGGCCGGCATCCGCAGTTTTCCCACGTCCGCGCGCGCCCACTTCTGTCTGGAGGCCGCAGGAGGTGTGGGTAAAAGTCCTGGGGAGCCTTGGATGCTCTGGAAAGCGGGGGGAGAGAAGGAGACTCAGAGAGAGGGAAGAATCCACTGTCCAGAGAAAAATGGGGTTCTCCCCCCCCCCTTCATCATTGCATCCTCGGGCAGAAAAGCATCCAGGTGCTAGAGGGGGACTAGGAGGGGTTGTGGTAGAAAGTAAAACTCATGGAGATTAGTGGAAGAGGACCAAACAGGGTTTTTGGTAAAGTGGCAGAAGGTGTTTGATGCTGGTTTGGGCAAGTAGATGATTTCCATTTGTCATGAGACTCCACAGGGTGAAGTGGCACATATAATTAGGTCCTTCCACAAATCTTGAGCTCATTTGGGCAAACTTGCCAATGCAACTTTTGTAAACGCTAGAAATTGGCAGAAATGAACTTGTGTAGATCTAGTTGAGTAAATCACTTCTCCTTGATGTACCACTTGGTGTAGTGGCCTCATTTGGTCATGTGAACATGATCACAAAATTTGGGGTCAAGGAGAGAAAGTTGGTAGTACAAAGTTGTTCAAATTTGATTCTGGTCAGAGGGGGTTTTGGGGCATTTTGGTTGAGATGAGGCTTTGCAAGGTGATCACAATATGCATTTGTGAATTGCTGGATTTTCCTTGGATTTTTATGAAAATATTTCTTGTAGAAATATTTCAAATCCTTGAAATGTGCAGAAATGGTTTTGGGAGGTTTTGTCCAATATTTTGAACATGACCATGAGTTGAAACTCTTATATATGGAAAATATATGTCCACTGAGTTTCCTTGATTTTCCTCAAATATTTTTGAAGCTTTAAAATAATTTTAACCTATTAAAGACCATTTCTGGCCTAAAGAGAAAGCCTTTAAATAAAATAGGAAAGTTACTTTAAAAATTATATTTTTGTGGTTTATGGGAGTCCTATATCTAATAGGTTTCAAATATACTCTTTGAAATATTTTTCATCCCCCAAATCAAGTACTTGTAGTGCAAACCTTAATTCAGGGGTTTTTGGAAAACTAATTTTTGAAAATACTATTTGGCCAAATTATTTTTGTAAGAAAATACTATATTGCACTATACACATGGCATGATAATTGGGCAGAAGTTTTGGGGCAAGGAGATGAAGTATATAAGGGGGAGTTGTGTTGACTTTAGGGAGCACTTGAAAATCACAGAGAGAAAAACCAACTCCAAATAAAAAGCCAAATGATGCAAAAGTTTTTGTTGGTCCAAATTTTCATGCTTTAGTAATGCAAAATGACGTGTTACAAAAAGCAGAGTGTGACACGTTCACTCTCTCATGCTCTCCAGATCTAAGCAAGACATAGGTGGCCACACTCTCTCTCAGCTCACTACTGGTCACAAATCCGACCGGACAATATCGACCGGGGCATGGGTGTAGGTGCATTGTTCACGCTGTCGTCGGTGGCGAGGGAGGAGACCAACGGCTTCCTGCGCGTCCCGATCGGCGGCCGTGCTGTTCTCTCCGAGAGAGCGCCGGCTCGGGAGGGCCTCTGACCCCTTCTTCCCCCCTATGGTATTGTGGTCAAGATGCGGCCTCCCGATGCCGTCTTTGCCACATGCTGATGACCCTCAGATATATATTCCTTATAAACCTGCCTTGCTCTACTGCCCCAACTCCCTTTGTGTGGATCCTTTTCTACTTCCGTCTGCTGTTCCAAAGCCACCTAGACTTCTACTATTATTAGAGGTAAAGCTAGTTCATACAGTCGACTCTAAGCGTTGGTTCAAACAAGGAAGAAAGTGGGAAATCTGTAGCATGAATCTAGGACTTGGTTCTAAGAGGAAACGGGGGAAAGTAGTAGTTACTGGCTACCCAACCGGTCTCTTGGTTGAAAAGACGAAGAAAGCATGGTGGATGGTGAAGGGTGGCAGGAAGTGGACCTATCTCTTGGTTGAAAAAGGAAAGAAAGTGACGGGTGCTGGGGGACAACGCAAATGAGAATGAGCAGGTCTAGATTTCCTGTGCTCACATAGGAAAATGTCGCCGAGGAGATAAAAAATGGGACAAATGCAGACATGTTGCCTGAGTGTTTGCCGCTCTTATCAGCCACATCTGCCTCACCACTTTATGCCCCTGCTGTCCCTACGGCCATGTCTCTACCGTTAATGTAAAAACACACTAAGCATTAAGCAATGCCACCTAATGTCACTATAAGTAATGGTCTAGTGCCATCGATAAATTGAAGCAATGCCACCACCATTTGTTGAAGTGCTTCCGTCTTGCTTTATTTCCCATGAATTGTGTTTTTGCAGTTACACTTAAATCTCACACCAATAACATTGCTTCATCCCAGTGGAACTGCACAAATTTGATTGCACATTTACAGACCATGTGCTAGTCTCATGACAGTAATACTAATGGTATTGTTCTGCATGTTAATCTAGTGACATTGTTGATGTGATGTGATGCTACTTACTTAAGGACTCTTCATAATGTCAATCTAGTGCCAATTATAACACAATAGATGCTGTTGTTAATCATACGCCACTACAAATATCTGTCACTGTTTAAATAAGTGTATTTCGTATTTGCGCAAACAGGGAGGTCTGTCTCCATATCGTTTCGGGATGTGTGTCTCGGTATCGTTTCTATCCGCGCAAGCAAAAGCACACACCTCAGTTTTAGTACAACTATGCAAAATGAGATGACTATCCCTCGTTGCCGTCGTCTAACCTCCCGTCTTCAAGGTATCCCTACATTGGTAGTAACTAAGGTAGAATGACAAATGCAATCTAAAAGAAGCTGATTCGTACGCTTTACTTCCTGATTGCAGTGCACAGGCGAGTGAAAACAACTACATCCTAGTCCGGAATGCACTTTCTACCAGTTCATCCATGTATCGGGGACTAGTTGGCACGGCTGCACGGCGGTTTTTTGGACAGGTGCGCGGACAAGAGGCATTGTGGTCTGCTTATTTCTGCAAATAGAGGTGCTTAAATTTAGTGGAATGCACAAGAATTTCACCTGGTCAGTACAGTGCATGGTTCAGTTCAGCATTCCAGATGAGACCACAATTATAATTGGTTATTCTGGAATGAGAGAACCTAACCCTGGATGGTGGCAACAAGAAAAAACCAGAGTCCAGGAAATTGAAGCCTGTCGGGAGGCCCTTTGCTCAGAGAAGCCTTGCATGTTTTTTCCTGATTTGTAAACCTTCTCACAACTTTGTCTTTTGCTGTGAACTAGTATATGCTTGTTATGTTCTATGAATCATTGAGATGTATAAAATTGCTTAACTTATGCTTTTCAAGTTTTTTATGAATACGAGTTTAATGTGAGTGTTCCACATGAGCGTTGGACTAGTGTGTGAATGTTTGGAATTTATTACATTGTGGCCTCAATTAACTGCATGAACCACTATAATAAGATACATAGTTGCTTATATGTCAGACATCAGATTGTCGATTCTTGGCTGGTCGATAGCCTAGTATTGAAGCGAGCTGAGCCAATGTGCCGTGTTTTGCACAACTGCTTACAAGTGGGGTAGCACCAACAGTGTTTACAAGTACTTATGTATACATCGGCGCACAGTTCTTGAATGAGTGCTCTATTTCATCAAAACACACACTGCTGGTATGATAAACCGTGACAACTTATGTCTTACCATGCCATATTCATGAAAAAACTAGTGAGGACGCATCTGTTTCGGCAACAATTACGATGGTTCTCACATGATTCACGGGCACACAAAAGTAGCAGCAGTTCCCATAGACGGATTCAAACAGAGTACTAGTCCCAGAGGGGTCGATAACAGGCAAGGTTTGGATAATTAGACACAATCCAAACTACTATTAAACACTAGCTGGGGCAACTATTTCATGCCTCGATCTAATTTGGGCTGGACACAAGACGGACCTTGCCATGAACATCATCGAGGACGTCCCGCAGCAGCTCAATCCTGTGAACCTTCATGAAGACAACCTTGTGGCCTTGCCACTGATAAACTTGTTTGTGGAGGCATGCCACGTCATCTTCTTGCGTAAGCTTGACAAGAACAATATGCCTCACAAACGAAGGAGTAGCTTTGAACTTCTTGTTCTTCAGTACACCCTGGACAACAGGCCTGACAACAGTGAGGCTGCAATACAACTCTTCATTGGTATAACCGTAAATGGCTCAAGGACCCAACAGTCTAAGAACTCTGTTTTCCCAGTGCATATATTCAGGTCATCCGCCTCATAGCGAGTGACATGCATGTACAACCACACAATCCTTGTCTGCATCAGGGCTCTAACTGAAACAGAAACAAATTCTGAATTACTTTTCAGTATAAGAAACACAAGTTATTTAAACCACTATGTATAGAATGGCGTCGAAGCTAATAAAATTTTGCATTATTAATCACCACATACTTAGATGAAAAACCACAATCGAGATCAGCAAAGAA
>NC_041389.1:345828170-345828999 GCF_002162155.2 Triticum dicoccoides
GGAAAACTGCTCCTGCAGTGCCACGGGGGCTGTAACCTCAAACGGGGCGTTGACCATCTCAGTAGTGGCTGTGAGCGTATCTAGGGTCGTCTCGGTGGCTGCCTCCATCTTCTTGGAGCTCTCTGTCTCGTGGGGATCAGCCTCCCGCGTATGCTCCAATATCGGCAGATCTTTGCCTGGTTCTCCTTGGTCCATCATGAAACTGACGAATACTAGGAGACCACTGAAAGGAAAACACAATCGCAATAACAATGAAAAAAAAGAGTGAGGATCGGTTACTGCTTTGCAAAAGTTTTTTTCTCTGAATGAAAATATACCAACATCACGGATTCGCTTACCTTCCCTTCGTTGGGAGAGAAGAACAGTGGCAGATGCGAGTGTTGCCTTTCTTGAAGATGGTGAGGGAGAAGGGGATTCAGCAAAGAGTGAAATGACGGTTGCTTCATCCGTCAAACTTAGACTGCGGGGTGGTGGGGTTTTGTGATACGACGGCTCGTTACTGCCGCGCTACGACCGGTGTGACTCTCCGCCTACATACTGCCTTCTAATTTGGTGGATGGCATTTGGGCCCGCGCACTGCATGGCCCGCATGTCGGTGAACAAAAGTATAACGTCATTCAGTAGAGGGAGACGTTATAATGACCTAGGAGGAGCCAGAAGCGGTAGAGTGTCTCCATTGTACTAGTAGTAATTGTTTTTCTGGGTAGCTGTAGAGTGTCTCCACTGTACTAGTAGTAATTATTTCTCTGGGCCCAAGACAAAACAGCCCATCCACACTAGTAAATAGTAAAATCAATTCAAAAGGCCATATATTTACTGAATGAGAGGC
>NC_041389.1:345829264-345852358 GCF_002162155.2 Triticum dicoccoides
CACCCACCTCACGTCAGCTCGCTCCACTCGTACCCTCAAATTCCTCACCTCACTCCTACAGAAAACCCCAGCTCCCCTTCTTCCTCACTCCTACAAAAAAACCTAGCTCCCCTTCTTATTCGCTTGCACTACAACTAGGCTCGTCATTCGTTACTCTGCTCAAATCCGTGAGCGCGACGCGACGCCCTCGAGGAAAATGGAGTCGGCTGACCCTAGCACCAAGAAGATGATGATCCCGCCAGTGGCGACACCTGTTGTAGATCCCGCACCCGGCAGCGCGGGGAGAAGCGGCGACCCCGCCCCCACCGGATCCAGGAACCCGTAGAATCTCGGGTGGACTGCATCATCGATCTCCCGGACACCATCCTTGGGGAGATCATCTCGCTTCTCCCCACCAAGGATTGCTGCCGCACCCAAGTCCTCTCAATTCGGTGGCGCCCTCTATGGCGTGCCGTGCCCCTTAATCTCGACTGTCATTAGCTATCTCTCTTCAATTATTTTGAAATCCCTAGAGCCATCATGTCCTCCCACTAGGGCTCCGTTCAAAGCCTCTGCATCCCGTCATGCTACCTGAGCAAGTATACCATGCCCGGCACGGTGGACGCCTGGCTGAAATCCCCTGAATTCACAGAACTACAGCTGCTTGAGTTCTACTATTCCCCTGGAAATCAGATACCACATACCGAATGCCATGAACTTGTGCCCTCAGCACCGATGTCCATCTCGCGGTTCTCCTCCTATCTCCACACTGCCACCTTTGCGCTGTGCTACCTACCAGACAATCTGGTACTAAACCTTTGACTCTCATTTCTCAAGAAACTTTCACTTGTGCGGGTTCGTATATCGGAGGCCTCATTGCATAGCATCATCCACTCTAGTTGCCCTGCGCCGGAGTGCGTGGTGCTTGTTTTCGCAGTTAGAATCGGTTGTCTCCAAATAAAGTCGCCTAACCTTGTAAGAATTAGAATTTCTTTTGACGGAAGGCAGCTCATCATCCAAGATGCCCCTTCACCTCAAAGGTTGATTGTTGATTCTAGTTATTCACCGTTGCAAATAACCGTCCTCTCTGCACCTAAACTGGAGACCTTGGGTGTAATACATGATCTCTGTGCTCATTTCAATATGGTGTTTGGCTCCACAGTTCTTCAGGTACTTTATATTATCATCTACACTTGTAACCATAAGCTGCATTTTAAATTTCTGCGCATAAGTTATATATCATCTTGGAGTACACATTTTGTACTAATATTATGTTCTATGCTCATGAAGTGTTTCTCCATGGATGGCCTATCAATGGTGCTGGATTTTGTCAATATCTTATATATCCAAATGAATAGTTTTTGATCTGAACAAGATTATTGGCTTGCTGCAATGCTTTCCATGTTTGGAGAAGTTGTATATAAAGGTGATAATTTCACGCACATTGGAAGCCCGCATATAGTGTACTAGAATTAACCGTTCAGCTGTTGCTCTTTCGACACTCTTCTTTTAGACCTTAACTATTTTCAATCTTCATGTCTATTTAGGCAATAGGACGGGGTAAGAAAGTTATAACCAATCGGTGGATTCGTAAGCATCGGGATTTTCTCACTTCTCATGAGATTCAATTGAAGACAATAACGCTAGAACGATATGCAGCCAACCGTGCAAACACTAGATTTGTCACATTCTTCATGCTGAATGCAAGGTTACTATTGTCCGTCAGGCTTAAGTTTATCAGCAGCATGGTTTTGACAGATGGGTATGTCGAAGAGCCAAAAAAGGAGTTTTAGGTGGGCAAACGAGCTTCTGAACGTGTCGGGCTTCTATTTACAACATATTGTGGTCATAATCTAGTAAATTTTATGACCCAGGATGTTCATTCTATGGACCTGACCGATCCATTTGACTGTGACTGCCGAAAACAGTGCTGGAGTGAGATGTTGTTGCCCTTTTCAATCTATGTTTTTTGTAAACCTGATGAACAATTAACCCTCATGCTTTTGTACAGTTTGTAAGCTGGAGTTAGATGTTCCTGCCCTTTTCAACTTGGCTGTGACTGTCATATTTTCTTTGAAACAAGGCAAATGGCTTGCCATTCCTTTAATTTAGAGTAAAATATTGTAAGAAATCCCAACCAAGGGAAATAACATCACTCTTGCCGGCTGCTTGAGCTCACTGTGCATTACAGAAGCCAAGTGATTAGCCCCCACCAGCACCCACAAACTTATTTCGAACTAGCATAACAAATGGGCTGTAAATTTTCATAGGAAAGGCTGCATGACTATGACAGATTTGAATTCGGACATTTGGGACCCGCGAGGAAATAGCCTATCCAAGGTGGTGTCGAATTACTAGCCAGTCAACAAACGATTCTGCCTACCAGCAGTTGGATTGAGATCCAACATCTGTCGTGTATCTTCTATCTCTTGTCTTCTTCTTCCTCCAGCCGCCCAAACCAAACCACCCCGTCGGCTCCGCCTGCTCCCGCCTCCCATGGCTGGCTGCGCCTCCGCCGCCCTACCGTACGTACCCTCCAACATTGGCCAGTCCCTCCCTCTATTCCCCCACACGTCCTGTTATTCTCCGGCGACGTCAGCCCCAACACGCGCCCGCGCCCGAACTAGTCAACCCTCGTACTCCCCTCCGCCTGCGACTGGACCGACGCATCTTCCACGGCTCCTGTTCGTTCCATCCAAGGCCTCGCCGTCGTCCTCTACCTTGCGGCCTTGGTTCGCTCGCCATGCCGGGTGCGCCGCCCTCTTGCGTTGTCAACGTCGTCAACAACCGAGAGGAACAAAGAGATGACTGTACGTGGAGAGGATGACAGTAGGGACCCACCAGCGTCATGGCAGTACGCAAGCAAGTGCCTCTATATTACAAGCCCAAAAATATGGTTCCTCCTAATGGTTGGACATCTGGGGCTCACGCCATTGTCAACGTAGTCAATAAAGGAGAGAATTACACTACGAGCGGTTGACACCAGGGACCCAGCAGGTCGCATAGTTTTTTTGAGGAACAAGCAGTTGTTATTTATACTAGTTTTAGCGACGGATCAGGGTAACAACGGGTCTGTGCAGGGGCTGTGGCCCGTCTAACCCCCGCACAACCCCATTGTTACCCTGATCCGTTGCTAAAACTAGTATAAATAACAACTGCTTCTTCCTCAAAAAAACTATGGGGAAAACTAGTATAAATAACAACTGCTTGTTCCTCAAAAACAACTGCGGGGAAAATGGGGCTGTGTGGGGGCTGTTTACCACATCACGAGCCCAGTTGTGTTTTTTTCTTGCTGAAAATGGCTAACCCAGTTCTATTTTTAAAAGAAATACCCAAACAAGGCCTACTTGCTTTATCGGCCCTGCTGGGCTGCAAATCTTTCAAGACGAGGAGAGTTTCATTCGCTTTGCCCAGAAATGGGTTGTACATTTTTAAAACACATCAAACCAGGAATTAGTTTCAATTTTTTTTTCATTACAAGATTTTAAATTCCATTGATTTTTATGCGTGGACAATTATTTGGATTTTATATTTATATAAATTATTTTTCAAAATAGTTTGAATGTGAATCGATATTTCTGGATTAAAAATAGTTGAGCGCACCGAAATATGCAAAATTTCGTATACTTTTTAACTATGGCCACAACATGGGGTGTAATGCTAACAAAAGGAAGATGTGCTCCAAAACAATTCTTAAGAATTAGCAAATGGGCTGTACATTACTAGAAATAATGGCAGATGGGCTGTATGCTGTTTTCCATAGATTTGAGGCTGACTTGTGCGCCTACTACAGGTTGACGCATATGCTTTCATAAAAAAAGGTTGATGCACACGCAACGCCCTGTCAACTTAGTCAACACACGAGAGCAGTGACTGTTGGATTTCCATCCAATGGCTGCCGTGCTTCTTCAGTCTCTGCTCTTCATGCTCCAGCCGCTCAAACAAGCGCTGGCAGGACTGCCTGCTCCCTCCTCTCGCGGTCGGCTATGCTGCCGCCCAGGCCTCATGGCCCCACCATACTCCCATCACTGGCCTAGCCATCCCTCTACTCACCCACACATGTTGTTATTCTCCGGGGACGGCAGACGAACAGTACTCCTCCGCGTGGGAAACAACCGCCGAGTATTCCTTGGCTCCGTGTCGTTCCCTTCCTAGGCCTCGCCGTCGTACACCGCCCTGGTGCTCTCGGCGCGGCCTGGTCAACATGGTCAATGAATGACATCCATCGGAAGTGGACTGTACGTGGAGAGACTGAGAGCTGGGCACACGGCCGCACGTAAGGAAATGCCTCCTTATTACAAGCAAAATAATGATTCCTCCACCTGACAGCTAGGACCCATAGGAAGGGCCTTTTTCACGAGAAAAATGTTCCCCCCGCTGACAGATCGGACCCACAAGCTATATCTTCGCACGCAAGGAAGTGCCTCCTTATTACGGCCAAAAAAATGAATACCCCCTACTAGCTGGGACCCACCATATTGTTGGGCTAACTTGTGGGCCTACTAAGTTGACGGGGACGGAGGGCTTTGTCAACTTAGTCAATACTCCAGTGACCGTATGATGTCCATCCAACGGCCATAGTGCTTCTTCAACCTCTGGTCTTCTTGCTCCAGCCGCCCAAAGCAGCGCCGGTCGTGCCGCCTGCTCCTACCTCCCGTGACCGGCTGTGCTAACGCGGAGGCCTCACCGACCCCATACTACTCCCACCACTGGCTAGGCCATCCCTCCACTCACCCACACCCCCTGTTATTCTGCGACGACGGGAGCCTCACACCGCAGCCGAACCAGTGAACGCTCGTACTCCTCTCCGCGTGGGCATCCGCTGCCGCGTCTTCCCCGGCTCCGTGTCGTCCACTGCCGTGGTGCTCTCGGAGTGGCGTGGTCAATGTGGTCAACGACCGACTTCCATCGGAAGAGTACTGTACGTGGAGAGGCTGACAGCTGGGTCCACGACAGCCGCAAGGAAGTGCCTCCTTATTACGCGGAAAATAATTATTCCTCCACCTGATAGCGGGGACCCACCGGACGGGCCACCAGTATTTTGCGAAAAAAACGTTTCCCCCTGACTGCTGGGAGTCACCGGACAGGCCACCGTATTTCGCGAAAAAAAGTTCCCCCGCTGTCAGCTCGGACCCACCGGAAGTGCCTCCTTATTATGCACAAAAAAATGAATACTCCCCCGGCTAGCTGGGACCCACCTTGGTGGGAAGATGACTTGTGGGCCTACTAAGTTGACGGGGACGAAGGGCTTTGTCAACTTAGTCAATATGAACGATTCTAGCTCCAGTGACCGTACGATGTAAATCCAACGGCCATTGTGCTTCTTCAACCTCTGGTCTTCTTGCTCCAGTCGCCCAAAGCAGCGTCGGTCCTGGCGCATGCTCCTGCCTCCCATGGTCGGCTGTGCTTCCATAGAGGCCTCACCGCCCCCTACTATTCCCACTGCTGGCCAGGCCCTGCGGCGATGACAGCCTCACACCGCAGCCGAACCAGTGAACCCTCGTACTCCTCTCCGCGCGGGCTTCCACTATCGCATCTTCCCGGGCTCCGCGTCGTCCCCTTCCTAGGCCTCGCCGTCGTCCACCGCCGTGGTGCTCTCCACGTGGCGTGGTCAACATGGTCAAGGAAGGACTTCCATCGGAAGAGTACTGCAGGTGGAGAGGCTGACAGTTGGGTCCACGGCCACAACCCAGTTTTTTTCTGATTTTCCAAGTAAGTCGCTTTGTGAGGCCTGTTGGGCTGCAAATCTTTCAAGACGAGCAGAGCTTTCATTCGGCTGGCCGAGAAAATGGCCCATCAGTAATGAGAAATGGGTTGTACATTTTTAAAACACATCAAACTGGCAATTAGTTTCAAATATCTTTTTTTCATTTCGAGATTTTAAATTACATTAATTTTTATGCGTGGAGAATTTGTTGGATTTTCTATTGATATACATTTATTTTCAAAAGCAGTTTGAATGTGAGTCAAAATTTCGGGATTAAAAACAGTTCGGACCGCACCGAAATATGCAAAATTTCATATAATTTTTAAACCGTGGCCACAATATAGGCTGTGATGCTAACAAAAAGAATATGGGCTCCAAAAAACCTTAAGAATTAGCAAATGGGCTGTAAATTATTAGAAATAATGGCAGATGGGTTGTATGCTGTTTTCCACAGATTTGAGGCTTTCCTAAAAAAAGGTTGACGCACAAGCAGTGACTGTTGGATGTCCATCCAACGGCCGTCGTGCTTCTTCAATCTCTGCTCTTCCCGCTCCAGCCGCCCAAACAAGCGCTGGCGGGACTGCCTGCTCCCTCCTCCCGGCGGCCGTCTGTGCTGCCGCGCAGGCCTCACTGCCCCACCGTACTCCCATCGCTGGCCTAGCCATCCTTCTACTCACCCACACCTGCTGTCATTCTCCGGCGACTGCAGATGAACCAGTAAACCCTCGTACAGCCGTACTCCCCTCCGTGTGGGAAACAACTGCCAAGTCTTCCCTGCCTCTGTGTTGTTCCCTTCCTAGGCCTCACCGTCATCCACCGCCCTGGTGCTCTCGGCGCGGCCTGGTCAACATGGTTAACGAATGCATCTGAACTGGACTGTATGTGGAGAGGCCGACAACTGGGTCCATGGCCGCACGCAAGGAAATGCCTCCTTATTACGCGCAAGATAATGGTTCCTCCACCTGACATCAGGGACCCACCAAAAGGGCCTCTGTATTTCATGAAAAAAACTGTTACCGCCGCTGACAGCTCGGACCCACCAGCTATATCTTCGCACGCAAGGAAGTGCCTCCTTATTACGCACAAAAAAATGAATACTCCCCCTATTAGATGGGACCAGTATAGTGGCAGGCTGACTTGTGGGCCTACTAAGTTGATGGGGACAGAGGGCTTTGTCAACTTAGTCAATATGCACGATTCTAGCTCCAGTGACCGTACGATGTCCATCCAACGGCCGTAGTGCTTCTTCAACCTCTGGTCTTCTTGCTCCAGCCACCCAAACCAGCATCGGTCGTGCCTTGTGCTCCTGCCTCCCGTGGCCGGCTGCGATGCGGCGGAGGCCTCACCGCCCCCTACTGCTCCCACCGCTGGCCAGCCATCCCTCTACTCACCCACACCCCCTGTTATTCTTCGGCGACTGCAGCCTCACACCGCAGCCAAACCAGTGAACCCTCGTACTCCTCTTCGCGTGGGCATCCACTGCTGCGTTTTCCCCGGCTCCGCGTCGTCCCTTCCTAGGCCTCGCCGTCATCCACCGCTGTGGTGCTCTCGGTGCGGCGTGGTCAATGTGGTCAACGATCGACTTCCATCAGAAGAGTACTATATGTGGCGAGGCTGACAGCTGGGTCCACGACAGCCACAAGGAAGTGCCTCCTTATTACGCACAAAATAATTATTCCTCCACCTGACAGTGGGGACCCACCGGACGGGTCACTATATTTCGTGAAAAAAACGTTTCCCCCTGACTGCTAGGACCCACCAGCTACACCTTCGCACGCAAGGAAGTTCGTCCGGGCAAAAAAAACGATTCGCCCCCCTGACTACTGGGACCCACCAGCTACATCTTCGCACGCAAGGAAGTGCCTGATAGTCGGGACCCATCTGGTCGAAGCGTACGTAGCATTGTAATTCTGGCCGCGAACATGTACATACATATATACTGGTCGATGTAGAGGCGCGCACATGTCGTAGTAGAGGCGCGCACGTAGCGTGTACACGTACGTCAAGCGGCCAGTGTGCAAGAAAGAAAATACGGCCACGTATGTGTACATACGGGCGGGGTATCGAACGCCTGCTCGCGCATACGTACGGCCAGGGCTCGTGTACATGGCTGGGTCGGTACGGAGAAACATCATCGTCGTCGTGTTCATGGGGAGGCAACAAAATGTGTCGTGTTCATGGGGAGGCAACGGAATGCGTCGTGTTCATCGGGAGGCAACGGAACACGTGGGAGCCAACCGGCTGGGTCGGAACAGAATGCGCCGTCGTGTTCATCGGGAGGGCTTGGACGGAACAGGCGATGGAAACGAGGCCTGGCGTACCGCAGAACGGAAGAAATGGCCTTGTGTTCAACCGGCCACATTAGAAACGAGATCCTGTTCATCGGGAGGGGTCTGGCGTACCGCAAAATGGAGGAAACGGACCTCCTACGGTCGAAACGGGGGTCCTGTTGATTAGGAGGGGTGTGGCGTACCACAAAACAGACGAAACGGACTTGTGTTGGAGCACTACAGTTGAAACAGGGGTCCTGTTCATCGGGAGGGGTGTGGCGTACCGCAAAAAAAACGCTACGGTCGAAATGGGCGTCCTATTCATCGGGAGGGGTGTGGCGTACCGCAAAACGGGACTCCACGGGATACTATTCATCTCCACCGTCGACCTCCTCCAGCCTCCACGGGCTCCTGTTTATCCAGCCTCCACCGCACGCTACTCCACCGGCTACTATTCAACCACCCCTCCACGGGCACCCCTCCCCTGTCTACTGTTCATCCAGACCTCCATGGGGTCATCCTATTCATCCAGCCCTCCACACCACATGGTCCTGTTCATCCAGAGGCAACGCCACCGCTCACTGTTCATCCAACCCCCCTCCCCCCCGCAATGCTCACTGTTCATCCAATCGATCGGCTTCGGTTAGCAGCAGTAGCGAAGGAATCGCTCGATCGGGTTCAGTTAACAACCATCGATCGATCGCTCGGGTTCAGTAACGCGTAGTCTGGAGTGCAATTGCTCGGGTTCAGTTAGAGCCCAACGCCTCGCTTGGGTTCAGTTAGAGCCAACTCCTCGCACATGCGCACGTACATGTACGAGAGAAACGCGCATCGCTTGGCCCCTAACCGCCCACCGTAACCGGGAACTCCCCAAAATTTTCCCCACCCTCGCTTCTACCACGGTTTTTTCCGTCATGGATGGCCTAAAGAATGTCATGCAGCTGCGTCTCCGGCCCGCCCAGGACGAAAAGCCCATTTTCTGTCATGATTTTTTTCATAGAAGTAGGAGCCCACCACATCTATGATGATACCGGGTTTTGTCACAATTATCATCATAGAGGTGTCATATGTATGACAGAAAAAAGTTTCGTTCGGCCCAAAATGTTACGGATGTGTCTTTTTTTTGTAGTGCCTGGACTAAGGGGTCCTTGGGCGTCCGGGCTATGTGATATGGGTCGTGAAGATATGAGATTAAAGACCTTTCCTCGTGTCTGTATGGGACTCTCGTTTGCGTGGATGGCAAGCTTGGCGTTCGGATCACGCACCTTCCTTTCTCTATAAACCAACTTTATACAACCCTAGATCTCTCCGGTGTCTATATAAACCGGAGGATTTAGTCCGTAGGGCAGGATCAATCATACAAGCTAGACATCTAGGGTTTGGCCATTACGATCTCGAGGTAGATCAACTCTTGTAACCCCTGTACTCATCAAAGTCAATCAAGCAGGAAGTAGGGTATTACCTCCATTAAGAGGGCCCGAACCTGGGTAAACATCATGTCCCCTGCCTCTTGTTACCTTCGATCCTTAGACGCACAGTTCGGGACCCCCTATCCGAGATCTGCCGGTTTTGACACCGACATGGGTGCTTTCATTGAGAGTTCCATTATGTCTTCACCAGAAAGGCTCGATGGCTCCATCAATCATCCACAACAATACCGCCCTGAGGGATACTTTCTCCCCGGACAAATCTTCGTATTCGGCAGCGTCGCACTGCGTGCCAATTCGATTGGCCATCTGGAGCAGATCGACAGCTACACCCCTGGTCATCAGATCAGTTTTGGAAACCTAAACTATGTCGCTGATATCCAAGGAGACTTGATCTTCCAAGTGTTTGTGGCCCCAATCGCAGCTCCAGCCTTAGATCCAGAACTCCTCGCCGAGTCTGAAGACGGGAGTTTAGAGCCCGCCAGACTCTCTGCAGCCATAGAGCTCTACACCGGAGATACGGAGGCGGTCGTTTCACCGGTAGGCCCGGAGTCATACCAGGCTCCCTTCATCAACACGAAGCCGGACTCATCCCCGAACACCGGATCTGAACTCTCGAGTTCTATGTTACGCGAGCTCGGCCAGGGAACTCCTGTCCCGCTCTGCTCCACGGACTCTCGCTTCCTTGTCCAAACCTCACTCTTAAACGAGGCCCTAGACTTAATGTGATCTCTCGGCATTACAGAAGGATCGTTGTCAAAGTACGCCCAGCCCACACTAGGGGCTGAGGGCGGGGAATTTTATGTCCCACCTACCACCCACTTTATAGCCACTGTCGATGACTTAACCGACATGCTCGATTACGCCTCTGAAAACATCGACGGTATGGATGACGATGCCGAAGAGGAGCAAAGCCAGAACCCGCCATTTACGAGACATTGGACGAACACTTCCTTGTATGACGTATACATGGTGGATACACCCAAAGAGAACGACGGTGATGATGAGAAGAATCTAGAGGACAAGCCTGCTAAAGCACCTCCGAAGCATCGATGTCAACGACGCAGATCAAAATCACGTCGCGAAAAAGACAGCAATACCGGCACCGGAGACAATAACACCCCAGAGAATGTCAAAGACCAAGACGCCTCGGTCAATCCAACATCCGAACAGGATGATTGGGAAGAGGGGCAAGTCAACCCCGACGATCCTATCGTGAAGGAGGGATCGAAGGATAGAAATTACCTACCGATCTCCGAAGAGGACGAGAGCCTCGGCGACAAAGAATTCATCATGCCAGAGGAACCCCTAGAACAAGAGCACTTTAAGCGCCGGCTAATAGCCACTGCAAGAAGCTTGAGAAAGAAGCGCCAGCAAGTTCAAGCTTACCAGGACTTACTGAATGACAGATGGACTAATGTCCTGGCAGTCGAGGAATACGGCCTCAAGCGCCCAACTAAGAGTTACCCAAAGCAAAGGCTGCTCTCCCAATTCAATGATGAGGTCCTAGAGCCTATACCGACCGCCTGTAATGCGACTGACAGGCCTGACCGACCACCTCGTGGCCGGGACAGAGCGGCAACCCAAGCCGAACACCAGCCTGCACCACCTCGCCCTTGAGGCAGAGAAACGGCGGCTGCAGGGTACACGCATGACCTGCGACAGAACCTGGACAATAGAGCCGGTCAAACCATATCAATTGATGGATCAAGGGGGCGCGCACCAACACAAGAGGACGGCGATCAGGCTTGGCACGACAAGCACAACCTCACCCAGGTCGAAAACCGCATACGGACCCCATCTGAACTGCGTCGTGACGTCGCCCGATATGGAGGAGCCGCACACCCCCTATGCTTCACCGATGAGGTAATGGAGCACCAATTCCCAGAAGGGTTTAAACCCATGAACATTGATTTACGACAGCACAACAGATCCTGCAGTATGGATTGAAGACTTTCTTCTCCATATCCACATGGCTCGCGGTGAAGACTTACATGCCATCAAGTACCTCCCCCTAAAACTTAAGGGACCAGCACAACATTGGCTGAACAGCCTCCCAGAAAACTCTATTGGTAGCTGGGAAGACTTGGAGGATGCCATCAGAGATAATTTCCAAGGTACCTATGCTCGGCCTCCGGACGCCGATGACCTTAGTCACATAATCCAGCAACCCGGCGAATCAGTCCGGAAGCTCTAGACCAGGTTCCTAATAAAAAAACCAGATTGTGGATTGTCCGGATGCCGAAGCCCACGCGGCCTTCAAACACAACATTCGAGATGAGTGGCTCGCCTGACACCTCGGCCAAGAGAAGCTGAAGTCCATGGCAGCCCTTACCGCACTTATGACCCGCTTTTGCGCGGGAGAAGATAGTTGGCTAGCTCGTAGAAGCAATAGCACAAGCGACCCAGGCATCTCTGAAACCTGGGACGGCAATGGCAAGCCATGACGTGACAAGCACAAGCGTCGCAACAACACCGAAGACACGGCGGTCAACGCTGGATTTGGTGACTCCAAATCCGGTCAACGGAAGAAGCCATTCAAAGGAAACAAAGATGGTCCATCTAGTTTGGACAGAATACTTGATCGGCCTTGCCAGATTCATGGCACCCCTGATAAACCTGCCAATCACACCAACAGAAACTATTGGGTCTTTAAACAAGCCAGCAAGCTCAACGTCGAACACAAGGGGAAAAGGCCGCCTAGCGAGGACGACGAAGAAGAGCCTCGCCCACCGAACATAGGGAGGGCAGAAGAAATTTCCCCCCGAGGTCAAAACAATGAATATTATCAATGCCACCCATATCCCCAAACGGGAACGCAAGCGCGCATTAAGGGACGTCTACGCCGTAGAGCCGGTCACCCCAAAATTCAACCCGTGGTCAGCTTGACCGATCACTTTCTATCGAAAGGACCACCCGACCAGCATCCATCATGGAGGTTCGGCAGCTTTGGTCCTCGACCCAATCATCGATGGGTTCCACCTCACGTGAGTCCTCATGGACGGTGGCAGTAACCTTAACCTGCTCTACCAGGACACCGTCCGCAAAATGGGTATCGATCCGTCAAGAATCAAGTCCACTAAAACTACCTTTAAAGGAGTAATACCCGGCGTAGAGGCCCGTTGCTCAGGCTCGATAACATTGGAAGTTGTCTTCGGCTTGCCCAGCAACTTCCACAGTGAAGACTTGATCTTCGATATTGTACCCTTCCGAAGTGGCTACCACGCACTGCTCGGACGGACCACTTTTGCTCGATTCAACGAGGTGTCGCACTATGCTTATTTAAAGCTCAAGATGCCCGGTCCACGCAGCATCATAAAAGTCAATGGAAACACGAAACGCTCCCTCCGCACTAAGGAGCACACCGCGGCTCTCGCAGCCGAAGTACAGAGCGACCCACTCAAGTTGCACACCTCATCGACTATCAAGCCACCGGACTTTGTTAAAAGAGTCCGGTCAGCCCCGCAAGCTAGCGGCTCGGTACTTCCAAAGCTAGACTAGCAGTTTCACCTCCGTTGATCGCCGCTCACACCCACGGAATTTGTACAGCGCATGCATCATTACGCACTCAAAATACCTTGTGCATCAACAGAGGCACAATACAGGCAGGTCTATAGTACGGCTCGACCCTGTATGACCTTCCACCCTTCTTCAATTACTTTTCTACCACTTGTGCATTCGAGCCCATATATCCTACGGACTTACAAGGACTCTCTTCGAGCCCGGTTTCGTGCGGGTAACAGAAGACCGTTCCCTTTAAGGAACCCCTCTCTACAAGGCGAAAGCGGCGCAGACATGCGGCAGGACATCCAAAGGGCTCTTCCGACCAAACCTTATTTAAAGGACCTGTACTGAGCTTTTCTCCTTATTATTAGACCCCCGGAATGTAAAATTATTTTGGTGCTTATGGTACCCTCTGTAAAGATCACGTTTTGATGTATCAATCAGATCCTAGTAGGGACAATTTTTCAGTATCAACTTTATTCATAAAACTGTACTCCGTCTCTCCAATTGTCTCACATACCTCGACACCCATTGCCAGGGGCTCTATACGGCCACATATGTACCGCCAAACAATAGCCCAAACAGCTCTGCCGCACACTTTGGCGTCCTGAACTTGGCATTATATGCATTAGCTCTGAATCATGTCTTTGGTCATTAGTTGGGTTGCCCAGCTCCTATGCTTGCTACCTTATGTTCCGTTTGTTCGGCTAGGGTAGCAAAGGGAGAACTACTACGGTTGTGTTTCTAGTTCGTCTGGTCAAGCACCTCAGTAGAGAAAGCCAAAAAATGACTGTCATGATGCGGTGAGAGTTGGTCAGCCGCTCGGTGACTTACTAAATCTGTAATGATTTTTCCGTATTAAACGAAGGACTGTTTTTCTAGTCATATGCGTAATGCATCCGCATTCGGATAGTTGCATACGTACCAGGGGCTATTTTATAGCCCCATCGTCAAACTCCTATGGCTAACTGAGAGAGGTAAAACCGCATATTCCGATTGCCTGGTTCACCGCACTGACACCTCCTTCACGGACCAAGACATTGGGTCAAGAGTGCTCATGTATACCGAACACCCCCATAGCATCTATGTGGGGGCCGAAGCCGACGACTGGAAAACTCTCAGGCATAAAAGATCGACCGCATAGGAGGAAAGAAACTTCAGATAGTGGCACCAATATATTACAAAGCCTTAAAATAATAAACACGTCCGGGTCATTTGGATACATTCATTCGAATATAATGTCGTTCAAGCATTGACACACTATCAAGCGAGCACCCTCTAAGACGTCATCTAAATAACGCTCCGGCGTGCGGTGGTCCTTGCCTTCGAGGGGATGATACATCTCCAATGTATCTATAATTTTTTATTGTTTCATGCTATTATATTATATGTTTTGGATGTTTAATGGGCTTTATTATGCACCTTTATATTATTTTTGGGACTAACCTATTAACCGGAGGCCCGGTGCAAATTGTTGTTTTTTGCATATTTCAGTGTTTCGCAGAAAAGGAATATCAGACAGAGTCCAAACGGAATGAAACCTTAGAGAGAATCATTTTTGGAACAAACGCAATCCAGGGGACTTGGAGTGGACGTCAAGGAAGCAACGAGGCAGCCACGAGCATTAGTTTAAAACCGGGCGATAGCACCGGTTCGTAAGGGCCTTTAGTGCGAGTTCCGTAACCGACACTAAAGGGTGGGGACTAAAGGTCCCCCCCTTTAGTATCGGTTCTGCACAAACCCACTGCTAAAGGGCCACCACGTGTCACGAGCCAGGGCCTAGTGTGGGGAGACCTTTAGTACAGGTTGGTAACACCAACCGGTACTAAAATTTTTGGGGGGGTTTGGTTTTATTTTTTATTTTTCCTTTAATTTGGTGTTTTCCATTTAATTCTTTTTCGTTTGCTGGTATTTAACGATACTACATATTGTACACATTAATCATATATATAAATAGAATTTCTCATAGAACCGATCATATATATATATACATGTATATATATACAGTTTTTGCTACATGTTGCCTTCAGAGCCAGTGGCATTTGACTTGGTGCCTTCGGAGCACGATGACAATTGGGAGTGGTTCATTCGGGCGGTAGCTCGTAATAGAATTCCCCTTTGGGATCTATGATCTGGTCGAGCAAAAATCCCGCTATTTTCCTCTTGAAGTGCTCGTATGCGCTCCTCTGGTCGGAGCTTCTCCCGCACTAATTCAAACTATTAAGAAGGAGATAAATATGCATGTGTATTAGTTATGTGACTAGATATCGATAATGATGTAAAAATTGTGAATATTGTTCTGTCCAACGTACCCATAGCTGTTTATCAGTATTGGTCCTTTCGGACGTCATCATGCGAATGTTCTCAAAAACATAGTATGCACACACATCAGTCCCCTGCGCCTGCTTCAGGGCCTTTACGAGAATAGAATTTAATCAGATAATAATTAATCAAGCATGATAATTAATGGTATTGAAACTAGAATTAAAGAGATGCATGGTAGCTAGCTAGTACTACTTAATTACTTATACCTTGGGTCGAAAGCAATACAACTTTTCTCTCCATTCACCTGGAACCTCTTTCAAATTCCTGAGCTTTTCCCAAGCCCTGCCCGCCGGCAAAGAAAATGAATAAACAAGTTATTAAATAGTTGACATCAGGAAATGATGAACTAAAGAGGCCGACCTATAGTTAATATTGATTGAAATTACCTGTCGACTATCCCCTTCACTATTGAGTAGTCTTTCTTTTTAAGTAGTGAGTCCAGTACTTCAACTGTTCCTTCGTCAAATTTAATGATTAACAAGATCCAATGGAAACTGCATGCACACACGTTTGCGTGTCTTAATTAAGCGGGCATGTGCATAACACTCATCATTGGTAGTAATAATTATTAACATCGAGCTAGCTAGTAAGTAAAAACAGAATTTGTAGTACAAGACAGTATGACTCACAGGAAGTTGTAAGGAAGTAGTACATATTCATTGGTATCGAGGCGCTTCAAGAACTCTAGCATGTTTTTCTCTACATCTGCTTTATACCATGGATATTTCCATGTTTGTTCATTAACGATATTTGGGTCAATGAACCCAATGCCGTAGCGTCCACCTTTTTTCATTTCATATATCTTCATCCTACACAATACCACAAAAAAGAATATAGTGAGGATAATTACAGGTAATAATCGATCAATGAGCACTACAGCTAGCTTGAGACTTAAATTACAGAAAGAAATCACTTACAGATAATAGCAACTGACAAGAGATTTGTTGAGTGCGTCTTGATTGAATAACTGTAATAGTTCTGAATACTCAACGGCCAGAGCTGGCTTATGGAAGTAATACTCTTCCTCGACTTTCACCATGAGGGACTCTCGATTGGTACTCTTGGTAATTTTCATGTACCAATCATGCAATTCATACATTGTTGTTGGGAGGGTCTTGACCTCCTCAGGCTTGACCAAAGGTTGGCCGCGGATATATTTCCGTTTTATGTCCTGCTCTCTAAGCAGAGGCATTGGCTCAATCTTGAGAAGTTGTCCAACAGTGATACCGAGCATTTCAGCCTGCCTTCAATGCTCGTCGGTTATTACCAGCTGACCGGTGCTGGTACTCTCATGTGTTGGTACAACAAGCGGGGGGATTGATTGCACTGCATGTTCTCCTAGCTGGGGAACGGTTTCCCCGCATTTTTGGCCAGCTGCTTGGCTCGAGCTCGAGCTCGACTCCTTTTGTCATGCTCGATGTGCCTTCCTGATTTGGCGCTCATAGTCTGAGTCAACGGGCTTGGGAGCTAGTGCTTTAGTCATACGAATAAAGTGGTCAACCTTATCCTCAGGCACTTTCTCCCTTGGCGGCGGTGGCGGTTTTGGTCCAAAATGGGCGTCCAGTTGGGCCTTCACTATGGCTTCATTTTGCTCCTTGGTCATGTCATAAGGCCTTTGCGGAAGAGGCGCGAGGCTTGGACCATATTGAAATCGCTTGCCTCTGCCTGTACCTCCTATACTACCTCGACTTGTAGCACTACGCACCATAGCTCCGGTGGCTATCTTTCGCGATTGCTAAGGTAGTGGAGATGGCTGACACGGTGCCGGACTTGGAGGAGGAGTGGTACGCGTTGGTGGACTTGGAGGAGGAGGAGTGGCCTCACGCGTTGGCTGAGTTGAACCAGGAGGAGTGGCCTCACGCGTTGGCTGATTTGAAGCAGGAGGAGTGGCCTGAAGCTGTGCCGGACTTGGAGGAGAGGGAGTCGTCTGCTCCTCGTCACCTCCTGGAATGTCAAGCTCTAGCTGATGCGGTGTCGGTGGCCTTCGAAAGATGATGCAATCCTTTCTCCATAGGATGATACGATGTATGGCCATTCCCAGTGTGTGCTCCTTGTCCCCTCTAGGAATGTCAAGCTGTAGCCCCGAATATTTGTCCACCACCTCATCAACCACGACACGAGCATAGCCGTCTGGAACCGTTCTGCAATGATAGGTTGCTCCGGGGGGATTTGTATAAGCAACAGCGTTCGCTGCATTCACGGATTTGTTCTTTATTTTGAAGTGTAGCTCACAGTTAGTGTTCTCCATGATGTCATCCATAGGGTATCTATCCAGTACTGCGTCTCCCGGGGCGGAACCCATGCTGCTTCTCGGCATGGACGGGACGGTGCTATCCAATGCTGGATCATCCGCTAGCTGCGGCCGCTGCTGAGACCCCCTTTCCTGGCTAAGTGAGTCGATCTGCTGCTACTACCGCTGGAATTTGAGTGCCAAGTCCGTGTGCGCTGATTCTAGGCCTTGAAGGCGTTCCGCTTCCTGCTTCCTCTGCTCGTCCTCCAGCTTCTTCTTCTTCTCCTCCTCCATCTTCCTTCTCGCACGACTTCTGTAGTCAGTGTTGTCGTGGTTCTAAGACTGACACTAGAAAAGGGGGGTAGCTATGGAGAGGCAAGATCTCAGCTATGGTGAAGGTGGACACATGGGATTTACGAGTTCTGGCCCTTCTCGGTGGAAGTAATAGCCCTACGTCTTGGTGCCCGGAGGCGGTCGACTGGATTATAGGTGTGTGATATTACAGGGGGTGCGAACCCTTGTCCCAAAGGAGGGGGCTGGCTTATATAGAGTGCGCCAGGACCCCAGCCGTCCTCCATTACAAGGGGCTTAACGTACATAAAGTAGGGACGTTACTGATAACGCCAGCCTTAAGTGTTACTTATGACCATAGAGACTACGGAGTGAATGCCTGACCGTTGCAATGCTGAGTGACTCCCGATCTTCGATGGGTCGAGTGATTCCTTGAATGGTCGAGTGGCAATAGGTAGGGGGTCGCCCGAGTGATATGTCTGGTCGAGTGGATTGCACTCGACATCTTTGACTGGGGGTCTCTTGTTGCCTCTTGGACTTCTTATCTTCCAGGGTAGTGACCTTGGGTAGGACGTATGGGTCAGGCCCATGACCCTACCGCAGGTCTGTATCCTCATCAGTAGCCCCCGAATGGATTAAGGTTCGAGTGGAAAGTAGGTTGAAGTTGAACTTGTTCTGAGCTTTACACCTCGCGAGCGTTTTCTGCAAGATGTAAAAGTCACATTGGTACTTCAGCATCGATTCAGTCGCCTCGATCCACTCAGAAAGTTGCCGACTAAACTTATAGCAGCATCTGCTGAGTGTTGTCTTGGAGTGCAAAATCCTTGGCGCGATTGATTGCAGTGTATCCCGGATTTCACGGGATACAAAATTTCGGGGAAGCGCGTGGGACAGGGAGCCCCGAAGTAGGCGAAGAGGATAAATAGTGGTGCCTCGATTTCCGCGCCGCCTTTTTCACCACATACGTCGCACGCGAGTGTTGTGGGATTTGACAGGATCACCTGGTTCCACGCGTCAGCCATTCGGAAGCATCGCTTTATAAGGCGACGGGGCCGAGGCATCTGCACTATCCACGCCTGTTTCTCTTTCTTCTTCCCCTGCTTCTCCACCGCATCCAGCTCTTCTGCTCTCGACCCTGCCGCTTTGCTGCCATGGTGAAGGACAAGACGGCGGCGCTGGAGCGCGCGAAGAAGGCATAGGGGGCGGCGAAAGGCAAGAAGTAGAACCGCGGGTCATCATCACGCGCGGGGCTGCCGCCAGGCTGGATCCAGGGCAATTGTATCCGGTCTTCGCTCCGGCAAGAAGATCTGGACGAGCTGGCAGAGTCCAGACTGATCGCCAAGGGTGCGGCAAGGCTGCCTAAGGGGAAGATGGAGCCGCAGGCTCGACCGGGTGAGTGTATATTGCTTGCCACCCACGTCGACCGGGGATTTTTGCTCCCTCCAAACCCCTTCTTTCGGGGCTTCCCGAACTTCTTCGGTGCTCAACTCCACCATTTTTCTCCCAATACCATCATGTACCTGGTCGCGTTCGTGTCGATGTGTGAAAACTTTTTGGGGTGTCATCCGCACTGGGGTCTTTTCAAACATATCTTCACCATCCGTTCCCTATCGGTGAAGAAAGCAAAAACGAGTAACTCGAAGACCCATGTCATCTAGATGTGTGGGGGTTTGGGTATCCAGAAGAAGCATCAGAGTTCTTTCCCTGCTACGACTCTCCCTGAATCGGTTAGAGGCTGACAGTCGACCTGGTTCTACTGCTAGGACTTTGCAACTCCAGGTCAGTCGACTGGCCTTCCCCACTTCACTTTCAACCATGTCCAGACTCCTTCTCCACTGAAAGTTACTGCTGCTGAGAACATGGAGACAAAGATGTTGGTTGAGAAAGTGGTCCAACTGATTAATGAGGGTGTGACTGGCCTATTCCTGCTGGAAGTATTCCTCAGTCGATGCATCCAGCCTCTTCAGGCCTGTGACCATACTATGTGGATGTACTCCGGATCTGATGACAACGCTCGGGTTCATCCAGAGGAAGTGCCACCCAAGACCGTGGCCATGTGGTTGAAGAGCATCACAGGCAACCAGGACAACCCCAGAGGAGCCAGGCGAGTCATCCCCTTCAGCGACGACAATCATCTCGACAAGGTATGCTCTTTATTCCGGCTGTCTTGCATGTATGTTCTGACTGTACTTGATCTCGACTGACTTTTACTCGACTTTTTGTCTTGTAGGTTTTCACTAAGATGTATTTGATATCCAACGGCGAACAAGCTCTGGAGCAGGACCAGGAGGGAGAGGCCAGCGCAGAGGAGAGTGGTGAATGGGAGTCTTCGCATGAAGAGGAGGAGGAGGAGAGCGAGGAGTCGGACGACAAAGAAGAAGTCGACTCACCGCCATGCTCCGAATGCCCATCCAAGCAGCACCATGACCCGACGGGTGGGCACGTGAAGAACGTGGCTCCGAGTACCCACACTTAGAAGCGCACTTGGACGTCGACTCCGGAGCCGATAGAGAAGGTCACCAAGCAGCCCAAGGTTGCTCCTCCAAAGGCTCGGAATACTTTGCCGCGGATCAAGATGGACGTCCCTGTTGCTTCGGGGTGAGTATCTTGCTTGTGTTTATATAGGTTCACTGAAGTTTTTGTTCTAACCAACCAAATCATGTATCTTTCTAGCCCCACCTTTGTTGCCACTGACATGGACATCGACAAGGCACTAGGAGACAAGGAGACCGACGATGCGGCCACCTCTCGAGCTGGTAAGTCCGTTTGACCAGGCTTCATTTAGTCGAATGGACCGTCAGTCGGCTGAATTTCCGATATTTCTCTCTTTCTGTAGTTCCGCAACAGGTCGTCGTGCTCCCTGACGAAGAAGAAGAAGAAGCGCCTCTATAGGAGAGGGGGAAGAGGAGTGGGGGCTCAAGCAGGAGGAGGCTCGAAGTTCAAGTCCCTCAGTCGATGCCGGCGCTTGAGGCAGTGGTCGAACGTTCCGGAGATCCGGTTCAGACCAAGGTCACATTCGCCAACCCGCTGACAACTGATCGTCCGCCGGGGTCGACTGCTCCAACTCCTGCCGCTCCAGTGCAACTCCAGGCGTCTGACCCAGTAGCTGCTTCGACCGCCTTGGAGCCATCAGTCTTCGCTGCATATCAGACCCTAGATGACTCGTCGAGTGCTGCCAGGGAGGCTCTTTGTTAGGTGAACCTTGTCATGGAGCAGGTGAAGGTGATGCATGAGGCTAGTCAGGTGGCTTATTACGCCAGCACTACCCTGCAGACTAATGTTCAGGTCAGCGAACTCCGACTGAACTTTTGAATGCTGTTTTATATCCGATCACCCACTGGGGTGTGCCTTTATTTAGAGTTTAGGAAATCTTCCATTTCACTTGACTCGTGCTAAGTCTTAGTAATTTGTCTGGACCAGTGGGGGCACGCCGAGTGCACCCACTGGGTGTAGTCCCCGAGACCACGGTCGACTGCTGGCAGTCGGCTGAGGTCATAGAATCTTCTCTTTTTTTGACTCACGCTGGGAAGACCCTGCTGAGTGTTGATCTGAACCAGTGGGGGCACGCTAAGTGTACCCACTGGGTGTAGTCCCCGAGACTACTATTGAATATTTGATTCGGTAGTAGTCTCAGAGTAACTTTTCACTATCATTGTCTCTTATTTCTGTCGACTGACATCTGTCTCGCTGACTGCAGAGGTCTTGTGATCTTGGAGCTCGACTTTCCGAGTTAAAGAAGAAGCATATCAGCGTTGAACTTGATCTTGAACTCGCAAAGAAGAACCTCAAGACTGCTCAAGAAGAGACGGCCATCATGGGAGGTAACCATTCGACTCTTGCCTACTTAGTAGCTCGCGCCTTTCACTACTTTTTCTTTCAGTCTCTTTGAACCGAGTGACTTCACACAAGCAGATGTGCGTAGTGAAAACCGTCAACTTCAGGCTCGTCTGAAGAGTGTTGTTTCTTTAGAGAGAATGAAGGAATCTTTGGAGAAGAAGGACCAGGACCTTGCTGCTGCTCAGAAGGAAGCACGTGAGAAGACAACGCTTGCGGACCAGAAGCTGGCTTCAGTCAGCAAGTTGGAAGAGGAGACCACGAAGTTGAAGACCGCCATCTTGGAAGCCAATCGAGAAGTCGAGCAACTAAAGAAGGACAAGGAGAACCTGACCACTATAGTTGGAGGCCTCAGAGCCAAGACAGGCAAGCTAGAGTCCTATCTGGGACAACTTGCCGCGAAACTAGTTCTGAAGCTTGAAGGTACAGCCACTCGACTGGTTCATTGTCGTTGATCGAAGTATGTTGTAATATTGTCGACTCGCTATTTTTCATGATGGAACAGAACTTTGCCAGGATTTTGAAGCTGAAATTGGGCGGGTCAAGACAGGTCTCGACACCATCAATTGTCCTGTGAAAGATGACATTGTGATGAACTTGCTGCGATTGGAATCACGCTTGGAGGGCGTTGTTGCCTATCTGGCTCAACTGAAGGCTGCGATGACCCGAGTGGACGCCCAACTCTGGCCTCAGGCGGAACTTTCTTAAGACCTCGAGTCACTGATGACTCGACTCAATCAGATTCCTGGCCCAGTGCAAGAGTGGAAGAAGTCATCCGCTCACCATGGCACTAATGTCACCCTGTCATTGGTTCGAGTGCCCTGCAAGGAGGCTGGAGAAGACAAGTTGGCGGCCCTCAAGGTTGTGAATACTAAGAAGCACTCCTTCCAATCCATCATGGACACCTTCCTTGAGGCAGCCAGTCATATTGTTGACAGCATCGACCTTGACAGCTTCTGCGATCCAGCCAGCCCTTCTCCCGTCGAGTGACCGAAAAAACATTATGCTTCGCCCTCATTTGCCTCGGAATGCCGAGTGATTTTGTAATCGTTGAAACTCCTTCGGGCCTGACGCTGGAGTACTATAATCTGCGGTTAGAAACCTTTGGACTTATCTTTGAATATGTTGTGTTTATCTTCGAGTGAAACTCATTCTTCTCTCGGATTGGTTTTTGCACTTTCAATGCAGCTTCTGAGGAAGAATCTGCAGTCGACCTGTTGGACGAGCCTTGAGCAGCATTGATCGGTCATCAGCAAGGCACTCAGCAATGGTCTTGGCATTCCTGACAGCAGTTTGCCTTGGCGCCAACCGTTGGATGAGCCTTTGACAGTGCGCACAATCTCGTCCTTCTTCTTGACGGTGCAGCCCCGGAGGGGGGGGGGGTCGTGGTCGAGCCACACCACTCGGCAGGATTGATCAGCTCATGAAAGCAGCTCGTCTTGGCGCTAGCTATTGGATGAGCCTTTGGTAGCATTGATCAGGTCATCAGCAAGGCATTCAGCAATGGTCTTGACGTTCCTGAAAGCG
>NC_041389.1:345852559-345852914 GCF_002162155.2 Triticum dicoccoides
ACACAATCTCATGCTTCTTCTTGACGGTGCAACCCTGGGGGGAGGGTTCATGGTCGACCCGTACCATTCGGTTGGGTTTTTCAAACTTAGGCGAGTACTGGACTGCAGCTAAGTCCCCGAGTGAGAGGATTGCTCGCCACTCGGTAGGATTTTTTATACTTAGGCGAGTACTGGACTGCAGCTAAGCCCCCGAGTGAGAGGATTGCTCGCCACTCGGTAGGATTTTTTATACATAGGCGAGTACGGGACTGCAGCTAAGCCCCCGAGTGAGAGGATTTCTCGCCACTCGGTAGGATTTTTTATACTTAGGCGAGTACTGGACTACAGCTAAGCCCCCCCAGTGAGAGGATTGCTC
>NC_041389.1:345853386-345896356 GCF_002162155.2 Triticum dicoccoides
CTCGGTAGGATTTTCTAATACTTAGGTGAGTACTGGACTACAGCTAAGCCTCCGAGTGAGAGGCTGACTCACCACTTGATAGGATTTTCTAACACTTAGGCGAGTACTGGACTACAGCAAAGCCTCCGAGTGAGAGGCTGGCTCGCCACTCGGTAGGATTTTTTATCACTTAGGCGAAACAGATTCGCAGCTAAGCCTCCGAGTGAGAGGCTGGCTCACCACTCGGTAGGATTGTTCAACACTTAGGCAAAACGGATTCGCAGCTAAGCCTCCGAGTAAGAGGCTGGCTCACCACTCGGTAGGATTTTCTCTTCAACTTTGGAGAAACGGATTTGCAGCTAAGGCACCCACTAGGGGATTTTAGAACATGTAAAAAATGAACAACAATCATTTGGAAGACTGTAAAATCATGTCTTTTGATATTCAAACTAAAAGGTACTTCTTATTACATCTCAACAGTCTGAATGCTTTAAGAGTAAAAGGGGCGGAGCAGTTCCGCATTCCAAGCGTGTGGCTCATCTTTATTGTGCTCGACGTTCAAAAGATGATATGCTCCATTGTGGAGCACATTGGTGACGACGAAAGGGCCTTCCCAAGCAGGAGCGAGCTTGTGTGGTTTCTGCTGGTCCACTCAAAGAACCAAGTCTCCCTCCTGAAATGCCCGACCCCTTATGTTTCTGGCATGGAATCGACGCAGGTCTTGTTGATAAATGGTCGACCGGATCAAGGCCATCTCTCTTTCTTCTTCCAGGAGATCGACTGCATCTTTCCGAGCCTATCCTGCTTCCTCTTCTGAGAAGAGCTCGACTCGGGGCACATTGGGGAGCATATCACTCGGGAGTACGGCTTTAGCTCCGTAGACTAAGAAGAATGGAGTTCATCCAGTCAACCGATTAGGAGTTGTACTCAATCCCCAAAGTACTGATGGAAGTTCATCGACCCAGGCCCCTGCTGCATGCTTGAGGTCACGCATCAATAGGGGTTTCGGTCCTTTGAGAATCAATCCATTTGCTCTTTCAGCCTGCCCATTCGACTGAGGATGGGCGACCAAAGCGTAATCGACCCTCATGCCTTGGGAAGCACAAAAGGCTCTGAACTCGTCAGAGTCGAAGTTCGACCCGTTATCCGTGGTGATGTTGTGCGGAACACCATATCTGAATATCAATTCTCTGATGAAACTTACAGCTGTACTTGCTTCAAGGTTTTTAATGGGTTTGGCTTCGATCCATTTGGTAAACTTGTCGACTGCCACCAGCACATGGGTAAATCCACTCCCGCCAGTCCTCAGAGGTCCAACCATGTCCAATCCCCAAACAGCAAAAGGCCAGACGAGCGGAATAGTCTTCAGAGCTGACGTAGGCTTATGGGACATCTTGGAGTAAAACTAACAGCCTTCAGCTTTGTCCACTATTTCTTTCGCCATCTGGTTGGCATGTGGCCAATAAAATCCGGCTCGGTATGCTTTGGCCATGATGGTCCGAGAGGACACATGGTGACCACAGGTCCCCGAGTGAATATCATTGAGGATCATTCGGCCTTCTTCTGGCGTGATGCATTTCTGGGAGACTCCAGTTACACTTTCTCTGAACAACTGACCTTTTATCACGGTAAAGGCTTTAGATCGTAGGACGATCTATCGAGCCTCTTCTTCATCCTCTGGAAGTTGTTTCCTAAGAATGTATGCAACGTACGGCACTGTCCAGTCGGGAGTGATGACCAAAACCTCCATGACTAAGTCGACCACGGCTGGGATTTTGACTTCAGTCGGATCTGTGGCGCTCTTAGGCTGTGGGGACTCTTCAGTGAAAGGATCTTCCTGAACTGAAGGTGAACAAATATGCTCCAAAAAAACATTGCTGGGAATGGCCTCTCTCTTAGAACCTATCTTTGCCAATTCATCTGCAGCTTCATTTTTCAGTCGGGGTATATGGTGAAGCTCCAACCCTTTAAACTTCTTTTCCAGCTTTCTTACCGCAATGCAATAACCAATCATGGTCGGGCTCCTGACATGCCACTCTTTAATCACTTGATTAACCACCAAATCCGAGTCACCATAGACCATATGGTGACGGACGCCGAGTGAAATGGCCATACGCAAATCATATAAAAGTGCTTCATATTCAGCTTCGTTATTGGAGGAATCAAAGTGAATCTGGAGAACATAGCTAAGCTTGTCTCCACGGGGAGATACCAATACTACCCGAATTATTGAGTGAGCAGGCACTTCTGAATCATTCTCATGAATGTAGCTCGGGCATTTTTAAGACCAAATGGAATGGTAACATAGCAAAAGCACCCGAATGGGGTGATGAAGGCTATTTTAATTTCACCGGGACCATACAGTCGGATCTGATGATACCCGGAATATGCATCTAAAAAAGACAAGTGCTCACACCCCGCCATCGAGTCAACAATTTGATCGACGCGGGGGAGAGGGAAATGATCTTTCGGGCAGGCCTGATTGATATGCTTGAAATCAATGCACATACGAAGTGAATCGTCCTTCTTAGGGACCATGACTACATTGGCAAGCCACTCGGAGTGGTAGATCTCATGGATGAACTCTGTTGCTAGGAGCCGATCCACTTCCTTGCCAATTGCTTTTCTCTTCTGCATGGCGGACCGCCAAAGATGCTCTTTGACGGGTGAGGGAGTCCTGGATTAGGGGGTGTCCGGATGGCCGGACTATGACCTTTGGCCGGACTCCCGGACTATGAAGATACAAGATTGAAGACTCCGTCCCGTGTCCGGATAGGGACTTTCCTTGGCGTGGAAGCCAAGCTTGGCGATATGATATGAAGATCTCCTCCCATTGTAACCGACTCTGTGTAACCCTAGACCTCTCCGGTGTCTATGTAAACCGGAGAGTTTTAGTCCGTAGGACGAACAACAATCATATCATAGGCTAGCTTATAGGGTTTAGCCTCTCTGATCTCGTGGTAGATCAACTGTTGTAATACCCATACCATCAATATTAATCAAGCAAGAGTAGGGTTTTACCTCCACCGAGAGGGCCCGAACCTGGGTAAAAACATCGTGTCCCTTGTCTCCTGTTAGCATCCGCCGAGACGCACAGTTCGGGACCCCCTACCCGAGATCCGCCGGTTTTGACACCGACATTGGTGCTTTCATTGAGAGTTACTCTGTATCATCGCCTTTAGGCCCGATGGCTTCTTCGATCATCAACCACGATGCGGTCTAGGGCGAGACTTTTCTCCTTGGACAGATCTTCGTATTCGGCGGCTTTGCATTCCGGGCCAACTCGTTTGGCCATCTGGAGCAGATCGAAAGCTACGCCCCTGGCCATCAAGTCAGGTTTGGAAGCTTAAACTACACGGCCGACATTCGTGGGGACTTGATCTTTGACGGATTCGAGCCACGGCCGAGCGCGTGCCGCACTGTCTCGATGGGCATGATCTAGCTCTGCCGCCGGACAGCGCATAGAGTGCCGCTCAGGAGTCCGCTCCGACCCTTAGCTCGGAGCCGACTGCGCTAACCAGGGACGGACGGTTGGACGCCGCCCCGGGAACCGCAATCTCTACGACGATGGAGCCGAATACCAGCCTAGTCCTTTGCAAGGCCCGTGACTCCAAGGTGCCGGACTCCGTTCCGGACTCCGAATCTTCCACACCCCTTCTGATCGAACCCGATTGGGCTCCGATCATGGAGTTCACCGTCCCGGACGTCTTTCAGCACTCGCCCTTTGGCGATATCTTGAACTCCCTAGAGTCTCTCTCTTTGTCAGGAGAGCCCTAGCCGGACTATGGTCAGCAGGGTTGGGATACGGACGACGAAGAAATTCGAAACCCACCCACCACCCACTTTGTAGCCACTGTCGACGATTTAACCGACATGCTGGACTTTGACTCCGAAGACATCGACGGTATGGACGCCAATGAAGGAGACGACCAAGAACCAGCACCTATAGGGAACTGGAAAGCCACCTCGTCATATGACATATACATGGTGGACACCCCCAAAGCAGGGGATGGCGAGGAAAAAATGGAGGATGACCCCTCCAAGAAGCAACCCAAGCGCCGACGTCAGCGGCGCCGCTCTAAATCCCGCCAAAACAAGAATGGCGAATCCGGCACCGGAGATAACAACATGCCGGACAGTGCCGAAGATAACCCCCTCCAGCAGGATTCAGTGCAGGAGGATGAAGGAGCCAGCCCTCATGAGAGAGCGGCCGACAGAGAGGTTGAGGACGACAACTATATGCCTCCCTCCGAAGACGAGGCAAGCCTTAACGACAAAGAATTCGTCGTGCCAGAGGATCCCGTCAAACAAGAGCGTTTCAAACGCATGCTTATGGCCACGGCACGCAGCCTCAAGAAAAAACAGTAGAAGCTTAGAGCTGACCAAGACTTGCTAGCCGACAGATGGACCGAAGTCCTGGCGGCCGAAGAGTATAAACTCGAGCGCCCCTCCAAGAGCTACCCAAAGTGCAGGCTGCTACCCCAACTTGAGGAGGAAGCAACTAAACCTACATTACCAGCATATGATGCGCCCGATCGGCCACCCCGTGGCCGCAACAGAGAGGCCTTCAGGCCCTCGACCCAAGACGCACCCCAGCACCGCTCAAAACATACCAGAGTACGAGGAGACGCAATAGACCTGCGAGACATACTAGAGGACAAGGCAAGGCAAACAAGATCGATCTACGGATCACGTGGGCACCCCACATCACGTGATGATAGCCGTCACACCGGATATGATAAATACGTCCAGGCCGAATACAACAGACCAAGCTCATCCGAGCTGCGCCGCGATATAGCCCAGTACAGGGGCGCCGCACACCCACTATGCTTCACAGACAAAGTAATGGATCACCAAATCCCCGAGGGTTTCAAGCCCGTAAACATTGAATCATATGACGGCACAACTGATCCCGCGGTATGGATCGAGGATTATCTTCTTCATATCCACATGACCCGCGGTGATGATCTACACGCCATCAAATACCTCCCGCTCAAGCTTAAAGGACCAGCCCGACATTGGCTTAACAGCCTGCCAGCAGAGTCAATTAGTTGCTGGGAGGACCTGGAATCCGCATTCCTTGACAACTTCCAGGGCACTTACGTGCGACCACCAGACGCCGGTGACCTAAGCCACATAATCCAGCAGCCAGAGGAATCGGCCAGGCAATTCTGGACACGGTTCCTAACCAAGAAAAATCAAATAGTCGACTTTCGGACGCCGAGGCCCTTGCTGCCTTCAGGCACAACATCAGAGACGAATGGCTTGCCCGGCACCTAGGACAGGAAAAGCCAAAATCTATGGCAGCCCTCACGACACTCATGACCCGCTTCTGCACGGGCGAAGACAGCTGGCTAGCTCGTAGCAATAACATAACCACGAACCCTAGTAATTCGGATACCAAGGACAACAATGGCAGGTCACGTCACAACAAGCACAAGCGCCGCATTAACAGCGACAATACTAAGGATACGGCAGTCAACGCCGGATTCAGAGGCTCTAAACCCGGTCAGCGGAAGAAGCCATTGAAAAGAAACCCTCTGGGCCCATCCAACTTAGACCGGATACTCGACCGCTCGTGCCAGATACACGGCACCCCCGAACAACCAGCCAACCACACCAACAGGGATTGCTGGGTGTTCAAGCAGGCAGGCAAGTTAAGTGCCGAAACCAGAGACAAGGGGTTGCATAGCGATGACGAGGAGGAGCCCCGGCCGCTGAACAACAGAGGACAGAAGGGATTCCCCCCGCAAGTGCGGACGGTGAACATGATATACGCAACCCACATCCCCAAGAGGGAGCGGAAGCATGCTCTCAAGGACGTCCATGCGTTGGAGCCAGTCGCCCCAAAGTTCAACCCATGGTCCTCCTGCCCGATCACATTTGATCGAAGGGACCACCCCACTAGCATCCGTCACGGTGGATTCGCCGCATTGGTCCTAGACCCAATCATTGACGGATTTCACCTCACCAGAGTCCTCATAGACGGCAGTAGCAGCCTGAACCTGCTTTATCAGGATACAATGTGAAAAATGGGTATAGATCCCTCAAGGATCAAACCCACAAAGACAACCTTTAAAGGTGTCATACCGGGTGTAGAAGCCAGCTGTACAGGCTCAGTTACACTCGAAGTGGTCTCCGGATCCCCGGATAATTTCCGAAGCGAAGAGTTAATCTTCGACATAGTCCCATTCCGCAGTGGCTATCACGCCCTGCTCGGACGAACCACATTTGCAAAGTTCAATGCGGTGCCGCACTATGCATATCTCAAGCTCAAGATGCCAGGCCCTCGCGGAGTCATCACGGTAAATGGAAACACCGAACGCTCTCTCCGAACGGAGGAGCACACAGCGGCCCTGGCGGCGGAAGTACAGAGCAGCTTCTCAAGGCAGCCCTCCAATCCGGGTATTAAACATCCAGACAACGTCAAGCGCGCCCGAAGCAACCTACAACAGAGCCGGCTGGCACGATCCGAGCAAGCATAGCATTGCGGCCCCAACCCCAGCCCTCGTCAGATGGTGCTATCGGTACCACGCGTACATAATTACACTTTGAAAATACCATGGGCATAAGGGGAGGGGCACAACTACGGCACGCCTAGAATGCGGCTCAACCGCACTTAGGGGCTCCCTATTCGGTCGTTTTTCTCTTTTTTTATATACTTTAAGGACCCAACTACTCAGAAGGCCTGTTCTGTAATACACTCGCCGAACACACGCTGCAACAACCAAGGTGAGGACAAGCCGCGTCAAATGTCCAGGTGGTCTCTATAACAAGCTAAAACCTGTTTTACCTAAAATCCCGTAGCTTGCCCCTGGAGGGGGACATGTCAAATAATCCCATCTCTTGCTTATCGCACTATTTGTATCGTTCTGCTTTCATAGCAGCAATTTTTTAATAATAAACAATACATAGCTTCTATCTATTATTGTATTCCTTTATATATATATGTATAGTCATGACATTATGCAACCGTACACTTTGGTACGGACAATACACCAAGGGCTAAAGCACCCCATAACATGGTGTGAGAAGACCGAACACTCTCATGAGTGCGGCACCCCGAACTTATAGCACTATATGCATCGGCTCCGAATCATGTCTTTGGTCAATAGTTGGGTTTGCCCGGCTCCCATGTTTTGGTACCTTACGTTCCGCAATGTTGGCTACGGTAGCGCTGGGAGAACTACTGCGATTGTGCCCCAGTTGAGTTGGGTTAACACCTCAGTAGAGAAAGCTAAAACTGACCGTCATGATAGTGCGAGAGACCGGTCGGTGTTCGCGAGGTTTTTCGAGTCCTTAAAGACTTATGCTGCTTAGAGCGAGGAACCGGACTTATGCGGCCCAGGCGTGGATAGCGCCCCGAACTCGACCTTCGGAACACTAGGGGCTTCGCCAAAATTTAAAATTATAGAATTCTATGGCTAAGTGAGAGTGATAAAGCATTATAAGTCCGACGGCCTGGTTCGTTGTGCTGAGCGCCTCCCTAGATGGACCCAAGAATGGGAACAAGAGCGCTCAGGTTTATCCCGAACACCCCAGCACTCGTGGCATGGGGGTCGAAGCCGACGACTTGCATCTCTCAGATTTGATAAATGGCCGCACAGAAGGTAATATTTTAAATTAACAAGCGTTGCTTAACGAATATGAACAAAGTTTTCAGCGTACAGGATAACAGATGTGAGCCTACTAAAAAATTACATCTTTGGAGCATTTGTCCGCTATACGGCGAGCACCCTTCAGGACTCCCTTATAATACATCTCGGGCGTGCGATACTCCTTGCCCGGCAGTGGCGCGTCCGTGAAAAGCTTCTGAGCGTCCAGCTTGCCCCAGTGCACTTTAGCACGGGCAAGGGCCCGACGGGCACCTTCGATACAGATGGAGCGCTTGACGACCTCAATCCACGGACACGCGTCCACCAGCCGCCGCACCAGACCGAAGTAGCTCCCAGGCATGGCTTCTCCACGCCACAGCCGAGCTATGAGGCCCTTCATGGCTTGTTCGGCCACCTTGTGGAGCTCGACCAGCTGCTTCAGCTGGTCGCTCTGGGGCACCGGATGTTCGGCCTCAGTATACTGAGACCAGAACAATTTTTCCGTCAAGCTCCCCTCTTCGGCTCGGTAGTATGGGCGGCATCAGACACACTACGGGGCAGATCGGCGAACGCTCCTGGAGAGCTCCGGATTCGGGTAAGTAGCAGATAATTAACTTTTATATTCTTGCTTTGCATAAAGAATGCCTTACCCGCCGCTACTTTCTTCATTGCCTCGATCTCCTGGAGGGCCTTCTGGGCTTCAGCCTTAGCGTTTTTGGCACTCTCAAGAGCCAAGGCGAGCTCGGACTCTCGAATCTTCGAGTCACGCTCCAAACTCTCGTGTTTTTCCACGAGAGCCTGGAGCTCTTGCCGCACCTCCGCCACCCGCGCCTCCTGCTTCTCTCGCTCGGCGCGCTCTAGGGCCACACTGTTTTCGGCCTTGGAGACCGCCTCCTTCAGGGTCGCCACCTCGGCTGTGGCCCCTGCAACATTTAAGTTGGTCCTGTCATTATTTGCAACCAAGTATTTCTATATACATTTACATGCGGTATTACATACCCTCCTTGTCCTCGAGCTGCTTCTTGGCACGGCCGAGCTCGTTCTCGTACCGCTCGAGGCTTCCCTTCAATGCATTAACCTCCACAGTCAGTGCGGCAGAGGTCAGCAGCGCAGCCTGCATTCCCATATCGACATATTTTTATTAGACTCCTGCGTATATCTTTTTAGATCCTCAGCTCGGCTTTTCTTTCCGAACGCCGAACCGAGCATCAAGGGCTACTGTCTATGCGGTAACATTTTTATATGTTTTGAACACATACCTCAAAGCCTGTTAATAGACTTGTACAAGCTTCTATCAGCCCGCTCTTGGCGGACTGAACCTTTTGAATTACCACACTCATAACAGTGCGGTGTTCCTCGTCGATGGAGGCGCCGTTAAGCGCCTCCAGCAAATTGTCCGGCGCCTCCGGATGGAAGGAGGTCGCCGGCGGCGTAGGCTTTCCCTTCTTATGAAGGCACCGCCTATCGGACTCTTGAACCGCTGGTGGTTCCAGAGCAGTGTCCGGCCCGGGGCCGGACATAGACCGCTCCGAGGCTTTACCCCCTTTGGGCCTGGAATCCGGGAGGTCGCCTTGAGGCGCCTCTAGGACCACCTCCTCCTGGTTCGGTACCCTTCGGGACCCCACCTCGGCGTCATCCGCAAGGAGATGGGAGGAGGCTGTTGGAAGTGAAGCACTGTTCACATCCGACGAATTCAGGGAGCCACTCGACGAATCGTCGAGCTGAGCTCTGGGCGGACTGCATGATTAAAATTCGGTGTTAGACATTACCAAATAACAGAGGAGCGCCATGAGTCATTCGTGTAACCGGACACTTACGATTTTGCCAGGGGCTTGCCCCTGGATGGCCATTCCTCCCCGCCGTCTTCGGCATCGGAGGCGTAGTCCGGCAGAAGGGTCTTCCCCTTCTTGGACCCTCCAGCCTCCCAGTTGGGGTGGCCTTCCTTTTCTTTCCTCCCCCCGTTGGAAGGGGAGAGGTTTCTTCTTCTTCCTCCTCCTCCTCGTCTTCCGAGGCGGAGGGTGCGTCGGGGTTGTCAGGCGATGAATCCGACACCACCAGGCGCCGGGAGCTCTTTCGAGTCCCGGTGGTCTTCTTCTTGGCCTTCTTCTCCGGCACCATGTGAGGTGCCGGAACCAGCAGCTTCGTTAAACGAGCGTCCGCTAGGTCTTCGGGCAAAGGACCCAGACAGTTGATCTGTCCGGCCTTCTTCTGCCAGTCCTGTCAAAGGAATGGGGGTTTAGCTCCCGCATAGAATCAAATCTATTGAAAACAGATACCCCGTAATGGGAAAAATTAGCTCACCGCGCTGGCTTGGCGCTTGGCGCAGAATCCGCAATCCTCGGTGACAGGAGGGGAGACCTCGGAGCTCTTGAATAGCACCTTCCAGGCATCCTCGTGCTTTGTGTCTAAGAGCCGGGACAGAGTCTAGTGCTGGGCCGGGTCGAACTCCCACAAGTTGAAAACCCGTTGTTGACACGGGAGAATCCGGCGGAAGAGCATAACCTGGACTACGGTGACAAGTTTAACCTTCCTGCTGATCAGGTCTTTGATGCAGGTTTGAAGTCTGGTCAGTTCTGCCGAGTTACCCCAAGACAGGCCCGTCTCTTTCCAAGATGTGAGCCGTGTGGGGATGCCAGATTGGAATTCGGGGGCCGCTGCCCATTCAGGGTCACGCGGCTCGGTGATGTAGAACCACCTCGATTGCCACCCTTTGATGGTCTCTACGAAGGCACCCTCGAGCCATGTAACGTTGGGTATCTTTCCCACCATGGCGCCTCCGCACTCCACTTGGCGGCCGCCCACGACCTTCGGGTGGACGCTGAAGATCTTCAGCCATAGGCCAGAGTGAGGCTGGATGCGGAGGAAGGCCTCGCACACAACGATGAACGCCGAGATGTTAAGGATAAAGTTCGGGGCCAGATCGTGGAAGTCGAGGCCGTAGTAGAACATGAGCCCCTAGACAAACGGGTGAAGAGGAAAACCTAGTCCGCGGAGGAAATGGGGAAGGAAAACAACCCTCTCATGGGGCCTGGGGGTGGGGATGAGTTGCCCCGCATCTGGAAGCCAATGCGCGATGTCGTCAGACAAGTATCCGGCCGTCCTCAACTTTTTGATTTGGCCCTCCGTGACAAAGGAGGCCATCCATCTACCTCCCGCTCCGGACATGATTGGAGTAGGTTGACGTGGGTAGTGCGGGCTTGGGCGTTGGAGCTCGAGCGCGCAGGGACGAAGAAGCAAAGGAGGAAGAAGGCGTGAATGGAAAGGGCGGATTCTTATCCCCTTATATGGGCGGCCAAAACTACGAGCCCCCACCGGCCTAATAAAACTCGCTTATCTCCCAAGCACCGCGGTTAATGGCACGGTTCGGTTACCCACGCCTGTATTGATGAGAATCCCAGAATTAGGGGACATGATCTCTGCTTTGACAAGACGTGCCAAGAAAACCGCCTCGCTAAATGTGCTGAGGTGGAACAGTAAAATGAATAAAGGCTCAGCCATGGCATGATGTCACACTGCGGAACACGTCAGCAGATTAGATTTGTGTAAATATTATTCTCTCTACGGTGGAATGTGGAACTTATTTTTGCAGAGCCGGACACTATCCTGGTGTTCAATATCTTCTATCAAGTATTCGGAGGAGGAACCCACCTTGCAATGACGAAGACAATTTGCGCGCCGGACTCGTCGTCATTGAAGCCTGGTTCAGGGGCTACTGAGGGAGTCCTGGATTAGGGGGTGTCCGGATGGCCGGACTATGACCTTTGGCCGGACTCCCGGACTATGAAGATACAAGATTGAAGATTCCGTCCCGTGTTCGGATAGGGACTTTCCTTAGCGTGGAAGGCAAGCTTGGAGATACGATATGAAGATCTCCTCCCATTGTAACCGACTCTTTGTAACCCTAGCCCTCTCCGGTGTCTATATAAACTGGAGAGTTTTAGTCCGTAGGACGAACAACAATCATACCATAGGCTAGCTTCTAGGGTTTAGCCTCTCTGATCTCGTGGTAGATCAACTCTTGTAATACCCATACCATCAATATTAATCAAGCAGGAGTAGGGTTTTACCTCCACCGAGACGGCCCGAACCTGGGTAAAAACATCGTGTCCCTTGTCTCTTGTTACCATCCGCCTAGACGCACAGTTCGGGACCCCCTACCCGAGATCCACCGGTTTTGACACTGACAACGGGTTTTCCCTTGGGGTCGACACGCAAATGGTGCTCAGACAGTTCTCTGGGTACACACGGCATGTCAGAAGGTTTCAATGAAAAGATTTCCCAGTTCTCACGGAGGAACTAGATGAGCGCATCTTCCTATTTGCTGTCGAGTGTTGTTGATATATGAGTCGGTGCGGCATTGGGATCGGTCAGGTGAATATGAATCGGCTTCGTTTCACCAGACGACTGAAATGCAAAATCTGTGACAGGCCTCTTAGCTCGGAGCAAATCACTCGAATCTGCATTCTTTTGATATTCTTGAAATTCAACTGCTGCCATTTGTGCATCGGCAATTTTGGAACCCTTCTGGAAGCACTCCTCCGCCTTCTGCCGATTGCCAGTAACTGTGATCACACCTCTGGGGCCAGGCATCTTCAACTTGAGGTACACGTAACATGGTCGAGCCATAAAACGTGCGTAGGCAGGCCTGCCCAGAATGGCATGATAAGCACTCTATAAATCCACAACTTCAAATGTCAATTTTTCCTTACGGTAATTCTTGTAATCACCGAAACCACGTCAAGGGAGATCTGGCCGAGTGATTCGGCTTTCTTTCCAGGGATAACACCATGGAAACTCATATTGCTTTCGCTAAGTTTGGACATCGGAATGCCCATTCCCTTCAAAGTTTCAGCATAAAGGACATTCAGGCCGCTTTCACCATCCATTAGCACTTTGGCCAGTCTAGTGCCTTCGACAACTGGGTCGACCACCAACACTTGCCTCCCAAGGGTGGCTATGCGAGCAGGGTGATCAGACTGGTCGAATGTGATGTCTATCTGAGCCCATTTCAGGTATGTGGTCGTCGTCGCCGGAGCAACCATATTCACTTCTCTGTTGATAACTTTCAACCGACTCTTGCTCTCAGCATCAGCAAAAATCATGTGGTTGGAATTGACTTTGGGATAGCCGTCGTCTTCCTCTTCGTCCTCGTCTTTGTCCGACTCTTTTTCCTTCCCACTGTGTTGTTTCTCTCAAAACTTCTGGATCAGGAGTCGACATTGTCGAGTGGTATGCTTAGGGTAAATCAAATTACCCTCTTCGTCCTTCTTCGTGTGGATGTGACACGCTAAATCCAACACATTATTTCTTGCTTGATCCTTTACTTTCTTAGGGGGGCCAGGGCCCTTTAGGTTTTCCCTTAAACTTTCCTTGAGTCACTGCTGCAATCTCACCGGGTGCTGCAGGCTTGGCCTTACGTTTCTGTTTCTGATTGGAATTACCCCCACTGTCCTCTTGGCCGACTGGTTTACCCTTTTCCCTACGGAGTCGATCCTCTTCTTCTCCGTTAGCGTACCGTGTTGCTATTTCCATCATCCAAGTCAGAGTCATATCTCCAGTCCGATCGAACTTCAGGACCAACTCTCGGTATTTGACGCCTTCCTTGAAGGCACACACTGCTTGATGCTTTGATACATTTTCAACGATGTGATGCAAAGTGGTCCACCTCTGAATGAAATCCCTTAGAGTCTCACTCGGTTTCTGCACACAATGATGCGACTCTGTCAATCCTGCTGGCCGCTTGCAAGTGCCCTCAAAAGTTCTGATGAACACTCAAGCCAGCTGTTCCCAACTATATATATTGTCTGGGGCTAACTGAGTAAACCACGCTCGGGCTGACCCTTCTAACATCAGAGGAAGATGTTTCATTGCCACTTCATCATTCCTGCCAGCAATCTGCACAGCCACTCGGTAATCCTCAAGCCAAGTTTCAGGCTTGGACTCTCTAGTGAACTTACCGACTCCAGTCGCCAACCTGAAGTTGGGTGGAATCACTGCAGCCCTGATGGCTCTGCAGAAACATTCTGGACCCGAAACATGCACTCTGCTGCCGGTCGGACGATCTCTACCAGGGTCTTCTCTATGCGCTCTGTTCCGGTCAACTAGACCTTGAACGAGGATAGATCTTGCATCGAAGCCTGGCTCTCTTGGGTCAGCTGGTGCTCTGCGCTCGCCACTTTGATGGCGTCTATCATCGTATTGCCGAGGCACATATTATGCACTCCTCGGAGGAGGTGTAGGCACTCGACAGCGATTGTCGCGGTCGAGTCGGTGATCATACTGCCCACGGCCTTCACACCGCAGGGGTGATCTTGGGCTATGGGCTGACTGAACTGTATCCACTACTATGGATCTGCTATGAATCGTATTACGCGACTGAGACACTGCTGTGTTATCTTCTACTGCTGCCCGGAACAAGGCCCGGATCTGCATCAAACCTCTGCCAGCCTCCGACTGGGAAGGTTGAATCGACTCTGCTATTCGGGCCGCAGCTGTGAGATTCTGCATCGGAGTACGGTATACCTTAGGCGGAGGCGGGAAAAACTGTCATCGACTGGACTCAGGAATCTGCTCCCGAGCACGCTCATCGAGAGCGTGCTGAAGGTTCTCCAGTCGAGTGTGCTCAGCCAAATTAGCCAAGCGCACCTCTTCCAAGGTCCGAGCCTCAGGGGTTTCTCCAATGATGGGTGTGTGGAGTGCATCCATGTTGCGGCGACGAAGTTCTTCCCTCTGCTGCGAAGAGAGGGGTTTGGGATGGTACTCCTCGTGGACGCACGATGGATCACCGCCACCATCCTCGCCGTCAACACGGCAGAAACCAAGCGGACTACATGGTCCATTGACCATCAAGACTTTAGCTGCAGGGTCGCTGCTATCGCACTCGGATGCAGTCTCCGCGGAGCCAGTCGACAGATCGAACATGCGGTGGAGAGTTTCATCGGACTCGATTTCCGCGACTTGATGGGTGGCCGAATGCCGAGCCACCGCATGTTTCACCCACCGTTGAAGCCGCGACCGACCAGATCGCTTGCAGCGGTGAACAGCAGGGAGGGCAGACACCAACGGAGCCGACCGATACTGGGTCGACGGCTGCCGGAGAAGGACACCGCGAACGCATGCACGAAAGTGTGTCGCCCCTCGGACGGGGAGCGCCTCACCATCAAGGGGAGCTTCCTGAAGCCAAGCGGAGTCGTCGGCGATGAAAACGAGCACGCCGAGAAGGGTCTCGTGGAATCCACTACCGGAAACCATGATGATGGTGATCGGAAAAATTGCAACTTCACCAATAAGTCGCTAAGACACCTGCCCCACGGTGGGCGCCAATTGTCGTGGTTCTAAGACTGACAGTAGAAAAGGGGGTAGGTATGGAGAGGCAAGATCTCAGCTATGGTGAAGGTGTACACACGGGATTTACGAGTTCAGGCCCTTCTCAGAGGAAGTAATTATCGTGGTTCTAAGTCTGACAGTAATGTAGGGGGGTACTAAGGAGAGGCAAGATCCTAGGTATGGAGTAGTTGTGCACACAAGAGTTTTACGAGTTCAGGCCCTTCTCGGAAGAAGTAACAGCCCTACATCTCGGAGCCCGGAGGCGGTCGACTGGATTATATGTGTGAGAGTTATAGGGGTGCGAACCCTTCTGCCAGTGGAGGGGGTGGCTTATATAGAGGATGCCAAGACCCCAGACAGCCCACATAGCGGAGGGTTTAAAGTACATTAAGGCTAGGCATTACTGGTAACGCCTTGCATAAAGTGTCATCATGACCATAAAGACTACTTAATTACAGACCGTTTGGATACAGAGTAGATCTTGAACTCCTGGTGGTCGAGTGAGTCTTCATGGTCGAGTGTCTTCCAGTCCGTCGAGTGGAATCTCCCTTGGTTGACTGGAAGATGGTTTCTTCTGTAGATGTCCTTAGGGAGGGTACCTGGGACAGGTTCATGACCCTACCCTATGTACATGACTTCATCATTAGCCCCCGAATGGATCGAGGTTTGAGTGAGGAAGGAGTTGATAATCTATCCGACCTGTTTTCTGGTGCTGTAAATGTGTCCTACTCTGGATCAATGACCTTTAAGTGAGGGTGTCAACTTTTCTTTCAGTCGCCTTGATGCATTCTTTATATCTGTCGAGTGAACTTTTGTGAACTTGGGGATTTTCGAGCGACAGATCGCAGGAGATCTTCCATCTGACAAGTTGCCCTGCGGTTAGAGGTTTTAGCGAGATCCAAATTTCGTGAAGCGCGCGAAGTGGAGAAGACCGCTGTACTCGGATGGGATAAGGCAGAGACGCCTCGATTCCCACGTTGTCTTTTTCGCCACGTATCGTTCGCGCGACTATTTCGGGATTTGACAGGATTGCCCGGGCCTACCAGTCAGCCACTCGGAAGCGGCTCCATATAAGGCACCGGGCGGAGGTTTTTCAACAGTGCTCCCTCATTTTCCCCTCCCTCGTCTTCAGATTCATCCACTGCGCCTGTTATCTGTTCAGCGCCGCTGCCTTGTACCAGCCTCGTCGGCGACAATGGTGAAGGAGAAGACGACGGCTTTGGAGCGGGCGAAGAAGGCGACAACGCAGGCGAAGGGGAGAGCGACCAGTCAGGGTGGATCCTCGTCGTGGTCCCGCCTGCCACAAGGTTGGATCCAAGGGGATTGGATCCGCTCGACCATCACCCAGAAGGATCTTGACGACCTGGCCAACGAGGGGCTGATCGAGCACGGAGCAGCGAGGCTTCTGGGGACAGAGTGGCAGCCGCATCCTCAGGAGGGTGAGTGTGTCCTCCTAGCGACTCATGTCGATCGTGGGTTTTCTTTGCCGCCGCATCTTTTCTTTCGGGGGTTTCTGAACTTCTTCGGTGCTCAGCTCCATCACTTCACACCCAATTCCATTGCCTATCTCGTCGCCTTCGTGTCTCTGTGCGAAAACTTCTTAGGTTGTCGGCCGCACTGGGGCCTTTTCAAACACATATTCACTTGTCGCTCTTAGACGGTGAAAAAGGCTAATCCAAAGGACGAGAGAACCCAAGTAATCCAGATGTGTGGGGGTCTTGGGGTCCAGATGAGGAGTAAGAGTGCTTTTCCGGCTATGACCCTTCCCGAGTCAGTTAGAGGGTGGCAGTCGACCTGGTTCTACTGCCGAGACCAGTCGACTGGGATCCCTCCCTTCTCCATGAGTCGAATGAACAAGGCGTCTTCTCTGAAAGTAGTTCCGGAGGAGAAGAACCAGGTTAAAATGTTAATGGAGTGGGTAGTCCAACTCATTCGCGATGGTGTGACTGGCATGGATCTTCTGGAGGTTTTCCTTTGACGGCGTATCCAGCCACTCTAGTATCGGGGCCACCCGATGTGGTTGTACTCTAGTAATGAAGACACCACTCGGGTCCACCCAGAAAAGGTCGACGATGTCACATTGGAGAGGTGGATGACTACCATCACGGGGAACAAGGAGAACCCTCATGGGGCCAGGAGGATCCCACCACTTGACCAATCTTATGAGGCAGACAAGGTATGACCACTTATCTCTGATTGTAATCACGTTCCGTCCGTTCTGTTTCGTTGCAGATCAGTCAATGGACTTTTGTCTTGTTTGTTGTCTTTCAGGCTACCACTGAGTTGTATTCGATGCCCAACGGGGCGCAAGCACAGACCGAGGAGGAGGAAGGAAGTGGAGGTGAAAGTCAGGAGGAGTGGGAATCGGATGGCGATGAGGGTGATGAAGATGCAGGCTCCGATGAAGAGGAAGAGGAGGAGGAAGAGGAGGAGGAAGTTGCGCCTCCCCGTTCTGAAAGAAGGTCCAAGCTTGCTCATGACCCTGCGATCGAGCGCGGCAAGGGGGCTGCACCTGCTGTGCAATCAACCAAACGTCCTCGGACGACCTCTCCGGCGCCGACTGAGAAAGCGCCGAAGCAATCTCGAGTGGTGCCGTCGAGGCCGACGAAGGCTTTGCAAAAAATGAAGATGGTGATTCCCACTATTTCTGGGTAATTACATAGCTCGTGTCCTCTTGTTTCTCATGGATTTATTCTTGGTCAGTTTGTTAGCTGGTCGACTGATTTCTGAAACTACAGTGCTGCTACTTCTGATACCTCGGCCAGACCTGATGATCAAGAAATGGAGGATGCCGTCACTTCCAACCCTAGTATGACCTTTGAAGTTTCGTTTTCAGTCGGTGGGATCTTCGTTTTTTAACTTTGACTCTTTTCTGCAGCTCCATCTAACATCATTATTGATCTTCCTAATGATGATGAAGATGAGGAACCACTAAGGCAGAGGAGGAATAGGAGAGCGTCTGCTGGCAAGGCAACTCTGGTCGTATCAGCACCTCAGACGTTAGTCACGGAGGGGGACAGCGTCACTCGGCCTACCGTATCCTTTGCGGTGCCGCTGACGAGTGCTCGCCCTTCGACGTCGAGTGCTGGCCAGCCTTCACTTTTATCTACCCACCACGTCCCTGAAGACCAAGCAAGCGCTGCTAAAGAAGCCATGCGCCAGGCGGGGGTTATGATGGAGCAAGTGAAGGCGATCCGAGACGCCAGTCAAGCAGCTTATGACGCCAGTTCAGCCCTTCAGAGCAATGTTCAGGTTGGTCGATCACTGCCTGTTCTGTTAGGATATGGTATCTGGAGGCTTTTCTTTCTGAAAATCTTAGTATCTTTTGTACACCCACTGTGTGTCGATTGAGAATCTGGATTGGTGGGGGCACGCTGAGTGCACCCACTGTGTGTAGTCCCCAAGGCTATGGTCGACTGCTAGCAGTGGACTATAGTCTTTATGTCTTGAGTTTTTATTTTTTCTCATTACTGTCTTCACTCGATCTGGTCGAACGGAATCATAAACTGGTGGGGGCACGCTGAGTGCACCCACTGGGTGTAGTCCCCGAGACCGTGGTCGACTGCTGACAGTCGACTACGGTTTGAAGAACACACCCTCTCTTTCTCTTTTTTGGTCAACTGACCGACTCTAAGTCTAGCTGATAGAACTAGTGGGGGCACGCTGAGTGCACCCACCGGGTGTAGTCCCCGAGACTACAGTTGAATGTTTAGATTCAGCAGTAGTCTTAGAAATGCTACGATTTTTCTCTTAGTTCACTCGGAAGTGACCTATCTTTGACATCTGTCGACTGGTTTTTTGCAGAGATCTTACGAGCTTGCAGCTCATTATACTGAATTGGAGAACAAGCATATCCAACTCGAACTTGACTTGAAGCTTGTCCAGGAGAACTTCACAAAGGCGAAGGAGGAGGCAAAAGGTATGTTTGGTGAGAATCTTGACGACTGTCTTTGTTTCTTGTCTGTCCCCGAGTCTGATCTTATTGTGATTCTGCAGATAAACTGAGGGATGCTCTGAAGAAGAAGGATCTTGACCTCTCCGAGGCGCTGAAAGCGGCTTCGGACAGGAAAAAACTTGCAGAAGAGAAGTTGGCTTCGGTCAGCAAACTTGAAGAGGAGAATGCCACTCTGAAAGCTGCTCTTGACGCGGCCAACAAGGAGGTCACCTAGCAGAATCGTGAGAAGATAGCCCTGAGTGACAAGGTTGGCGAACTGGCGGGAAAAAGAATGACTTGGAGGCTTATCTGAGAGGGCTCGCCAAGAAGTTATTCCTCATGCTCGAAGGTAACCCCTTATATCCGACTGGTAATCACTGACTTTGTGAGAACATTAGCTTATCCTTGCACCGTATCCACAGAATTCTGTCAAAACTTTGAAGAAGAGACTAGTCGAGTGGAGACCGGCTTGGACCCCATAAACTCTCTCGTGAAGGATGAAGCCGCCATGAACGTTCTCCGACTCGAGTCTCGCATTGCTGCTGTTGTTGACTACCTTGCAAGGCTGAAGGTCGCGACGTCACACATCGACACGGCGCTCTGGCCAGGAGAAGCACTTCAGAACGACCTTTAATCCTTGATGACTCGACTGAACGAAGTTCCAAGTCGAGTGCACGAATGGAAGAAGTCTTCTGCCAGATGCGGTGCCGACGTTGCTCTATCTCTCGTCCGTGTTCACTGCAAGGATGCGCGAGAGGACAAGCTGGCAGCTCTCAAGGTGGCCAACACCAAGAAGCATGACTTCTGATCCTTTATGGAGACCTTCATCGCTGCTGCCACTCGGATCGCAGATGGAATCGACCTGGACGAGTTTGTTGCGCCTTCCAGCCCTCCGCAGGAGGGGTAAAAAACTTCTATGCTTGATGCTTTGAATTTGTCTCGGAATGCCGAGTGATTTTTGTAACCGATAAACCTTAACAGGCTTGATGCCTGAGCGCTTCTGGATCCGTAGGACGCTATCCGAACTTGGTTTGCCGTTGAACATGTTTGCTTCCGCTTTCAAACAATCATCATCCTTGGCTTGGAATATATACTAGAATCTGTGATGCTCTTTTGCAGGTAGGGACGAAGCACAAATTGCAATCGACTTGTACTTCACCATACTTAGCCGAGCACTGGGCTGCAGCTAAGCCCCCGAGTGGAAGGTTTGCTCTCCACTCGGTAGGATTTTCGAAAACTTAGGCGAGCACTGTGCTGCAGCTAAGCCCTCGGGTGGGAGGTCTGCTCTCCAATCGGTAGGATTTTCATCACTTAGGCGAGTACTGGACTGCAGCTAAGCCCCCGAGTGGGAGGTCTGCTCTCCACTCGGTAGGATTTTCAAAAACTTAGGCGAGCACTGGGCTGCAGCTAAGCCACCGAGTGGGATGTCTGCTCTCCACTCGGTAGGATTTCCAAAAACATAGGCGAGCACTAGGCTGCAGCTAAGCCCTCGAGTGGGAGGTCTGCTCTCCACTCGGTAGGATTTTAGTGGCGTACCTCTGAAGAAGAAGGTTACAGTCGACCTGCACCTCGTCCTCCTTGGGGGTCGCACGTTGTATTTGTGGCGTAGCTCGGAAGGAGAGGGTAGCAGTCGACCTGCACCTCATCCTCCTTGCGGAGTGCACGTTGTATTTGTGGCGTAGCTCGGAAGGAGAGGGTAGCAGTCGAACTGCACCTCGTCCTCCTTGCGGAGCGCACGTTGTATTTGAGGCGTAGCTCGGAAGGAGAGGGTAGCAGTCGACCTGCACCTCGTCCTCCTTGCGGAGCGCACATTGTATTTGTGGCATAGCTCGGAAGGAGAGGGTAGCAGTCGACCTGCACCTCATCCTCCTTGCGGAGCGAACGTTGTATTTGTGGCGTAGCTTGGAAGGAGAGGGTAGCAGTCGAACTGCACCTCGTCCTCCTTGTGGAGTGCATGTTGTATTTGTACTTAAGCGAGCGCTATGCTGCAGCTAAGCCTCCGAGTGGGAGGCTGGCTCACCACTCGGCAGGATTTTGTTTAAACTTAGCCGAGTACTTGGACTGCAGCTAAGCCTCCGAGTGGGAGGCTGGCTCACCACTCGACAGGATTTTGTTTAAACTTAGGCGAGTACTTGGACTGCAGCTAAGCCTCCGAGTGGGAGGCTGGCTCACCACTCGGTAGGATTTTATTTTAAACTTAGGCGAGTACTTGGACTGCAGCTAAGCCTCCAAGTAGGAGGCTGGCTCACCACTTGGTAGGATTTTATTTAAACTTAGGCGAAACGGATTCGCAGCTAAGCCCTCTAGTGGGAGGCTGGCTCGCCACTCGGTAAGGATTTTTTTTACAGACTTAGGTGAAACGGATTCGCAGCTAAGCCACCCACTGGGGGACTTCTTTATGTGGACAAAAGTAACAATAATTACTGGTAAAATTATAAAGTTCTTGTCTTTGATAAATAAACTACAGAAGTACTTTTATTACAACTCATCTGAGTGAATACTTAAGTATAAAAGGGGCGGAGCAGCTCCGTGTACCATGCTCTGGGCTCGTCAATCTGGTGCTCGACATTGTAAAGGCGGTATGCTCCATTGTGGAGAACCTTGGTGACGATGAAGGGACCTTCCCAAGTAGGAGCAAGCTTGTGTGGCTTCTGCTGATCCACTCGGAGAACTAAATCTCCCTCCTGGAAAGCTCGACTCTTCACATTTTTGGCATGGAAGTGACGCAAGTCCTACTGATAAATGGTCGATCGGATCGAGGCCATCTCTCTTTCTTCTTCTAGAAGGTCGACTGCGTCCTGTCGGGCTTGCTCTGCTTCAGCTTCGGTGTAGAGTTCGACTCGGGGTGCGTTGTGAAGCAGGCCACTCGGCAGGACAGCTTCAGCTCCATAGACCAAGAAGAACGGAGTTCTCCTAGTCGACCGGTTTGGCGTGGTCCTTAATCCCCAAAGCATCGACGGAAGTTCGTCGACCCATGCACCGGCTGCGTGCTTGAGGTCGCGCATCAACCGAGGTCTCAACCCTTTGAGAATTAAGCCATTTGCTCGTTCTGCCTCTCCATTTGACTGGGGGTGAGCGACTGAAGCATAGTCAACTCATATACCCTGAGATGTGCAGAAGGCTCTGAATTCTTCGGAGTCGAAGTTTGACCCATTGTCTGTGATGATGCTGTGCGGAACTCCATATATGAATATCAACTCCCTGATGAAGCTGGCGGCAGTGCCGGCATCAAGATTCTTGATGGGTTTAGCCTCAATCCACTTGGTGAACTTGTCGACTGCTACCAGCACATGGGTGTAGCCGCTTCTGCCTGTTCTCAGAGGTCCAACCATATCCAACCCCCATACAGCGAAAGGCCAGACGAGTGGAATGGTCTTCAAGGCAGAGGCGGGCTTTTGTCACATATTGGAGTGAAATTGACATCCTTCGCACTTGTCGACTATTTCCTTTGCCATTTCATTCGCTCTTGGCCAGTAAAATCCTGCTCGGTATGCTTTAGCCACAATGGTCCGAGAGGATGCATGATGACCACAGGTCCCCGAGTGGATATCATCAAGGATTATCCGACCTTCTTCTGGCGTTATACACTTCTGACAAACTCGAGTCGCGCTTTCTCTTTACAACTGTCCCTTAATCACGGTAAAGGCCTTATATCGGTGAACGATCTGTCGAGCCTCTTCCTCATCTTCTGGGAGTTCTTTCCTCAAAATATACGCGATGTACGGCATTGTCCAGTCGGGAGTGATAACCAATGCTTCCATGATCAGGTCGACCACCGCTGGAATTTCTACTTCAGTCGGATCTGTGACGCTTTTTGGCTGTGGAGCTTCTTCGGTAAAAGGACCTTCTTGAACTGATGGAGTATGGATATGCTCCAAGAACACATCACTGGGGATGGCTTCTCTCTTGGAACCTATGTTCGCCAAATCATCAGGCGCTTGATTCTTTAGTCTGGGTATATGATGGAGCTTTAACCCTTCAAATTTCTTTTCAAGCTTTCTCAGTGGATTGCAGTATCCAGTCATGGCTGGGCTTCTAACGTCCCACTCCTTCATCACCTGATTGACCACCAAATCCGAGCTACGCCACAAATAAGGCGACGGACACCGAGTGAAATGGCCATGCGCAACCCATACAAAAGTGCCTCATATTCTGCTTCATTGTTGGAGGAATCAAAGTGAATCTGGAGCACATATCCGAGCTTATCTCCTCGGGGGGAAACCAATACAACCCCATCACCGGAACCATTCAACATCTTACAACCATCAAATAACATGGTCCAGTGCTCCGAGTGAACTTGAGTCAGTTGTTGTTGTTCGATCCACTCGGCAATGAAATCTTCTACTGCCTGGGACTTAATGGCTTTCTTTGCCTCAAACTTGATATCAAGGGGAAGAAGTTCAATCGCCCATTTTGCTACTCGACCAGTTGCATTTCTGTTATGCAGAATCTCTGACAGTGGGGCGTCGCTCACGACTGTAATGGAATGATCAGAGAAATAATGAGAAACTTTCTTCATGGTCATGTAAATCCCATACACAAGCTTCTAGTAATGAGGGTATCTCTGCTTCGATGGGGTCAATACTTCGGAAAGATAATACACAGGGCGCTGAACTTTGAAGGCTTTCCCTTCTTCTTCCCGCTCGACCGTAAGCACTGTACTGACGACTTGTCCTGTGGCTGCAATGTAAAGCAACAAAGGCTCTTTGCTGATTGGGGCAGCAAGCACCGGCTGGGTGGAGAGCAGAGCTTTTAACTCTACAAATGCTGCATCAGCTTCCGGAGTCCACTCGAACTTGCCTGACTTCTTCATCAGTCGGTAAAGAGGTAATGCCTTTTCACCGAGGTGAGAGATGAATCGACTTAACGCGGCCAAGCATCCAGTAAGCTTCTGGACATCGTGCACACGCACGGGGCGTTTCATCTGGAATATTGTATTAACTTTTTCTGGGTTGGTGTCGATTCCTCGTTCGGAAACGAGAAAACCGAGTAACTTCCCGCCAGGAACTCCGAATGTGCACTTTGATGGATTAAGCTTGATATCATACCTACTGAGATTGGCAAATGTTTCAGCTAGGTCAGTCAACAGGTCGGAACCCTTCCGTGACTTGACCACAATATCATCCATGTACGCTTCCACATTCCGACTGATTTGAGTGAGTAGACACTTCTGAATCATCCTCATGAACGTGGCTCCGGCATTATTAAGGCCGAACGGCATGGTGACATAGCAGAAGCACCCTAACGGAGTGATGAAAGCTGTTTTGATTTCATCGGGTCCGTACAGACGGATCTGATGGTACCCGGAATAGGCGTCTAAAAATATAATCTCTCACACCCCGCATTCGAGTCGACAATTTGGTCGATGCGAGGGAGAGGAAAATGATCTTTTGGGCAGGCCCGATTGATATGTTTGAAATCAATGCACATGCGAAGTGAATTGTCCTTCTTGGGGACCATGACAACATTGGCGAGCCACTCGGAGTGGTAAATCTCTCGGATGAACTCGGCTGCTAGGAGCCGAGCCACCTCTTCACCAATGGCTTTTCTCTTCTGGATGGCAGAGCGTCGAAGATGTTCCTTCACAGGTTTTACCTTTGGGTCGACTCGTAGGCGATGCTCAGCCAGCCCCCTGGGAACTCCCGGCATGTCAGCAAGCTTCCATGCAAAGATGTCCCAGTTCTCACGGAGGAACTGGATGAGCGCTTCTTCCTATTTGGAGTCGAGTGTTGTTGACATATAAGTTGGAGCAGTGTTGGGATCAGTCGGGTGGATGTGAATCGGCTTTGTCTCACCGGACGACTGAAACGCTGATTCGGTAGCAGGCTTCTTGGCTCGCAACAAATCACTCGGATCCGTAGTTTTCTGGTATTCCTGCAGCTCTACCACTGCCATCTGAGCATCGGCGATCTTTGAGCCCTTCTGAAAGCACTCTTCTGCCTTTTTCCGATTGCCAGTGATAATGCTCACCCCTTTGGGACCAGGCATCTTCAGTTTGAGGTACACGTAACATGGTCGAGCCATGAATCGTGCATAAGCTGGCCTGCCTAGAATGGCGTGATAAGCACTCTGGAAATCCACAACTTCAAATGTTAACTTTTCTTTGCGGAAATGCTTTGAATCGCCGAAAACCACATCAAGAGCGATTTGGCCGAGTGACTCAGCCTTCTTTCCAGGAATGACTCCATGGAAGCTCATGTTGCTAGAACTGAGTCTGGACATCGGAATGCCCATTCCCTTTAGTGTCTCCGCATACAATATATTCAATCCACTGCCACCATCCATCAAAACCTTAGTCAGTCGAGTGCCTTCGACAACAGGGTCGACCACCAAAGCTTGCCTCTCGGGGGTGGCTATGTGTGTCGGGTGATCAGACTGGTCGAATGTAATAGCGGTCTGAGACCATTTCAAGTAGCTGGGTGTCGCCGGAGCAACCATTTTCACCTCACGGTTGATGACTTTCAGTCGACTTTTGCTCTCCACATCAGCAAAAATCATCAGGGTGGAATTGACATGGGGGTAATCTTCACCATTGTCCTCTTTGTCCTCAGCCTTGTCCGACTCCTTTTCCTTATACTTGGGCTGTTTTCCTTGAAACTGCTGGATTAAGAGCCGGCACTGGCGAGTGGTATGTTTCGGGTAAATGAAATTACCCTCTTGATCTTTCTTCGTGTGGATGTGGCATGGCAAATCCATCACGTCGTTTCCTTCCTTATCCTTCACTTTCTTCGGGTTCCAGGATCCTTTGGGCTTCCCTTTGAACTTGCCCTGAGTCACGGCCAGGGCTTCTCCAGGAGCAGCTGGCTCGGCTTTCCGCTTCTGCTTCCGATTGGAGTTTCCTTTTTCTGACTGGCTTGGCTTGTACTTGCCACTCCGGAGTCGATCCTCTTCTTCATGATTGGCGTATTTGGTGGCAATCTCCATCATTCGACTCAGGGTCATGTCTCCAGTCCGACCAAACTTCAAACTCAATTCTCTATTCTTAACGCCTTCCTTGAAGGCACATACGGCTTGGTGGTCAGATACATTCTCCACTGTATGATGCAACGTGATCCACCTCTGGATGTAATCTCTCAAGGTCTCATTTGACTTTTGCACGCAGACTTGCAACTCAGTCAAACCTACTGGTCGCTTGCAAGTTCCTTCAAATATCCTGACAAACACTCGGGTAAGATCCTCCCAAGTGTAAATGCTGCTAGGTGCCAATTGATTCAGCCAGGCTCTGGCCGAACCCTCCAGCATAAGCGGTAGGTGCTTCATGGCCACCTCATCATTCCCACCGCCAATCTGAACAGCCACTCGGTAGTCCTCAAGCCAAGTATCGGGCTTGGACTCACCGGTGAACTTACTCACCCCAGTCGCCAACCTGAAGTTGGGAGGGACCACTGCGGCTCTGATGGCTCTGCTAAAACACTCTGGTCCTGAAACATAAACCCTGCTGCTGGTGGGTGCATCTCTGTCATGGCCTTCACGGTGAGCTCTGTTCCGGTCGACCAGACCTTGCACGATAATGGATCTCTCATCAAAGCCTGGTTCCCTGGGGTCGACCGAAGCTCTTCGCCCAACACTGTGCTGGCGTCTGTCGTCTTGTTGCCGAGGGGCGTAAGACCCACCCCTTGGGGGAGGAGTGGCCACTCGACGCCGCTCATCGCGATCGAATCGGTCTTCATATTGATCACGTCGACCCCCACGTCCCTCACGCCGCGGAGGTGATCTTGGGCTATGAGCCGACTGAACTGTATTCGTAGCGATGGATCGACTGTGAATTCTATTGCGTGACTGTGACACAGCTGAATTCTGATCCCCCGCTACTCGGAGCAAATCTCTGATCTGCATCAAGCCTCTACCAGCCTCTGACTGAGAGGGCTGAATTGACTCTGCTATACGGGCTGCAGCTGCTAGATTCTGAATTGGGGTTCGGTATACCTGAGTCGGCGGTGGAAAGAGTTGACGTCGACTAGCGTCCGGTACTCGTTGCCGCGCGCGCTCGTCGAGTGCTCGCTGGAGGTTCTCCAGTCGAGTGCGTTCAACTAAGTTGGCCAAACGCGCGTCCTCCAAGGCGCGAGCCTCGGGGGTTTCTCCTACGATAGGAGTATGCAGAGCATCCATGTTCAAGCGGCGAAGCTCTTCTCTTTGTAGAGAAGTGAGTGGCTCGGGTTGATACTCCTCGTGGACCTGAGGGGGTCGCCTCCACCGTCCCCTCCATCGGTGTGGGGGAAGCCGGGAGGGCTACGAGGCCCATTGACCATCAGGACCTCCGCTGCTGGATCACTGCTGTCGCATTCGGATGCGGTCTCTATGGAGCCAGTCGACAAATCGAACAGGCCGTAGAGAGATTCATCAGGCTCGATCGCCGCGACTTTGGTGGTGGCCTACTGGCGAGCCACTGCGTGTCTCACCCACCACTGAAGCCTCGACCGAGCAGAGCGCTTGCGCTGGCGGGAGACGGGGAAGGAAGACGACGCAGGAGTCGACCGATACGGAGTCGATGGTTGCCGTAGCAGAACGCCGCGGACACACGCGCGAAAGTGCGTTGCCCCGGGGACGGGAAGCGCGTCGATGTCGAGTGGAGCCTCCTGGGGCCAAGCGGAGTCGTCGGCGATGAATGTGAGTGCGCCGAGACGGATCTCGCGGCCCTCGACCAGAACTCCGCCAGAAACCATGATGAAGGCGATCGGAAGAATTGCAACTTCTCCAATAAGTCGCTAAGACACCTGACCCAAGGTGGGCGCCAGCTGTCGTGGTTCTAAGTCTGACAGTAATGTAGTGGTGTACTAAGGAGAGGCAAGATCCTAGCTATGGAGTAGTTGTGCACACAAGAGTTTTACGAGTTCAGGCCCTTCTCGGAAGAAGTAACAACCCTACGTCTCGGAGCCCAGAGGCGGTCGACTGGATTATATGTGTGAGAGTTACAAGGGTGCGAACCCTTCTGCCAGTGGAGGGGGTGGCTTATATAGAGGATGCCAAGACCCCAGACAACCCACGTAGCGGAGGGTTTAAAGTACATTAAGGCTAGGCGTTACTGGTAACCCCTTGCATAAATTGTCATCATGACAATAAAGACTACTTAATTACAAACCGTTTGGATACAGAGTAGATCTTGAACTCTTGGTGGTCGAGTGAGTCTTCATGGTCGAGTGTCTTCCAATCCGTCGGGTGGAATCTCCCTTGGTCGACTGGAAGACAGTTTCTTCTGTAGATGTCCTTGGGGAGGGTACCTGGGACAGATTCATGACCCTACCCTAGGTACATGACTTCATCAGTAATAGCCCTACGTCTCGGGGCCCGAAGGCGATCAACTGGATTATATGTGTATGATGTTACAGGGGGTGCGAACACTTGTCCCAGAGGAGGGGGTGGCTTATATAGAGTGTCCATTACGAGGGGCTTAATGTACATAAAGTAGGGGTTTTACTGATAACGCCAGCCTTAAGTGTTATTTATGACCTTAAATACTATGGAGTGAACGCCTGACCGTTCCAATGTTGAGTGACTCCCGATCTTCGGTGGGTCAAGTGATTCCTTGAATGGTCGAGTGGCAATAGGTAGGGGTTCGCCTGAGTGATATGGCTGGTCGAGTGGATTGCACTCGACATCTTTGACTGGGGGTCTCTTGTTGCCTCTTGGACTTCTTATCTTCTAGGGTAGTGACCTTGGGTAGGACGTATGGGTTAGGCCCATGACCCTACCCCAGGTCTGTATCCTCATCAGGTGTTCCACTCAGAAAATCCCTCATACCACGGAACAACGCCCTTGCCTCGTGTTCTTCCCGAGTGTTCAGGATTTCCCATGGCATGCGTAAGCTCGTCGTTCTCTCTGTTGGGCATGAAAACCCCCTTTCAAGCTTCTTCTATTGCTTCAACTAACTTAACCTCAACTCCTTTAAGACATGCCTTCTTCGAAACCTCGCCTGTCTTTGGTTCCGACGCCCCCATGCGCATAGAACCAAGTTCTGCACCTGGGGCCAGCTCAATGTAACTAGAGTGACCTGTGCAGCCCCGCATCTCTTGCTCAGACTTATCCCACTTAGGCATTGCCACCGCATAGCCACCTGGCCCCAGCCTATGGAATTGCTTCTTTTTTGCAGCATTGGCCTTGTTTTTTTGGACCGTTCCTTACATAATTCTGATTCCTTGAATTTCACGAAAGCATCCCAGTGTTCTCTTTCCTTCTCCAGTGTGCCCTTGAATTCTGGAGTCTTCTTTCCTTCTTTGACGTAGTTATTCCATACAGTTTTATTGTGGTTGTTGAATGCAATTGCCATCTTCCTAAGAGTAGCGTCCTTGACTTTCTCCACATCTGCAGCTGTGAAATGATCTGGTAGGGTGAAATGTTCCATGAGATTTTCCCAAAGCGCAGTTTTTGCTCTGTCATTGACAAAAGTAAGATCTAGACGGGGCTTTGATGGCTCTCTCCATTCTTGAGGGGAGATCGAGAGTTGGTCCTTCACAAGAACTCCGCACTGACGAACTAACTTGTTCGCAATGTTCTTCGGCGCTATTGGTTCACCACTAGTTTTGATGGCATCGATGTTGTACTTTACGCCCTCCTTCAACTTTTTTCCCGGGCCTTGCACTCTGCCTGTAGAAGATTTGCTCGATCCGGAGGGCTGAAAGAAGAAAGATCGATTCATTAATATATCTTCAAATCATTTAAAACATGTGATGATCACCACATGCCTGCTTATATAAATATACCTCATCGGTCTCTGTTATTTCAAGATCAACATTTTCTTCGCCATCATAATCGTTTTCTTCGCCATCATAATCAAAGTCATCGTCCATGACTTCATCACTTCGGTTGTCGCCATCGAATATCGTATCATCACCCTCCCCTGTATTGTTCAGATATTGGGAGTCGTCATCTTCTTCATTTCGATCATCTGGCGCGTGAGGGGAGCGTATGATCTCGAACATGGCCTCTTCTCCCTCTCTGCAGGTATTGTCCGTCATAGCTTTTATTTAACTAATCCAGAAGAAATATAAAACAATTTAGTATTCAAATTACAATGCATGCATGCAATCAATAAGGAAATCCTGAAACATAGTACACAATATGCATCGTCTCGAATAATATATAATCTCGAATACATCATCTCGAATATTATATATCGAATACATTAGTAGATAGCTAGATAATAAAGATTGAATACTGCAAAATAATCTAGGCCACTCGTGGTTCCTGAGGCGCGGGCGGTGGACACCCAAAGAGAAGGAACCATCACAGGATCATAGCTCCGGTCATCTCCCTAAAGACCCTGCCAGGTACTGGAGAACCTGACGTCCATAACAGCCATGTAGCGACGGACGTGCTCGTCCTCCTCCCTGACACGGCGACGCACCACCTCCGGCAGGGCCGACTCCCTCTGCACCGAAAGTGGCCCACGGGAACGCCACCAAAGGAGCTCAGGGTCGACGACGGGACCTGGGTTCCTCACCAAGCGGCGAGCCCCTGAAGGTAGCACCTCCCAGTGCCAGCCCGACGGAGCCCAATCCCGGACATGGGTCCTCTGAAGTAGGACGTCGTCGCGAATGGGTCGACGGCGAGGATGCGGGTCGGGCATCGTCGAGAACAAATACTATACGTCGCAAAAGTAAGATTTTTTAGATGATAGGATTGTGATTTCTTATATGCAAATTCTAAATTTCTATAACTAAAATTATAAGAACCTAAAAACTAACATTTCTATAACAATTTGAAATTAATCTAATTCATTTAGCTAAAACTAAAATTTCTAAAATTGCTAACATTTCTATAACATTTCTAACATTTCCATATACTATTTGACATTGATCTAATTAATTAATTAATTCATCTAAAACATTTGTATCAAAAACAGAAAAAACAGAAAAAACTAAAAACTAAAAACAGAATCGTGTGCATGTGTGTGTGTGCGTGCGCGCGCGCGCGCGTGTGTGCGTGTGTGTGTGTGTGTGTGTGTGTGTTTGTGTGTGGGCGCGTGTGCACGTGTGCACCTACGGTGCCAGTGGCGCGGCGGCTTCGATTGGAGGGAGGAGAGGGGCCGGGGAGAGGGCCTCACAGCGCGGGCGAGGTAGAGGTGACGGCGATGGCGACGGCGAGGCGACGGGACGGCGAGGCAGAGGGGACGACGACGGACGGCGACGGGGACGGCGACGGGGGCGGCAGCGACGGCGACGAACGGCGACGGGGACGGCGACGAGGGGCGGCGGCGACGGGGCAAAGGAGAAGGAGCAGAGGGAGAGATGAGAAACTGAATTTTTTGAAGCAGTTTCTTATATAGAACCCCCCCCCTTTAGTACCGGTTGGAGCCACCAACCGGTACTAAAGGTCTGTTTTGGCTAGGCGAAGCGGTGGGAAGCGCACCCCCTTTAGTACCAGGTGGTGGCTACAACCGGTACTAAAGGCCCCCCCTTTAGTACCAGTTGGAGCCATGAGCCGGTACTAAAGGTGTGCGCTGGCGCAGGTGTGGTGCGGGCAAGTTTAGTCCCACCTCGCTAGCCGAGGGGCGCCCGCACCAGTTTAAAAGTCCCAGTGTGGCTGCTCTGTTGAACTCCTCTCTATAGCAGGCTTCTAGGCCTAACTCTGCCGCTCTGCCCTGTGGGCCTATTGGGCCTTGCGGGCCTGCATCCTGGCCCAACTACAGATTGGGTTTCTAGACATATGCAGGCCGCTGCGGCCCAGTAGGTGGGCTTTTTTATTTAGTTTTTGTCTTAAAAAATAGTTTTTTTCTTTTCCATTTTACTTATTTTCATTTATTTATTTCTGAATATTTTTTCTTTAGGTACAAAAAATTACAAACTTTCTATTAGTGCCAGTAGTTTTCAAATTTGAATAGTTTGAACTTGAATTATTTGACGAACTAACTTTTCTTTATTTAGTTTTTGTCTCAAAAAATTAGTTTTTTTTCTTTTCTACTTTATTTATTTCTGAATATTTTTGCTTTAGGTACAAAAATTACAAACTTTCTGTTAGTGCCATTAGTTTTCAAATTTGAATAGTTTAAATTTGAATTATTTGACGAACTAATTTGTAGACGAAGTGCATCCAGTTTTTGCACATAAAATTTCTTCGCGTTTCAAATGCCAAAACACATAAGTACCCTAACTATTACAAAGATTCCCTTCGGTTTGTTCGAAGCGGCACTTTCCAGATATATAAGTCTGAAAAGTCACTAGAGAAGAAAGTGATGACAGTGAAGCCTATCACATCCCAGAGTGGGATCTTTGGGTGTGGAACTTTTTCTTCGCGTGTGTCCCTCTACGCCGTAACCATGGACAATCTTCATCATTTAACTAGATGCTCAGATCAATATTCACTGTGAATGGAGCAATTTCATCAAACTTTTCATAATCTTCTGACATGTCTGTCTTGTTATCCACTCCCACGATGTTTCTTTTCCCTGAAAGAACTATGTGGCGCTTTGGCTCATCATATGACGCATTCGCTTCCTTATCTTTTCTTTTTCTCGGCCTGGTAGACATGTCTTTCACAAAGAAAACCTGTGCCACATCATTGGGTAGGACGAATGGTTCGTCCGCATATGCAAGATTGTTGAGATCCACTATTGTCATTCCGTATTGTGGGTCTTCCGTTACCCCACCTCGTGTCATATTAACCCATTTGCACCGAAACAAAGGGACCTTCAAACCACGTCCATAGTCAAGTTCCCATATGTCCTCTATGTAACCATAATATGTTTCCTTTCCCGTCTTAGTTGTTGCATCAAAGCAAACACCGATGTTTTGGTTAGTGCTCTTCTTATCTTGGGCGATCGTGTAAAATGTATTCCCATTTATCTCATACCCTTTGAAAGTTATTATATTCGAAGATGGTAACTGGGACAGCAAGTACATGTCATCTTGAATATCACCCTCATGCATGGCACGTGTCTGCAACCAACCGGCGAAAATCCCCGTTCATTCACGTGTAATCCAGTCGTTAGACTACTCCGGGTGTTTGGACTATAGAAAATTCTTGTGTTCCTCCATATATGGAGCCACCAAGGTGGAATTCTGTAGAACTGTGTAGTGTGCTTTAGTGAGAGAATGCCCGTCCATACATATTATTTGATCCCCTCCTAGCGTGCCTTTTCCATCCAGTCTGCCCTTATGCCGCGATTCAGGAACACCAATCGGCTTAAGGTCAGGAATAAAGTCAATACAAAACTCAATGACCTCCTCATTTTCATGGCCCTTCGAGATGCTTCCTTCTGGCCTATCACGGTTATGAACATATTTTTTCAAGACTCCCATGAACCTCTCAAAGGGGAACATATTGTGTAGAAATACAGGACCCAAAATGTTAATCTCTTTGCATAGGTGAACTAGGACGTGCGTCATGATGTTGAAGAAGGATGGTGGGAACACCAACTCAAAACTGACAAGACATTGCACCAAATCATTCTATAACCTTGATATGATTTCTGGATCGATTACCTTCTGAGAGATTGCATTGAGGAATGCACATAGCTTCACAATGGCTAATTGAACATTTTCCGGTAGAAGCCCCCTCAATGCAACCAGAAGCAGTTGCGTCATAATCACGTGGCAGTCATGAGACTTTAGGTTCTGGAACTTTTTCTCTGCCATATTTATTATTCCCTTTATACTCGATGAGAAGCCAGACGATACCTTCATACTGAGCAGGCATTCAAAGAAGATTCCCTTCTCTTCTTTGGTAAGAGCGTAGCTCGCATGACCCTGATGTATGCCGTGCTTTCCATGCATACATTGTTGGTCCTCCCGTGCCTCCAGTGTATCTTTTGTCTTCCCATACAAGCCCAACAAGCCAAGCAGGGTCATGCAAAGATTCTCTGTCACGTGCATCACGTCGATTGCGGAGCGGACCTCTAGGTCTTTCCAATAGGGCAGGTCCCAAAATATAGATTTCTTCTTCCACATGGGTGCGCATCCGTAAGCGTCCTTCGGAACAAGTTGTCTGCCAGGACCCTTTCCAAAGATTACCTTCAAATCCTTGACCATATCATGTACATCAGCACTAGTACAGTGGCGAGGATTCGTCCGGTGATCCGCCTCACCTTTGAAATGCTTGCCTTTCTTTCTTACGGGATGCCTGCTCGAAAGAAATTGATGATGTCCCAGGTACACATTCTTCCTACAACTATCCAAATATATACTGGTGGTATCATCCAAACAGTGTGTGCATCCACGGTATCCCTTGTTTGTCTGTCCTGAAAGGTTGTTGAGAGCGAGCCAATCATTGATGGTCATGAACAGCAATGCCTTTAGGTTAAATTCTTCCTATTTGTGTTCATCCCACTTATGTACGCATTTTCCATTCCACAGCTGTAATAGTTCTTCAACTAATGGCCTTAGGTACACATCAATGTCGTTGCCGGGTTGCTTAGGGCCTTGGATGAGCACTGGCATCATAATGAACTTCCGCTTCATGCACAACCAAGGAGGAAGGTTATACAAACATATAGTCACATGCCAGGTGCTATGGTTGCTGCTCTGCTCCCCAAAAGGATTAATGCCATCTGCGCTTAGACCAAACCATACGTTCCTTGGGTCACCTGCAAACTCCTCCCTGTACTTTCTCTTGATTTTTCTCCACTGCAACCCGTCAGCGGGTACTCTCAACTTTCCATCTTTCTTACGGTATTCCCCGTGCCATCGCATCGCCTTGGCATGCTCTTTGTTTTGGAACAAATGTTTCGACCGTGGTATTATAGGAGCATACCACATCACCTTGGCAGGAATCTTCTTCCTAGGGCGCTCGCCATCAACATCACCAGGGTCATCGCGGCTGATCTTATAGTGCAATGCACCGCATACCGGGCACGCGTTCAAATCCTCGTACTCACCGCGGTAGAGGATGCAATCATTAGGGCATGCATGTATCTTCTGCACCTCTAACCCTAGAGGGCAAACAACCTTCTTTGCTTCGTACGTACTCTCGGGAAATTCGTTGTCCTTTGGAAGCATATTCCTTATCATTACCAGCAACTTTCCAAGTCCCTTATCAGATACACCATTCTCTGCCTTCCATTGTAGCAATTCCAGTGTGGTGCCCAGCTTTTTCTTGTCAGCTTCACAATTCGGGTACAACAATTTCTTGTGATCCTCTAACATGCGCTGCAACTTCGTCTTCTCCTTTTCACTTGCACAGTTTCTCTTTGCATCGGCAATGGCCCGACCTAGATCATCAGCGGGCTCATCTGATGCCTCTTCTTCAGCTTCTTCCCGCATTGTCGGCTCAACTTCTTCTCGCATTGTCGGCTCAGCTTCTTCCCCCATTGTTGTATCATCATATTCAGGGAACCCATGGCTAGGATAGCTATCGTCGTCCTCTTATTCTTCATTGTCTTCCATCATAACCCCTCTTTCTCCATGCTTGGTCCAAACATTATAGTGGGGCATGAAACCGGACTCAAATAGGTGGACGTGAATGGTTCTTGAGTTAGAGTAATTGTAATCATTCTTACAACCAACACATGGACAAGGCATAAAACCATCCGCCCGCTTGTTTGCCTGAACCGCAATCAGAAAAATATGCACGCCATCAATGAACTGGGGAGAGCATCGGTCATCGTACATCCATTGCCGGCGCATCTTCATTACACACCACCGAATAGACCAAATTAATACAAGTTCATAAATAAAGTTCATACAACACTTAAATGCAACATACAAATAACTCTCTAGCTAAAGCATTTAAATGCAACAACAAATGCGATCAGGATTGCAACTAAGGTAACAATTGATCCAACAACATAATGATACCAAGCCTCACTATCAATGGCATATTTTCTAATCTTTCTAATCTTCAACCGCATTTTCTCCATCTTGATCTAGTGATCATAGATGACATCGGCAACATGCAACTCCAATTCCATCTTCTCCCCCTCAATTATTTTCAATTTTTCTTTCAAATACTCGTTTTCTCTTTCAACTAAATTTAACCTATTGACAGTAGGGTCGGTTGGAATTTCTGGTTCACATACCTCCTAGATAAAAATATCAATGTCAACTTGATGGGCATAATTTTTCATAAACATGAAATGCAACAAATTGTTTTAAAAGAGAATATACCACATCCAAATCATAACACGGACGAGGGCCAACGGGGACGGATATCAAAACCATGGCACTATGTATAACAAACAACGTATGGGTAAGATAAGTATACAAGTAACTATATATCTAAATCGCACAAACATGAATTTTTTATTAAAAAAGATAAGAACAAGAGGCTCATCACAAGGTGGTGCCGGCGACGAGTCGGTGCGGACGATCGACGGTGGTTACGACAGAGACGGGAAGGCACTAAGTAAACCACACCTACATATGCAAACTAAGAGTTATTTTAAGCTCAAATTGCATATAAATCAAATAAACTACCACATATAATTCTTCCCAAATTACTAAAACCCACAAATTAATCACTATATAAAGCATTACAAGAGCTAATCTAGCAATGAGAGATGAAAGGACAAAGTTGCTAACCTTTGTGATCACTTGAATGGATGGGGGCCTTCAAATCTTGACAAAATCTAGGCAAACTGTGTGATGAGCTCGAGGGGAAGAGAGGAAGAACAGAGAGGAGAGGGGAAAGGGGGAGAACAGAGTGAGTTGGACGAAGGGTTTATATGTAGGATGACCTGTAGTACCGGTTCGTGGCACGAACCGGTACTAAAGGTGTTGGATGGGCCCCAGTCTGACAACATTTTGCCACCACTCTCTTTAGTACCGGTTCGTGGCACGACCCGGTGCTAAAGGTTCGCCACGAACCGGTACTAATGAGAGCGGCCCGCCTAGCCATTGGAACCGGCACTCATGGTCACATTAGTGCTGACTCAATTTCAAACCGGGACTAATGAGCTGCACATTAGACCTTTTTTCTACTAGTGGAGGTAGGAGGGTGCGCCCAGGGGGGTAGGCGCGCCCCCACCCTCGTGGGCCCCTCATGGCTCCACTGACCTACTTTTTCGCCTATATACACTCATATGCCCCAAAAACATCTAGGAGCACCACGAAACCCTATTTCCACCGTCGCAACCTTCTGTACCCGTGAGATCCCATCTTGGGGCATTTTCCGGCACTCCGCTGGAGGGGCAATCGATCATGGAGGGCTTCTACATCAACACCATAGCCTCTCCGATGATGTGTGAGTAGTTTACCACAGACCTAAGGGTCCATAGTTATTAGCTAGATGGCTTATTCTTTCTCTTTGATTCTCAATACAAAGTTCTCCTTGATCTTCTTGGAGATCTATTCGATGTAATACTTTTTGCGGTGTGTTTGTCGAGATCCGATGAATTGTGGGTTTATGATCAAGATTATCTATGAACAATATTTGATTCTTCTCTAAATTCTTATATGTATGATTTGATATCTTTGCAAGTCTCTTTGAATTATCAGTTTGGTTTGGCCTACTAGACTGATCTTTCTTGCAATGGGAGAAGTGCTTAGCTTTGGGTTCAATCTTGTGGTGTCCTTTCCCAGTGACAGCAGGGGCAGCAAGGCACGTATTGTATTGTTGCCATCGAGGATAAAAAGATGGGGTTTATATCATATTGCTTGAGTTTATCCCTCTACATCATGTCATCTTGCCTAATGCGTTACTCTGTTCTTATGAACGTAATACTCTAGATGCATGATGGATAGAGGTCGATGTTTGGAGTAATAGTAGTAGATGCAGAATCGTTTCGATCTACTTGTCACGGACGTGATGCCTATATACATGATCATGCCTAGATATTCTCATAACTATGCACTTTTCTATCAATTGCTCGGCAGTAATTTGTTCACCCACCATAAGATATGCTATCTTGAGAGAAGCCACTAGTGAAACCTATGGCCCCCGGGTCTCTTTCCATCGTATTATATCTCTTTTATTTACATTGCATCTTGTTCACTATTTTGCAATCTTTACTTTTCAATCTGTACAACAAAAATACCCAAAATATTTATCTTATTATCTCTATCAGATCTCACTTTTGCAAGTGGTCGTGAAGCGTTTGACAAAACCTTTATCGCGTTGGTTGCAAGGTTCTTATTTGTTTGTGCAGGTACAAGGCGACTTGCGTGTAACCTCCTACTGGATTGATACCTTGGTTCTCAAAAACTGAGGGAAATACTTACGCTACTTTGCTGCATCACCCTTTCCCCTTCAAGGGAAAACCAATGCATGCTCAAGAGGTAGAAAGAAGGATTTCTGGCGCTGTTGCCGGGAGGCTTACGCCAAGTCAAATGAAGATTTGATCTCTCGTCAACTCGCTTTCTGGCATCGTTTCCAGAAAGATCTATGCACAAGTCAAGACATACCAAGTACCCATCACAAACTCTTATCCCTCGCATTACATTATTGCCATTTGCCTCTTGTTTTCCTCTCCCACACGTCACCCTTGCTGGTTTATTTGCCCTTTTTCCGTTCGTCTCTTTTTGTTTGCTTCTTGTGTGTCCATGTGTTAGATCGTTTATTTCGTCGTCATGGCCAGTCCTTCTATCATTGTTAGTACTCCCGATAATGAAGTTCTCAATTTTAAACAAAGGGAGGGACAAAATTTAAAAGATGCTTGGTACAGAATTTGCAATGCTCAGAATAGATCCAATAAGAAGCAAATCTACTTCCGTTCTTCTTCGCAATTTTTATGTAGGCATCACTCCTTGGAACAAATATATTCTTCACAGCATTACCAGAGGGAATTTCTTGGGTAGCCATACTTTTGATTCTTATAATGCTATGATAGATTTTTTGGCTCACCACCTCTTTTGGTTAATGGAACTATTTTAACTTTGGAACACGTGATGCAAAGGCTTGAAATTATTGAAAATAAAGTTGCCACTGTGGAGTTGATTGAGAATTTGGATAAAAAGATCCACAACCAAATTACCCAATATGGATCTAAGGTAGAAGTTACTCTGAAAAGTTTTAAAGAAAAAGAACTCATAGTTGATGGAAAATTAGATCAAGATTCCACTAGAATTGATAAACTTGAGGATATTATTACCAACTTACGTTCTGCTTTTTCTGCCGTGAGAAATACTTCAAACCCTCCTACTAGCAAAGTTGCTAAATTTATGTATGTTCCTAAAAATAAGGGTGGATCTTCTAGTAAAGAAACTGCGGATCTCAAATCAATAAGTGTTCACCCCCAACTTTTTCGCTATGATTAAGGAACCTTTTGCTACAAATGAATTTATTGATTTCTTGCCTAGGAGTTTGATCATTAATAAAAAGAAGGAAACTCCTAAGGGTTATAAGTGTTCAATTGAAGAATTGCCTACCAAAGATGGTAATACCTAGATCTATTCTTGTTTTTATGCCTAGCTAGGGGTGTTAAACGATAGCGCTTGTTGGGAGGCAACCCAATTTTATTTTTGTTCTTTCTTTTTGTTCCTGTTTAGTAATAAATAATTCATATAGCCTCTGGTTAGATGTGGTTTTGTGTTTTAATTAGTGTTTGTGCCAAATAAAACCTTTAGGATAACCTATGGTGATAGTTCATTTGATCTTGCTGAAAAACAGAAACTTTTGCACGCACGAGATTAGTTTTCATAAATCACAGAAACGTGATTTTCAGTTGATTCTTTTTGCAGAAGATTAATAATCTAATTAGATAGGACTTAATAATTTGGTAGAATTTTTGGGGTTCCATAAGTATTCGAGAGTTACATATTTCTACAGACTATTCTGTTTTTGACAGATTCTGTTTTTCGTGTGTTGTTTGCTTATTTTTGATGAATCTATGGCTAGTATCGGGGGGTATGTACCATATAGAAGTTGGAATACAGTAGGTTTAACACCAATATAAATAAATAATGAGTTCATTACAGTACCTTAAAGTGGTGGTTTGTTTTCTTTCACTAACGGAGATCATGAGATTTTCTGTTGAGTTTTGTGTTGTGAACTTTTCAAGTTTTGGGTAAAGATTTGATTGATTTTGGAATAAGGAGTGGCAAGAGCCTAAGCTTGGGGATGCCCAAGGCACCCAAAGGTAAAATTAAAGGACAAGCAAAAGCCTAAGCTTGGGGATGCCCCGGAAGGCATCCCCTCTTTCGTCTTCGTCTATCGGTAACTTTACTTGAGACTATATTTTTATTCACCACATGATATGTGTTTTGCTTGGAGCGTCTTGTATGATTTGAGTCTTTGCTTTTTTTAGTTTATCACAATCATCCTTGCTGTACACACCTTTTGGACAGACACACATGAATCGGAATTTATTAGAATACTCTATGAGCTTCACATATATCTTTTGAGCTAGACAATTTTGCTCTAGTGCTTCACTTATACCTTTTTAGAGCACGGTGGTGGTTTTATTTTGTAGAAATTATTGATCTCTCATGCTTCACTTATATTATTTTAAGAGTCTTTTAGAACAGCATGGTAATTTTCTTTGGTTATAAAATTAGTCCTAATATGATGGGCATCCAACTTGGGTAAAATAAAAACTTTCATATTGTCACGACCGGTTTTTCAATAAAATGCTTATTGAGAAACCGACCATTTTATTTCCAGTATGAGGAAAAATCCTCCTTACTGGTAGACAAAATCTTGATAAACAAGTCCAGTGGGACTAAAATATATTACAAGGTTGAGCTGAGGTGCTCAACAATTTATTACAAGCACGCCAATAATTATACATAAGGGCGGATATGACACAATGGTGTGGTGGCATACTAATGACTCGCAATAAAAGTGGTGGTGGATAAGTCATAGTGGAGTGGATGACATGACTCCTAATCTTTCAGCACAACGGGCGTCGAAGTGAGGCTCGATGAATTTATTTGGGTAACGGAAGCGTATATGATACAAGTGACCAAATTTCCAGGATTCGCATGGGACTGACTGGGACTCCTCTAGGCGTCGGACTCGCTATCGAACTCTTCATCCATGAGATCGCCTTCGTCAACATCTGGCCAAATCAACAAGCCAGATGAGTACTTTGAATGTACTCGCAAGACAGTCCGGACATAAGATATAACAAATGCAAACATGATGCGTCATGAGCAATTAGCAATGCACACTCAAATAATGAACTTGCACGGTATGCAGAATAAAAAGGAAGTCAGGCGGTAATCCTCCCGAAATCCCAACCAAATAACTAAAAACCGTTCGGGTGTCTGAAGCGACGCCTCGAAAGGTGGAATAAATAAATTATCATGCCGCAATCGGGCGTCTGGGCAACGCCACGAAAAGGGCTTATATTGAAAGGTAAATGACAGTGCGTGCCACAGTCGAACGTCTATGCGACATCTCAGAAAGGGCTTATAATGAAAGTAAATAACAGCGACGCCACAGTCAGACGTCTGAGCGACATCTCGAAAAGGGCTTATAATAAATAACAGAGATGCCACAGTCGGACGTCTGAGCGACATCATAGAAAGGGCTTATATTCCATCATTTGTATTCAATAAATTCATGAAGATATATCACTCACAGGAAATACTCAACACATGATAATAAACGGGTTAGTCCAACCACGGGAATAAATCATTAACCAGATGAAACACTCATGTTTGTTCACCGGAGTTTTGTCCCTGAGACTGATACTAACAAGGATAGGATGAACACAGTCGTTGATCAAGATATGATTTCTTGGATGATTTTGACTCTGCAGAGTTTGTACTATTTAACCACAGCCAACGGATTTCGGTAGTCACGAAGGACAAGTTCCATTTACGATATTTTAGCAGAAACACATCTAACCAGTACACACCCATTTCCACCTCACGATGCCAGGAATCACCCTAGGCAACGTTCAAGAAAAACTTTGAGACGGGGAGGCTACAACCTCGAATAGCATGGGATCAAATTTATATACGCGCGCTCTAAGGGGTGCCCCCCTCTCGGTCCCAAGCGGAAACACCCATGCCCCCTGACCGGATGACTGGCTTAAATCCAGGTCCATGGAACCCTCATCACGGCCTCTCTATCTGGTGTGTACGAGGAAAGTGGTTTGCAACTTACTAAACCATATCTTTGCAGAAAACATGTGGTAGCACAAAAGGAAGTAATGGATGATAACGTGACTTGATCCACGTCAACACTTGAGTTAAATGGTTTGGCATAAGACTGGCATGCGACAACACTGCCATCTTACCACCTCTCATGTCACCACATGATCATGTAGACTCACATCAAAATGTATATGGAGTTTCGAAGCTCACTTGCATCAACTTTGCATGCTATACAACACTTACTGATATATATATGAACATGCCATAAACTAGCTACTCAAAGCAAACATGCAAAACACTGATCATATCAAAGGTTCAAACATGCTTGCCTAGTTCGGAGTAGTCGGAGTCTATCTCGGTGAAGTTCGCGGTTCCGTCACCTCCTCCGGTATCTACGGTATAAAGAAAAATACGTTCTAACATAAATACCGTGTGTGCACAAAAAGTTCTCCAAATATTTTTCAAATAAATACGATAAAAAACTAGATAGAAAAATAAAGATGACAGAAAAAGAATCAATCAAAAATCATTTTCTGTTTAAAAGTTATAAGGCTTTTAGTCCAGGGACCTTTCTGTAATGAAACAGAAAGTTTCCAGGGTTCATTTTATAAAAACATCAAAGGTTCCGTTTAATAATACGCCAATCCAGAGTGGAGACATACTTTGCCAGAAGGCATTTTCAGAAAACGTTTCGTTTAAAAGAAAAGAGAGGCTGACGGGGGGTCCCACCCGTCAGGTTTGAATGTTTGAAAGAGAAAAGACAGGGCGCGCTGACGCCCGAGGGTTGCGGTGGTCGCCGGCGGCGATCCACGTCGAGGCAGGGGGATCGGGAGGTACCTATGGGTTCAAGATGTTCTTCCGCACCGGTGGGTGGTGGGGTTGAGCGTCTGCGAGCACCACGTCGACGGCGGCCCCAACTCCGGCGGACGGTGGTTTGGGCGAGGTTGATTCTCTTCCAACAGAGCTGCAAGCTTCAAATTGGGGCGTGGGTTAGGAGTGTGGGTGCACTAGGAGGTTGCTGACCAGGTATGGGAGGTAGGGATGGCCTCACCTGAGTGGATCGAGCTGGAGCCCGAGGCTGATCGGGGCGGCCGGAGTCGAGGAAGGAGGCCCCCTCGAGGTCCTCGCAGTGGCTAGGCAGGGCTCTGGTGGTGTGGAGGTGTGGCGCTGGGTCGAGGGGGAGCCTGGGGGCTCCTTTTATAGCTGATCCGAGGTGGTAGCCGTGA